>NC_090934.1:764854620-765161685 GCF_040938575.1 Ambystoma mexicanum
GAAGGGAAAGCGGCCAGACCAGTGTGTCTTGGGAAGTAAGGAATAATACGGTAAGTAGGAGGAGAAAGTCGGTGAGTTAGATTGCCTGCAGACACGACTGCAAAGAGAACACCTTGCCCGCTTCGCTGAAGGAGAAAAGATAGACCCTCAGTCTAGGAAGGGCATTCTAAAAACCTCTCTATATTCAGGGAAAGGGGGGGGGGTATTCCCCAGACTCCCTGGTAGGAGGGATGAGGAAACTGGCTTCTATCCTGGGCCTGAAAGGAACTCCAGGGAGAGTAACCCTGAGACTTCACTTGGGTCCAGGTAAGGAGTCCAGACCCCATGGTTCTGGGAGAGATTCTCAGTCTCATAGAAATGGGAGCACCTAGAAAACAGGGAAGGGAGTACCAATAGCAGTTCTGAGTCAGAAGGTGAATGGACTCTGGTGCAGAAGAAGAAAAATAAAGGGAAACAAAGAAGGGGTTTTGTCAAAGACCCAATAAGACAAATCAAAGCCGTTAAGAGCTTCCTGACCCCATATCACAAGAATGTCAAGTAGTCCGTATGGGAGCACCTGGAACTTTATGAAGATGATGGCATCATTCCAGAAACGGAATGATGTGAATTGTATAGCATTTGCTAAATGGACGCTCTTACCTGAGTACTCCAGTTTCTTTGCAGGACTGGAGGACCAGGATCATCATAAATGGTCCCTCTAAGAGGCAGCCATATTGAAAGAAATGTCCACCCATAGGAGACCACAAGAGGCCTGTAAGGCTGCATATAACTTGCAGTGTGGGGAAGAACCGGCACCTAGGGAATTTGTGCAGGAGTTAAAGAAGATATTTGCTCAAACTTCCCTGCAAGTGAGCACCAATAGTAGGGAGTTTATATCTCCTTATTTCCATGCTCTCCCCAAACACATAACTCAGTTGGTGTGCGACTTTCACAAGCATAGGACCTTGGATTGGGGGATTGAACAGACCACCAGGATTTATGAAGTCCAAATGCCGGCTGAGAGTAAAATTACTGTCAAAACCAACAAACCATCTAACACCCCTTCTGTGGCAAAGGTGGCAAAGGTAAAAATGACCCCTTCATTGGATCTGGAGAACGGGGGGCCTAAAAGTAACCCTCCTGCCAACAAGCAAAATGGAAAGTAGAAGGGACTCCCCAGCGCCCTCGAATGGTAGTCAGGCAGGGGCCCAGAACAATGATCCTTCTGACCTTACTACCTATATAAGTCCTAGGTACAAGGGTACTAAACTAATCCTGGGGTATGTATACACTCCCCCAGCCCAAGGGGGGAACTAATAAGGTGAGTACTGCCCCAGGAAACTTTCCTCCAAACTTTGCTCTGGAAAGAAGTATCACTCCACATTCCAATCAGACCTTTTTCCCAGGTATCCCCCAAACCAGAACTTCCAAAACAATCTTCCTCTCTCTCCCCAGTTCCAGGACAATAGATCCCTGAACCCAGGAGTAGGGAGATTCAGGATGGAAAATGATGGGGGGAATTTCCTGTACCCGAGCTACTCTGGGAAAAGGGTCAGTTACCCCTTTGAGGAGCAGCAGAGGTATGACTTGAGACCCCCCCATACCACCCAGACAAGGTCTTGCAACTGGAGTGACAGGTTCAGCAACTGATCAATGATCTGGGGTGCATGCTTAGGGCTCAGTCCAACTCTCAACCTAATCCTGCTTCCCAGAATTCTCCAACACCCAGGTCTGATGCCCCAGGGGGAAATGACAAGAGGAAACCTCAGACAAACCACAAATTCTGTGGGAGGGTTGCCTGGGTGGAGGGGAGATGCCAAGCCCTTGAGGGAGCTTCCTTTCTCACCCAAAGCGAACCCCTAAAAACCTTCCAGTCCCAAAGAGTCTCTTCTGCCCCCAAAATGTTAGAACCCAAAGAGCAAATGGTAGGTAGGAGAGGCCAAAGAAGAACCCTCTTTGTGGAGGAACTCTGGATTATCCCCTTTGAAAGAGAAGAATCCCTGGAAGATTCAGGCAAGCAGACCTTCTCTTTCCAAAATGGTGGGAGACCTCCCAAAGTAAAATGGGTCCCAAAAGACCCTGAGTGGAACAGGGTAAGTACGGAGACCAACACAGAACCAGCTACTATTCAACCCCAAACATTTGAGCCAAACAGAAGTGAAATGGAAGAGATGTCCTTTCTCCAAACAGGTTCTGAGAACTGTTGCTAGGTAACTGGGGACAGCCAAGGAGCCAGAGAAAAGGAGGATTCCCCAACAACCCCCATTGCAACTTTTTTTTTACAGATTCCCGAACTCCGACACAGAAAACTGCCCAAGATCACACAGTGTCAGTGTTCAATATTAAGAAAATGACCCCCGGGCTGTCAAATAACTCACACTTTCTTTGCACCTTGGAGGAGAAAGAAGGCCGATTTTATGCACCAGTCAAAGTGCAGGGTCCGTGTGAATTATCCGCTCTGGTGGATACTTGATCCCAAGCCACCCTCCTGTCAAAAAGGGCAGTTGACCAACTAAACTCAGGATGGGGGAGGGCCACCAAATTCCACGCACACCACTTCCCGGATAACTCCAAAATTTTGACGGATATATTTCTGTCGAAGGGACTGCAGATCTGGACATACAAATTGGACAGCACAGGCTGAAATATCCGGTGATCATTGTGACTCCAGAGGGCACACTTGGTTTACTGGAGAACGATCACCGGAGGAGGTTATCACCTCTTATTGACTGTGTAAACCAGGTCCTCTGGACTCAGACTAACCACCCTATCAAATTAAAAATGAGTACCAATTATGCATGCCTGAATGGTACATGTCACGTAATTGATCAACATTCTGAGAATATAGAGTTCCATTTACAAAAATATTCAAGTCCCAGACATCACTGTCATCTCTGTAGGAGAACATACTGGTGATGGGAACCCTTCTCCATTCTTGAAAATCAACCTCCCTCCCAGTTTTAAGTGGCAATCCACACTGGAAGGGAACATCCTACAATTTTACAACAGTCCAAAATCAGAAGAAACCTTGAGTCCCTTGAAACCAGGAAGAATCTGCTCAAAAGTCTGACGGACATTCAGAAAAAGGGCAAGCAGTTGTTTTTCCTCATTCAGGTAAATGAGGGGGAGGAACCAGTGCTCAACAGAATATGCCTGAATAATGGAAGGAGCTTCTTCAGCGAAGAATTACTCAGGAAACTCCCAAAAGATCAGACCATTACCACATTTAAATTAATTGACATATGGGAAGTAGGTCTGGAAACCCCAAATTCCAAACATCTCCTGCCTACCAGGTGTATGCTAAAAATGTCTGTTGGCAACAAAAGCATAGACCATAATTGTTGGGTCATGAGAGATGTCCCTTCCGCCTTTTATCTGGGAAGTGACATTCTCAACCGATTTGCAATCAATTTGGACCTAATTAATAATAAACCCTAGTCCCGACTGTGGAGTAACCCCAGGGGCTTTGACACCATTTAAAAAACATTCCGGTCAGCTCAATTGCTACCTTATGCGGTTGAAGTTCAAGTGCGAGAGGAGGTTACCATCACAGGACAGGAGTGACAATTTACTATTCCCCTCAAAATTAAGTGAGGACAGAACCTCAAACATCAGTACACATATATAAATCTAAATTACCATCTCCAACAACAGGGTTTATATTTAAATCTGACACCTCTAGTAGACCTAAAACACAACACCGTTTGAATATTGGTGTATAACAGTGACCCTCGAAGTATCACTTTGAGCGCAGACACCTTTATTGGAATGGCGGTTGATGCCCAATATTATTCTATCGATTTAGGTAATGAAATCATGAGACCAATCCCAAACAACTGTTGCAACATCAGTGACGGTATTACCCCAGAAAAGATTTTTACTAGGCATGGGGGGAATTTCTTGGTATACTCTTCCTGCCCCTATGGTGTGCAAGAGGTGACCTGTGACATTAAGAGGGAGGAGGTAGTGTTCAGAGTCAAGGACCATTACCGCGAATCCCCTGTCCGGGTCAACACCATCAAGAGATCTCTTGACCCAACTGGAGGATATTGCTGAAATTGCCACTCCTGAGGTCTTATCAAGTTTCAAGCAGATGGTCGAGGAAAGGATAAATCTGGCTGATGCATGTGAGACAGAGGAGCAAAGACAAAAGCTGAAACAGGTCTTCCTGGAATTCGCAGGTATCTTTTCAGTGGACTCGTATGTCTCTGGATGCACATTCATTCATTCAACCACCATTCCCACGGACCATGAGACGGTTCTGGTATTTGCGAAACAATACTGGTTACCTCTCAGATCTTTGTTTTAGTTGGGTTAATAACTAGCCCGTTGTCTTTGACAAAAATTTCAAAGTTCTTCAACGATCTTTCTAGCCCAACATTAGTGCAATCAAAAATCAATGCATCATCTGCGTATATTAGGCAGACAATTTTCTCATTTCCGATCCTTGGGGCAACCAATCCCTCTTTAGCCAGCGAGATTGTCACCTCTGAAAAGTATTGGTTAATTAGCCAGGGGGCTAAGACACAACTTTGTGTCATCCCCCCGGTAAGATTGTATGCTACTAGACAGATCCCCTGCCTGATTCAATCACACCTGGATACCGCAATTTTCATACACCCCTGAAATATGTGTTAATAGCCCCCCCAGGCAGGCCCCACTTGGTTAATTTGGCCCACAGTCTGCCTCGGTCAATGGAGTCGAATGCGGCAGTTAAATAAATCAACGCCATATATGTACAGCCCCTTGGTTGCATCCAGGCCTCCTCTTGAATACACTGCAATGCCAACCCATTGATATTAGTAGAGTGTCCCTTTCTGAAGCCAGTCTGGAATTGATTTAGCGGATGGTGAATAGATGCCCACTTCTCCAAGTGTGAGAGCAGAAATGCCAAAAAGGTTTTACAAGCGGCATTGATAAGTGAGATTGGATGATAATTACTAGGATCAGTCCTGCCCCCACACTTGAAGACGGGAATCACGTCTGCAGTATTTCCACGAGCTTGGAGTATTCCTAGTGAAGAGGATATCTTTACATTCAAGAGGTTGGGCCACAAATTACGATCGTCCTTAAAGGCAGCATTTGTGATGCCATTCGGGCCAGGTGCCCGAGAGTACTTTGATCTAGTTATTAAACCATTGATAAATGCCAGGTCTAAATGGGGTACCTTCAAAAACCCGGTACTGGGGATCTTGAAACCAAACGGCCAATGGAGACTATGTGCAGACCTGAGGGAGTTGAAAAAAAACGGGTCCACATGTCAAGATGGTCCCTTCCCTACATCGATCAGGGACGAGCCCATATCCAAGGGACAAAGGTGTACACCGCCATTTCCTGACCAACAGTTACTGGACAGTAGCTGTGAGTAGGGAAGACTAGTACAAGCTTGCCTTTATCTTTGGGGGACAACAGTTCATGTGGACCAGAACTCCCTTTTGGATACATAAACTCTGGCAATGAGTGCAACATTTTCCTACATAAGGCAATATCCGATTTGGCCAAAAGGGGAAATCTGGCCTATGTGGATGATGTTTTGATCAAGAGCTCAACTGTGGAGGAACATATAGCAGAAATCTGCTATGTTCTTACCCAGTTGCAGAAGGCTGGAGCAAAACTGTCCTTTCAGAAGGCACAGTGGTGTAAGACTCGAGTGAACTTCTTAGGGCACGAGATCACACCTAAGGGTCTTAATCCCCAGGCGAAGAAGGTGGAAGCCTTATTGAAAATAAAAGACCCTTCTTGGATTTACTAATAATAGTCAAAGGTTAATTGAAGACTACGCAGAGGTCACTCGACCCATGGTCCATTTATTAAAGGCCGGAGTCAAGTGGGAGTTGGGTCCAGAACAATCCAAGGCAGTTAAACAACTGAAAAGAAGCCTTTCCCAGGCTTCTTGATTGGCTTACCCCATAAAGAACAAAGAGTTCTTCTTGGAGGGTTCTCAGATACTTTCCTAACAGCAGTATTATACCAAAAGCATGACAAGGTCAACAAGGTCATCTCATATGCGAGCAAGTCTTTATCCTCTGTTGAGGAAAAATTCAATGACTGCGAGAAAGCCCTCCTGGCAATGGTGTGAGCGCTGAAAAATTGACCGCCTATGGGGGAGCACATCATTGTCGAAACTCCTCATCAACCCTTGCAATATCTACAAAGTGACAGAATACGGGCAGGGAATGTTAATAATTCCAGAATTACTTCCTGGATTCTGTCTATGAAAGGCTTTCCTGAAGAGGTCAGATATGGCCAAAACAAGAAGAGTCCCCTAGCATAAGAGATGGCGGACTTGCATGATTCTGCTCAAGAAAACTTTCTCGAGGACGAATGTCTAATGACCAACAACAACATGGAGGCATACTTAACTTCCCCACACAAGGTCTATGAAGAAGACAATTGTCAGGGGATACCCACAGTTTATGTGGATGGGTGCTCCTACCATGTTGATAGCAATGGGGAAAAAGAACTGGTGGCTGGCATTGGGAATGCCTGGGTGAATGATACCACTTCATATAAGGCGAAAACAAACCACTATTCAAACGTTCCCACACGGTCAGGGGATGACCTAAATATATTGATATGTAAAGGAGATCATTACACCATATAACATTTTACTGATCTAGTGCATATGTGTTGGTGTGTACCCCACAATACTGGTACCTTCAGTCCTGAAAAAATAGACCTGGTACTTGTTGTTTCTGTTGTAAAAACGTTTTTTAGTTTTTAATCATTTTCTAATCATTAATTCACAAGTATAAAAACACTTATAAAAGTGTTCGGTATGAGTCAAACCCAACCTCACACAGCATGGTAATAAAAAACAATACAAATTACAAATTACACATCCATATAGCCACATAAAACGATAAACAAATTACACAAACAGACAATAAATGGATTTAACAATTTTCCAAAATCTGAGTGTAATGACTCAGGTACAAACAACTCCCGACATGTTTCAGTTCTTGGTTGCTCAAATGCATGAACTTTCCTCAGGGGAATATTTCAATTTCTAAGTTTCCACCATGCAATCCAAGGTCACAATAGTGGGTTCTCACACGTTTCCTCTTCAATTGGTACCAGTAGCGTCGGTGTGGCAACACCACAATTTGGCCGTTGACTCCAACAAGTCGAGTCCTGATTATTCGATAGCTCCTAGTAGCTGAGGGCCAACTTAAAAGCTCCTTTTCCAATATGCGCCATGTCAATATCTATCCAATGATTGGTACGGCAGACACGGCTGCTCCAGAATATATATTTTTCGCTACGCGTTTCACAGGTCCTGGATTTTGGATACTTTAATACAGCGATTTTCGATCCATTCCTAAGAGGAATAGGATAGATATTGACATGGCGCATATTGGAAAAGGAGCTTTTAAGTTGGCCCTCAGCTAAAATGGCGGCCGAAACGTAGACACGAACCACAACAAGTATGAGCTCCTATGAAGTAGGATCGTGCCGAAGGAGCCAACTGCAGCTCCTACAATACACCAGCTCACAGGGATACCATTTCACCCCCCAGCGGCACCATTGGGTATATTAAGAGATCAAGTAAGAGAAACCACCTGTATAAGCCGCAAGACAGAAGCTAGAAAACAATTAGCACATCCACATAACCCCGCGGCAAGGAAAAATAAGAAGAGAGGTTTTTGGACTAAACCTAATGATTCTGTAGGAAGATCCTTCCTCGTAAGAAAATAACGCCCAACCTATGTGGACAAATTTTCACCTGCTTATCAAGAAAGCCTGCACACTAAGAAGACCAGTTACTATCATCTCTAAGAGAAGGCCAGAGGATTCCTAACTTGGCCAAAGCCCACTTGTAACCCCTCACATTGACCACTCCTGAAGAAAGTCCCAAGACCCACATAGAGGACTGAAACATGTCGAGAATTTTTTTGTCAGTCTAATTAATTAAACTGTGAGTGAATTGAATATTCCAGTGAAGGGATGTTCTAATTCTAATAATGGAATAGAATTAGTATAGAAGAATAGAAAAGATAACGATGAATCATAATCATAACTCTGATCTAGAAGAACTACACAACAGGGATTTAATTAGAGATCAGTAACGTCAGTATCTCTAAGATTTTTTAGAATTGATTGTGCATGATGTTTGTCTTTGTTAATACGATACATATGTATCTTTTTAGAGGGTTTAATCATGTATTTTAGACAATTTTGTAATTTCTATTAAAATTTGTACTTTTTGAACTAATTGATGGCATTCAGATGAATGGATAACTGTTGATAAAGGACCAAGTCCTATCTTTTCGAGTCTTGGTAGTCTTAAGTCCCAAAAATAAGATAGGACTCCACACCTGTGGAATTTGGGCTCTCTCTATTGTATTCCCTCCGTCATTATATGTACCCATGGTCAACTCTAATATTTATTTAAAATGTCATGTTTGGCCACTTACATTTGTGCAGTACTTTCCACAATCTTTGTGTATGTTTTGGAATTTTTTCCTAAAGGTTGGGTATTGACACAGATTTTCTCTTATGTTTTCCGCCTAGCTACATTTTGCCATACTGTGCGTGCCATGGTTTCCAGATGCCGAGTGACGGCTTCTTTCCACGCCAGATGCAACTGCTGGTGACCGGGTGTCTCTCCATTATAATGTTATGGGATGACAGGCCAGGGCCGGTCTGTCCCTACACTGAACTAGCGACAAGGAGCAACATAACATCATTTATGGTGGTGTAAGGCAACAGTGATGGCGCTGTCTTGAAAATACCTGTGCAAACAAAGTGGGTGCTTAACAGAAACGCATACTTTGTGTATGCGAAATTAACTGCATGTGTCTCTCCATGAACATTTTCAATGTCGGCCTAAGACTCATTGCTACAAATTATTTGGAAATGGAATGAGTCTGTTGATCTCTGACAGTTGTTTGTTAAATAAAAGTACTTTCCAAATTCTAAAATGTTACCGTTTTCTTTTCAAATCGGGTGTATCATTTCGAAATGCACGTTATACGTCGCTGTATGTTTATTTACAGGTTCTGCATCACGGTACATACTGTTGCTTTTTCCTTGCTGTCTTGGAAAGCAAAGAGGGGCTATGTATGGAAGAACCGCCTTTCCTTTCGTTGGTGGCCATCTTGAAAAAGGATTTTGGCGGGCCGGATAATAACCAGAAATCCTGTTTTTCCATAGCACACATTAATGCTTTGCACATCTATAGTATTATTGTCAAATCTTATTGCGTCTATGTCCTTTACTGTGAAAGGTGGTTCTTAACGCAAAATTTACTTTGTTAATGGATGGCTTTCTTTTTTGGTAGGGCAGTTAATGAAGCCATTTTCGAACAGAAATGAGGAAAGACACATGAAATAGTGATATGGGGGAGTGGGTGGCCGGTGCAAAAATATTGTGCATTTGTTATTTCTAAGGTTGGGGCAGTGTTTGTTATGCTCCTTCGTTACAGTAGTGCTGCTGTTCCTTGGGGAGGAGGGATGTCATTTTCAGATAACTAAAACATTTTCTGAAAGTATGCAATGTGTACTACATTGTTAATGGCTAACTACCAATACATGTTGGCGCTGTGCAAGGCAAATGTTGCAGGTGGACGTTCCTACATCAATATAAAATCTGTTTCCACATTGTCCACGAGACAAACATCTTACTGTTAAGTGTTTACGGATTCTGGGACACGTTACCGTGCTGTACACCAGCATATTGTCAAGTGGTATTCTCCGCAAGGTTTTTAAATAAGTTAGAAGTTGCTTTACATTATGGTTACATGGCACTACTGTAAACCGATCATCTTTAGCAAAATAACTTTGCAAAAGGGACAGTATGGTTAAGTTGCTCTACTGAAAACCTGTAAAATTGAGTAAAAATAACGTTGTTAAAGGGACGTTATGGTTAAGTTGGCCTACTAAAAACCCGTAAATTTCACTAGAAAAAACTTTATTAGAGGGACGTTATGGTTAAGTTGCACTACTAAAAACCTGTAAAATTCACTAAAAAAACCTTTATAAATGTGGCATTATGGTCATCAATATTTGTGATGTCATATTTAATGTCCTGAGTGTTAGTGTTAGCAGTGCACAGTGGTGCGGGCAGTTATGGTTGCTTAGCCTACCATAACTGTTGAATTTCAGGGGTTGTTTGATTGTACTTTGAACCATAATGTCACGTTTATAAAGTTTTTTTTTTTTTATTGAATTTCACAGGTTTTTTAGTAGTGCAACTTAACCATAACGTCCCTCTAATAAAGTTTTTTCTAGTGAATATATATATAAACAGGGAGTAATTTACTTGGTGTTATTGTACAAATGAAGAAAATAAATAATGTGTTTTGTGAAATGGAAATATCATGGTATAACTGTATGTTGTTGTTGTAAATTCTATGCTTTCTCCCCTCCTCTCCTCTGCTGACCTCCTGGCTGAAACCGGTATGGCACGGGCTACCTGTACACCCTCTGATTCTGGCCCCAGGTCACCCCCCGCACTGCCCACCTGGCAAACCCCATGCTTGGGTACTGTTCTGTATCCCTACAGTCCCCTTACCAGACCTCGATAGCTGATGTCCGCACTTACCCATGCATTTGCCACATGCTGGCCATTATTTATATTTTTTTACTATTATTATCTATTCTCCAGCATTGGATCTTTCATAGATTCAGATGCTTGAATATTCCCCGTCGTCAGACTGGGAATCCTCGGTGATAAAATAATAATAATAATAATATTTTTTTAAAAAAAAAAAAAATATATATATATATATATATATATATATATATATATATATATATATATATATATATATATATATATATATATATATATATATATATATATATATATATACACACTGCCACCTAGCAGTGCATGTACATAGCCCATTATAGCCTATGAGCCACTTCATTGTGTAGTCCCTCCACCTCACTTTGGTCCTTTATGGCCCCAGCCAATGAGGTGGCAGGGCCTAAGCTCCGCCCCCGGCAGCCATCTTCAGATTTTTCACCGCAGTCTATCAGACACAGGGAATCCTCAAGCTCTCTGAGCTTTTTCAAATTCTTTCTACTTTTGTGTGGAATATATTTGTAAAATATATTCCATCTTGTTCCCCTTCTTAGGGGCTTTCTTTCCAATTAACCTTGGTGGCAAAACGTGTTGTTTTCCTCTCTAAATCGTCGACTGAACTTCTCTTCAGAAATGGAGGCACCTCAGGCTGTCAGGAAGCCTTCCCTGTTCAGGGACTGCACGAGGTGCAAGAAGAAATTGGTTTACTACAAGGACCCCCACGAGCATTGCATTTATTGTCTGTACCCACATGACATTAAAAAATGTGAGATTTGTAAAACTTTTTCCACCAAGACCCTTCATGAAAGGCATAGAAGACTCCTTTCATACCTGGAATCCAGGGATCAATCTTCGGACGAAGAGTCTGTCAGAACAGCTCCTGTCCAATCCAGCACTCCATCTGAGAGGCAAACTTCAAAGAGAAGGGCCTCTTCAGTGGAAAGGAGTTCCTCTCCCAAATCCAAAAAGAGGAAGCTGGAATTGATACCCTTTCTGCCTCCAGCTGACCTATCAAGCCAGAAAAAGTCAGCAAAATCTGCCTCCAGAGGTAAGGAGGAGTTTGCAAAAAACGGGGAGGGGGGCAGTCATCGGCGGGTAAACCGCCCACGAATGAAGGGAAAGGTAAAGGCCCGTCATCGGCCATACCGTCGACGAAACCAGCATCGACGACGACGACGCTTAAGACATCGTCGACAGTTAGATCATTGTCATCGGACATGTCGACCGCGAAGCAATCGTCGACGAGCAAGAAACACCACTCGTCCACGAAGCATTCGTCCATGACGCAGTCGTCCACGGAACACACTCCACATTCGTCAACGAAGCCCTCGTCGACGGGAAAATGTCAGTCGTCGACGACAAAATCTCAGTCGTCGACGGGAAAATCTCAGTCGACAGCGAAGCCTTCGTCGACGGGACAATCTCAGTCATCGACGGGAAAATCTCAGTCGGCGGCGAAGCCCTCGTCGACGGGAAAATCTCAGTCGTCGACGAGGATAACATCATCCATAACGCCTTCAGAGGCACCGCAAATTTCGGCAGTTACAGAGGAATTACTGCCTCTCACTCTTGAAGCTCCTGTCATTACAAGCAATATCATTGAGAAGAATACTGTAACTGAACCTCTGGTGCAGCAATTTTCACCTTTGGGGCACATGGCAGAACTTCCGGATATAATTCTTCAGGAAGAATTCTCTGATGCGGAAGTGGTGGAAGAGTCCATCGGTCCCTTACCGAAACAATACAGCCCTCCTTGGCACCCGTCCACGGGAGAATCCGAATATCCTCATGACCTGGTGCTCATGTTATCCGTGCAGAGGATTGTAGAAGAATTTTACAAACGGCAAAGGGAGAAGCAAATTCCGATTAATCCCATTCCTAGAGAGTCATCCCCGATTCCAGGCACATCGGGTTGCTCTCCTTACAGGAGTAGACCGCAAAAACGGATGAGATCACCTGCTCGAAGACCGAGGAGCAGCACCCACAGTCACCGCACAGACCGCGATCTCCGGACGTAGATCCCACCATGGTACCGTCCACCATCTCGGTATCAGACTGGCAGGAGGATCCTTTTGGTGAATTTTCGGAACCAGAAGAAGGAGAAATAACTCAGGAGCCAGACGCACCCAGTGATTGGGATGACTACATCGTCGGGAAGCCCAGGAGGAGAGACTCGCCGGGCAAGGCCTCACCACCGGATGATCTCGTCTCTTTCCACACCTTGGAATTTCTGGACCAACCTCCTTCCCTGCCTCCAGCTCCCCGCAGAGTGCATATGCTAAGACAGGTCATGTCCGAAGTGAAAAAACTGCTCCAGAAGGCAGCAGTAGAACCAGTACCCTATTCTCAGAGGGGAAAAGGTTTCTACTCCCGATTCTTCCTCGTCAGAAAGAAAAACCGTCAATGGAGGCCCATCTTGGACCTGAGGGCTCTCAACAAGTTCATCAAGCGCATAACTTTCAAGATGGTAGCTCTACAAGGAGTGCTACCTTGGTTAAACAAGCACGACTTCTTGGCCACTTTAGACTTGGAGGATGCATACTTCCACATTCCGATCCATCCAGCACACAGGCAGTTCCTCAGGTTCACAGTGGGAGGGCTCCACTTTCAGTTTCAAGTGCTTCCGTTCAGTCTAAAATCGGCGCCAAGAGTTTTCACGAAATGCCTGGCACCGGTAGTGGCAAGTCTCAGGAGAGC
Source organism: Ambystoma mexicanum (assembly GCF_040938575.1). Taxonomy (NCBI): domain Eukaryota; kingdom Metazoa; phylum Chordata; class Amphibia; order Caudata; family Ambystomatidae; genus Ambystoma; species Ambystoma mexicanum. Next base: position 764,867,827 of record NC_090934.1, read on the forward strand.
AGGAACGGACGTTTTTCCATACCTGGACGATTGGCTGATAAAGGCAAGTTCAGCTGCAAAGGCTCGTTCGGCAGTGTCGAGGACGGTCAACCTCCTAAAAGAGTTAGGTTTCTCCATCAACCAGACGAAGTCCTGCCTCGTTCCCAGCAAGGTAGCTCTCTTCCTGCGAGCCGAGCTCGACTCCAGCATTCCCAGAGTGAGACCATCCACAGAGAGAATAGCAGCGATTCTACGCTTAACTTCGAACTTCCTACAGAAAGAGACAACATCTGTACGCTCTTACAAATCCCTATTGGGCATGATGTCATCATGCATATTCCTCATACCGAACTGCAGGCTTCGCATGAGGCCGGTTCAGGAAGCTCTGGACCACCAATGGAAACAAGCTTTCGGATGCTGGGAAGACATTGTCCAGATTCCATCGACGTTGCACAAGGCCCTTCGATGGTGGAACGCTCCGAGGAATCTTCTACAGGGAATGCTGTTTCAAGTACCGACATCGACCCTCCTGCTGCGGACGGACGCTTCCTTATCAGGCTGGGGCGCTCATCTTGCGGACCTCCAAACCAAGGGATCTTGGTCGGCACAAGAGTCCCAGCTCCACATCAACGTGTTGGAGCTCAGGGCCGTAAGGTTGACGCTGAAAGCCTTCCTACCGGTTATAGCTGGTCAAGTTCTTACGGTCCAGACAGACAACACAACCTCCATGCACTATACAAACAAGCAGGGAGGCACGAGGTCTCAGATTCTGTCGCAAGAAGCCCAACAGCTATGGGCATGGGCCTTGCGCTACGGGATACAGATCAGGGCAGAGCACCTTCCAGGAGTAGACAATGTCCTAGCGGACAGATTAAGCAGAGAGTACACAGCGTCACACGAGTGGGAGTTGGACGACAGAGAAACCCGATGGATATTTGCCTTATGGGGCCATCCGCGGATCGACCTTTTTGCCACCAGGAACAGCAAAAAATGCAAGATATTTGCGTCAAGATACCCCGAGCACCAATCGCTGGGAGACGCGTTCTCAGTGGATTGGTCGGGGAAGCTCCTCTACGCCTTCCCACCCATTCCCCTCATGTCGAGGGTACTTCGCAGGGTGAAAGAACAGGATTGTTCCTTGATTCTTATTGCACCCGATTGGGCACGGCAAGTCTGGTACCCGACGCTGAGACATCTATCCTGCAAAACCCTGATTCGTCTCAAATCACATCAATATCTACTGACACAACAGAACCGCAAGGTCCTCCACCACGACCCGAGGAGCCTGTCCCTCAAAGCATGGTTCCTGAGCAGCGTAAACTGATGCACCTAAAGTTATCATCAGGGCCGCTAGAGCCCCGTCCACGCAACTCACCTACACCAGAAAATGGACCAGGTTTTCCAAATGGTGCGAGACCTCTGCGATCGATCCCCTCACGGCCTCGGTTGATCAAATTCTGCCTTACTTGTTGCACCTGGCTAAATCAGGGCTCTCACTGTCCTCTATCAAGGTCCATCAGTCAGCCATAGCGGCCTACACAGTAACCGCGGAGACGCAAGCCTTACTCTCCTTACCAGCGATCAAGATCTTCCTGAAAGGACTGATGCGTACTTATCCGCCTACACCTACACCAGTTCCGGACTGGAGCCTCAACACCGTCTTAACAGCCCTCATGCAACCTCCCTTCGAGCCCATACATAGATGCGATATGAAATTCTTGTCCTGGAAGACATCCTTCCTGGTAGCCATCACATCGGCCAGAAGGATCAGTGAGTTGCAAGAACCTCCGTTTACCTTGTTCCAGAAGGACCGCGTCATCTTAAGGCCTCACCCGAAGTTCCTCCCCAAGGTACTTTCGGAGATGTCGTTCACTGAGCGCATTGTTTTACCAACCTTCTTCCAGAATCAAGGACATTACACTCTCTAGACGTTTCTAGGGTGTTGAAGTTTTACTTGCAAAGAACCAAGGAGTTCCGCTCCTCAAACCGGCTATTCATTTCCTTCTCTGGCCGTACCAAGGGCCAACATATATCCAAACAAAGCCTGGCACGCTGGGTATCGTCCTGCATCACCCACTGTCATCAGTTGAAAGGCGACCCTTTAACTAGACCGCCGTCTGCGCACTCCACCAGAGGAAGGGCGGCGTCAACAGCATTCCACGCAGGGGTGGCCTTGAAAGACATATGCAGAGCTGCCACGTGGAGCACTCTGCATACTTTCGCGAAACACTACTGTCTGACTGAAGATACCAACAAAGAAACTGCAGTTGGACAGGCAGTGCTCCGCCATCTCTTTGTATAAGGTAGGACCAGCCTCCTTTCCCACCTTTCCCGAAGTATGTAACCGTTGTGTTGCTGCATGGTAAAGGTTTGATCAGAAATATGTTTTTCTGTAATTATGCATATCTGTTTATAATGGTGGCATGTTTTAACTGCTTGGTATTCTATTCAAGCATCTGAATCTATGAAAGATCCAATGCTGGAGAAGTCTTAGTTACTTACCTGTAACTGTATTTCTCCAGCATTGGTATCTTTCATAGATTCACATGCGCCCGCCCGCCTCCCCTGAGAGGCTGCTCCTATGCTCGGCATCCATCATACTGTAATCTCTACGGTTCAAAATCTGAAGATGGCTGCCGGGGGCGGAGCTTAGGCCCTGCCACCTCATTGGCTGGGGCCATAAAGGACCAAAGTGAGGTGGAGGGACTACACAATGAAGTGGCTCATAGGCTATAATGGGCTATGTACATGCACTGCTAGGTGGCAGTGTATATATATATTTTAAAAAAAAAATGTATTATTATTTAATTTATCACCGAGGATTCCCAGTCTGACGACGGGGAATATTCAAGCATGTGAATCTATGAAAGATACCAATGCTGGAGAAATACAGTTACAGGTAAGTAACTAAGACTTCCCATGTACTGCACTTTCCCTTCCTCCCTCCCCTCGCACTTGCGCAATCTGAATGACAACTATTCTAGTAGAATCGTTGTCTGTCCCCTTTGTTCCCCTCCCTTGCCTCGTCGCGCCTTGAATCACTTGTGTATAGGCGTGTTACAAATGCCATCTCATATCATATGTAAATATTCCCAGGGAAAAATGTGTACGAATTCCTGAAACTCTTTTTCTATATTTTATTAGAGAACTAACCTCTCTAACTTCCAGCCTAGAGGTGAGTGTAGTCCGGTGAGCACCCCAGGGACCTGGAAAGGAAAGAAGAAAGAGGGTGTTGTGCCACGCCCACCAACCCAAAGATGAAAAGGGAGGCTGGAGTGCCCACTCCCAAAAGAAGGAAAAAAAGGGGGTGCCATGCATACCCCCTAACCCAGAGATGGAAGGGGAGACTGGAGTTCCCACTCCATGATGAAGGAAATTATGCCTGGTGAAACCCCACTCTGCCCTGCTCTTCCCCAACAAAGAGTCATGGACGAACTGGGGGGTGGGAGGGAGGGATTTGGGGTGCATTTAAAGGCCCCAAACAGAAGTGCCTCTCACATGAATAGCAAGATTTTTAAACACTGAAACAAAAACGGCCTGCCATTTGTTTTTGTTTTTCAAGTAAAGTTAAAAAGCCATGAAGAAGGGGGCCTAGCTGTCATTACCAATGGACAAGCAGCAGTTTAATTTACAAAAGAAGGAGGAATCGAATATCACATGGAAAACATAATTTTTAAACATTGAAAAGAAAAACGGCCTGCACCTGTGTTTGAAAATAAAAATAGTTTTTGGAAAAAGTAAAAGTAAAAAAATAACAATGCTCACAGAAAATGTCAGGAAAACCAAAACATGATGTGTGGGTTGACAAAGAGCAATTTATATTCTGTTTCACCCACAAAACTCCAGTGACATTTGAAGAGCCACTTTGTCTTCATGACAAAAATGGCAGCCCAAGGTAGACCCTTTTGCTGGCTGTGGGCAAAACTTCACAAGGACATCTCCCACTTCTAGTCTAGATGTCACATCTCCCATCTAATGACCAACCGCAATCAAAATGCCCTGCTAAGGGCGTCAAAATTCAGTGTTTTCCAGACCTGCTCGCTCTGAAAGCAGGAGCTTCAAGAAAAGTCATCCTTGGCTGAAGCATGACTAATATGTGTGAAAATGAGGGCACCCACTTCAAAGAGCAAACTTCCAATACAAACAAGACTGATAAAGGTACAGTCTGACCCAGTGGAAAAAAAATGGCCAGGTCCCACATGAACAGTCACAATTTATTTAAAAGGACTATTATCATTTAGGCCTTTTTTCTCAGCCATCATAAAGCAGATGGATTTCATTTATGTGCCACTTTTTTAATGTAATTTCAAGGTGATTCTGGGGATATAAAATTCATCTTCCTGTGACTGTGGGAACTGTAAGGGCCAGTTAAACTAGGTTTCTGGCTGATCTGAACATGTTCCAAATGTGAGAGTTGGTGAGCGGGTGGAAATTGAAATTAGGGATATGCTTAATAACTTACATATTCATCGTAACTGTTGTGCTTTTTATGGAAATGGCATAAAGGTGACACATGGCCATGCTGCATGATACAGATTTGGTAATTGGCTTATCTAGTTACCATGATTAGCTGAAACAGAAAATATGTTTAGTATCGCAGTTGTGATACATAACTAGTTTTTGCCAAAAAGTTGAATGGAGAACAAAGAATGATGAGAAATGGGAAGGGCCATATGTTAATCCAAACCCCTAACCCAATCCTGACTTGGAGGCTGGGTTTGAGAGGAGAAAGAAGGGTAACTGTCCAATCCTAGTGGCAGGGATTATTGAAGGGCACTTCCCCAAGATTATACAATTGGTGGTATCATTGCTGCTATATAAGGGGGACTGCACTAGGACAGGGGGAGAAAAGGGAGACGGACAGGAGGGCAGAGAGAAGAGACAGACCATCAGGAAGGCTGCTGAAACTTACCATCTGACAGCTGTAAGGAGACACCAGAGGAGACTGCTGAGAGTGCATCTGTGTGGAGCTTTCTCTAGGAAGGCCCGAAAGCTGACTAGGTCCTATGGTGGAGAGCAGGAGGCCATCTTTGAGAGTGGAGTGACCAGACCCCTGCCATATCTTTCCAGAGTGCCCTGAGATGCAGCTGGCTTTCCTGAACCTTAAACAGAGGCTTGTTATGTAAGTAGAACTGAGCCCTGGGAAACCAAAAGGTGGGGGAGTCTGCTTGCCTTGAATCCTTTCACTTTATAGTGTTTGTGGAGGGGGTGGGGTGGACTGTGTAGATCCTTAGCTATGTAACTAAAAGTATTAATTTAATTAATTCCCCATTTGGCAGAACACTATGGGTGGATTGTGTTAAAATTCGAAATTAACAAAGCTCTCTTCCCAGTGTGTGCTGAAAACTATAGCCTATAATTTGATAGGGTAATCCTTGTTGTCCAGCTGACCCTGACTTCTTTAAGAAAGAGGGGTATTTTTGTTCTTAAATCAATCCAAACTTTTTATCCAGCTTCACCAACACAGGCCTTTCAGTAAGGGGCGTCTGAAATACAAAATTCCCAAATCATTCCAATTTTTCTGTCTGACTTCCCAACAAAGACCAAAGCAACGGGGGGGTCTGAAAAACAAACTGCTAAATCTCCTTGTGTTTATTTTAAACCAAAGGTGTGGGCAAAGTAATAAATGTCATGTATTGGTCCAATCTTGAAATCCTACTGCTAGCCTGCAGGAAAATCAAAATTGCACAACATTACATAAGTGCCTGCTTTATTGATCAGTGCAATTATTTTGTGAAGTGAAATTTACAGAAGGGGAAGAATTATGATGGTGTTCTTTTTAACTCACTTTTGTGATGTGCTTATGCTGGGAGAAGTTGATTGTGTTGTGCCACGGATAAAGTGGTGTTTTTACGTTTTGTGCTAATTTCTATTACTTTTAATTGAAATAAATACCTATACATTTCCTGTACACCGGCCTGGTTCTTGGCTCATGGGAGAGGGATCCAAGTGGGCATGATATGTGTCTGAGATGGGGCTAAAAAAAAAGAATCTGTTGAACGGTCTGTTGCATAACCACATAAGTGGGGAGGGAAGGAACTCCCTGTGTTGATGGTGCCTTGAAAGACCTTTAAAGACTCCCCCAGCTGGCGTGGCGGTGGGGGCCAGGGGGGAGGGTGGAATGGCTCCCAAGGTTGACGCTCTGTCGGCCCTGGAGGCCAGCATGTCCATATGATGGTGCATGTCCTGATGTGGCTAGCTCAGCTGCCTTTAATGGCTTCTTGCTCTTCCTTTTCGGTGTTGAGGAATCCATGCAGTGGTCCACGTGCACTTGTCCTCAATGTTGCCACTCCTGTTGTTCCGGTTGAGTCAGTGCTCGGGTGCGCATCGCCTATCCTCAGAAACGCTTTGACCTCCTACTAGTTGTTTTTTCTTCATTATTTCTCTGCCTGTTTTTTTGTGGCGTGATACATGAGGCGTCTAAGTGATCCACATCTTGCTCTGAATACCATTATTTACGTTGCCATGGCGATACGCAGTGCTGTTTGCATCTGTAATGCCTGTGTTTGTGATGAGAGAGAGTAGGGGCATTTGCCCCGTCCCTCTGCTCCCGCTTTACCCTGTGCGGCTGTCTGGAATGTTTTGTGGTACACCCCAGAACATGTGAACCCAATCGGATGATGTGGTGAACGGAAGCTTTCTGAATATCACTGTTTGGTTGACATTGAGAAGCAAGAGAAGATCACTCGCCAGGAAGTATTCCATCTGGAGTCACCATCTGGTTCCCAGGCTCTAATGGCAATAGACACATTCCACGGTAGCGTTTAGCGCTCAGCATGTGTGTTCAACGCCAATCAAACAGTGAAGCCGTCATCTTGCCTGCGAACTTGCTTCGTAGCTGGGAGTGCAGCCTCTAAGCAACAACCACGGCTCCTAACGAACAGTAATCTCGTGCATAAGACCAGTGCAACTGGAACCACGCCTTGGGGTTGAAACCAGCATCAGGGTGCAATAAAATGCCTCAATCGTCTTGCCAGCCATCCATGGGATAGCTCATCTAGCATTATTCTAGTCACTAGCCTTATCAAGGCTCGATTCTAGCTCTACACAGTGCTTGGGAAATGGCATGTGTACTGCATTTCGTGGCAAGCCTGTGTGGTTTTCTTTTTTCGCTAATAGATTTGTCAAAAGGACAGTGATGTATTATCAGCCCTCATTGCATCGTGTTTGTATTGTTATCACGTGGTGTATCTTTATGACATCGTGCTGTATGTTACTTTTTTTGTCAGACTTGTCAGTATTTCACTTTTTCACTGTTTGGAGTTTGGGGATTATGTAACCCTGCTTTGCAGCGGTACTGTGTGCTTCTGGGCAGCTCCCAAACCTGTGAGCCTTGGTGACTGGGCAGAGCCCTTATTGTTTCTTTACGCTTGAATGGATGCAGGTTTTTTACGGCGGGTTCTGGTTCTGCGGCCACCTGAGGCGCCGCCTTCCTTCCTGCATTCAGTTTATGCTTTCAAACAATCAATGCAATGTTGGTATAAAACACAGCAGGGAAGATGGTCCTTTATTTTTAAAGGTTCACTTTTAACTTCTAATACTAGACATTGGCTATGACGAGACTCCTCTCTTCTTGTGATACTGGCGCTGTCTAACAGTTTTGATTCGTGACTGCCCATGTTTGCTTTGTAGTTCTGTGTGTTTCTGAATTCCTTTTCTAGAAGGTCGAAAGCCCAACGGGCAGGGCTTTAAGTGGGCCTGGTGCCGGGGCTGGGTCCCGGCAGGCTCCGAAATTTCGTTTTGAGGCGGGGCCCACTAATTTCCCCTGGCAGCCCTGGCCACTACACAAAAAGGCATTTTGTTTCTACAGCCTGAAGCTATCGCTCGTGTGCGAGAGCTTCAGGCTTCAGAAAAAAATGCTTTTCAGCCATAGGCTGAGTAGTGTGGGTTCCCCTTCGCTCTAATTCTTAGACCCTAGTACCCCTGATAAAGAAATAATAATACAGACAGGGGTTTTGTTCGTGGAAAAATTATAGGCCATAGGCTTGTTTATTTTCTACAAAAATAACACCAACAATGACACCAACTCGCTTTTGGGCACTTCGTGTCCAGGTGGTGTAGATGCCCAGCCTTCTCCTGGCTAGTCTTAGTTATCCTGGGGCATCTGTTCCTGGACACGTGCCGCTGCCCACGACTTTCTGCAACCGTGTACCGAAGAAAGTACTCGGCGTTCCTGTTCCTTGTTCTTTCTCCTCGCTTTGCCTTTTCGCTGGGTGGGTTGGGTGGCAAAACGTTTCTTTCTCCCCCTTTTACAGGCCCTGGGAGCTTACCCGAATGAGGTGAGCTCCTTACCTGGTTGTGCCTAACCTGCTTTTCGCTGGGGTCTAACATTGCATAATAAACAGCACTGAATACAAAGTCATTGTGGCATGGCAAGCCGGGTATTAACATAACATTGCATGCAAAATGCAAATCCGTCCAAGAACATAGTAAAGTTTTGAGGGTTCGAAATTGCCATGAGCTGGGAGCTGTTGTACCCCCTGATTCTATGACAAGACAGGAGGCTCATATTATGCATTACAATCTTTACTCTGAAACCACAGCAGCAAAGAAAAAACTTTTACAAACAAAAAAGTTGTAAAGCACAGAACTAAATAGAGTTCAATGTCACTGTAAGGCAGCTCCCCAATCCATCATGGAGGACAGGTCATGCCCTGCAGGAGACCAATGAGCAGGGACCCTTCCTTATATAAGTCCATTACTCTAATCCCAATTCCTCTTTCTTTGCTGCTGAAATCCACAGCTAAGTCACTCCTAGTTCTTGCCTTAGTGTTGAATTATGGAGTGTAGAATGTTATTTATGTTATTTATATTGAAGAATTTGGTGATTTTATTACACTGTGCTGGTGAAAAGGTCATGTTTTTTCATGTTCTGTTGGTAATTGGCTTAGTGCCATGTTCGCGTTCGAACGCGGACCTCAAGGTCACATTGATACATTGTGGTGGCTCCGCTGCAAACGTTCCACTTTTGCAGGGTTTTGATTTTCATGTTGCCCTGGGCGGCGTTCTCGCCGTGTTCACTTTCTTTATGGTTCGCCTGCCTCATAAAATCCGGTGGCAGCGTTGCATGATTTTGTTTTCTCCCTCAAGGGAAGTTGTTATTTTTAAGCGGCTGTCCAGTCCCCAGAGCCAGCGCGCATTTCCCAGGTGGTTGGGGACTTGTGAAATTCCTTTGTTTCCCTCGGAGGAAGTTGTTCTCTTTGGCGGCTGCAGGAGCCAGCACGCATTTAACTTATGTGTTTGTTGACTGACGCGCGCGGTCTGTTAAAGAAGCTCAGCTTCTTACCGACGCGCGTCCCGGCTGTAATGACTGCAGCTCTTTGTAAGTGTCATTCACTTCACACGCGTTGCGTGTGTGAGTTTTGTCTATTCATACGCTGCTCGCGTATGACATTAAGTACACACAGGCTAGGCCTGTTCAGGGGATCTCTTACAGTTGAACGCTTCCATGTTAAGCTTCTGTTTCTGCACACAAGAGTCATAGCTCAAGGAGAATGTTGCAGGTTTAGCAAGCAGAGGGTCCTGGGTTCGCTGCCTGCCTTTGGCAGTATTCTCAGGTGGATGTGGATGTATAGATTTTATGTATCTGTATGTACATGAATGTATATATGTATTTATATCTATATATTTTTGGAAATTTGATATTTTATTTTGTGTTATATGTTGATATTTCAGCTTTTATTAACTCTAGTTCGCCTACTGAAGAGCCTCATATAAGTTGGGTGTTTTGCCTTCACTGGAGCTCCATAACCTGTTCAGTTTCAGGTTCTGCCAGACTTCTCTTGCGAGGTTAACCCCTCGTGTATTGCTGGTTACTACACCCTTCCCGGGTGAGCAGTTTAAGATACACTTGCTCAGTGTGTTCTTCCCTTAAGCTTGGCAGTTTCTTTTGTTTAGGTGCTGCTGGTGGCAGTGGTCATTATCTTCCTTGGGAAGGTGCAGTCACCTGTTTGGTAGCAGGTTTGCCTGTGTTTCTGCGAGGTGACCCCTTGTATACTGCTGGTTCCACACCCTGCTTTGGTGAGCAGTTGGAGGTACACTCAGTGTTTTCCTCCCTTAAAGTCGGCAACTTTAGTAATTACCTTAACCGGTGTGTGCCATAACCTGCTCGGTTTCAGGTTCTGCCTCAGTTCTAATGCGAGGTTACCCCTCGTCTACTGCTGAGTATCACGCCCTACACGGGCGAGCAGTTGGAGGTGCACTTGCTCAGTGTATTCCTCCCTTAAGGTCTGCAGCTTTATTTAGGTGCTGCATATGGCAGATGTCATTGTTTTTCCCGTAAACATGCCGTATCCTGCTCGATTTCAGGCTTTGCCTGGATGCTATTGCGAGGTACCCCCTCGTGTACTGCTGGTTGCCACGCCCTGCTGGGGTGAGCAGTTGAGGTGCACTTACTCAGTGTACTCTTTTGCTAAACAATATGTTTAAGTGTTGCCTGGAACACATTTGCGTTTTAAAAATTGTCAGTAGCCCGGATGGCTCAGTAAGTATCACCTTCTATAAGGGCCGGGGGTTCGGACCCCTGTGAGGGCGTAACCCCTCTTTTTTGGATATTTTATATACTGTATATATTTTTATATATTTTATGTGGTATATTTTATATTATCTATTAATTAAATAGTTTAAAGAAAAGAATGTGCGGAGGTTGTTGTAGACATACCTTCCTCTCTAGCCACTGGTGCTGGCCTTCGTCTTTTAGTTAAATTCTGGCGCCCTTTACCGTAGTTAGTTTCAGGACAACTCAGTCCTTTTCCTTAGGTTTTGCTTATGCCAACATCAATTGCTCCACCCAATACTGGTGCTGATTAAGCTGCAGTATTGTTTTCCCAACATAAGGAAGAGAAGATCATACGTTATGCCTCTATTGAGGTCTGCAGAGCTTGAGGCTCTCTTTAGTGGGGACGGGGTTTCCCTTGCTATTTGTCCCTTTGGACATTCATTATTCTATTGGACTATTGGTGGAGTCAGGGTCAGCTCGGGGGTAACTGTTCAGTTTGTTGCATGGAGTTGAGCAACCATGTTCTACTTGGAGGAAGTGTTTGGGAAACACTTGATGATATCAGATAAACGAGTTGCCAAATAATAACTTTATGACGCCTGCCCATGGTTTTCCTCGGTTCAATTAACAGTCTAACAGTGTGTTGCACTTTCTCCTCTGCTCGAGGAGTTCAAGCAGGCTTCTGTACCCTCAAGAGCATTGCTTAACCTCTTTCGTTGTATATATATAGACATATATATTTCTACAGTGCACCGAATAGAGTGCTGGTTTTCACATCCGTGCTGACCCAACTGATACAGGTTCCTAATTTTGGAAGGGTCTAAATCAGTCTTTTATCCCGATGAGATCGATAAGTGAACACCTCACGCCACACACCGTTCGAGTGATATGCACCACTCGTATACCTGAGGGTTCATAGTATTGTATAAGTACTGTTTTGCTATGGACAATGTGCTTAATTTTTCCTTCCCCTGATTCCCTTAGTGGCCAGTCTGCCTCACACGAATACAGAGACTCAGACCTCAGGGTTGATGGGACAGTGGTCCCAGATTTCTTTCACATCCTGCATTTACGAGGGATTGATAATTTTCCCTGAGTTTCTTTTCCCCCTCATTCCCATGCTCGTCATCCCCGGGGGACATTGTTTCATGATATACACCTCTTGGAGCATCTCCCGATGGTTTGCTGGTTTTCCTTGTACAGGAGTTCTGACTCGGGGCCAGTGCAGACTCGCACTGAGCATTTCCCTCCCATCAGTTACTTTCCTTGGCGCTAATTCCTGGTATTTCAATAGGTTAAGCGGAGCCTGTCCACGGTCAGGGGATTGGTTAGAGGTGCTAGAGTGTATTTATTTCTCTTAAGGGTGTAAAAGCGGGGTTTTAATGTGGTCCTCAGGTTAGCCTTCTTCTGGGTTGCAAGGTTTTTTCCCTTGGTTAAGTGAGGGAGGGTTCTCCTCGTTTGTGAAGGCTCATTATCCCTTGGTGGGATAGAGGGGTATGGGAGTGATACTAATCTACTTCCAAGTTATTATGACCATCTATCACGGTGCGTTCCAGCATCTCTACATTAACTATCAGAAGGTGTCTGCCACTACGATTCCCAGAGGGCTGGGATATTCTATTTCGTGAATGACTTGATTTTCCTAGTGACCTGCATGGCAGGTGGACCTTTGGGGTTTTTCACAAGAGTTTGTTTTTATAATAAGGTGCCAGCTCGGGATGCTGTGAGCTTCAAGGCTCTCCAAATTGACTGAAATAGAGGTTTAACCTCTTCTGGTGTGCAACTTCAGTTTAACTATTTAGTGATCACTTCTTTGTAGTTTAGAGTCTGGTTAAGACTTTGGAATTTTGGTGTCCTCCTTCGGTTAGTTTTGATCCTCTAGAGGATTTATCACCAGGGAGGAGGGAACAAGGTTCAAGCACCAGGCATATCTACAAGGGGGTTTGTAGATATCACTATAATGGTAGCGATGGAACGTAAGATACATTTTCTCTTAAGGATCACTTTTATAAATATCTGCCTCTTGTCATGGTAGCAGAGTTCTTCTTCAAGTGTTCGGGAGGTCTGAAGGTCTCCGTGTCGGCGGTTTGACAGGTTTAGTTTCTCAGGTGGGGCCCCTTTCTTCCATTCTGATTCTGCCTCCAGAAGACTTCCCTCCTTAGTATACACATATGTCTGAAGACAATTGTGGGTTAGGTCTATTGCTTTTCAGCTCCGCTCAGGATGAGTCGTCCTGTTCCAAATTTATAAAATTACTTTTTACTCCCATTTTACCTCTTTGAAGATTGTCCTTCCCTCTTGGTTCCCCAGTGTAGTTATGTGACATACCTGTTTCTAATACGATATCTTCCTTTTATGCATGGGATGGAACCTACATGACTTGCACTCCTATGGGGTACTTTTCTTTCTCCAGGAGAACTAGGTGCTTATATTTCTTTGGTTTGCTTTCTGAGTTCCCAAAGATGGTATGAATTAAGTGTTTTAAATGTTTGATTGGACAACGGAGGCGCTTATTTCAGATGAGTTTTGTCCATCCTATTAGTATAGGAAAACTTTAAAGAGGAGAAATAACCAGTTGGTTTTGGCGGCCTGTAGGGAACGCTGGAATTGGCACAGTTTCCTGTTTTCTTGCGGTGGATTTGATGATGCCTTATAGACAGTTTTTCGGGCAACCTAGTCTTGGGCAATTCTCTTGCGTTCTCTTGCGGTCAACTGATTGATTTAATGAACACATTTTAAAGAAATAAAATCTTTTCCCTTTTCTCTTATTTTATTATATTGTTTTATTATATTAGCTCTATTGTATGGCTCATGTTGTACTGATGACATGCAAGGCTTTGAACTTGCATAATATGAGCCTCCTGTCTTGTCATAGAATGGCTAACCCCCCACACTAACGTGAGATGGGGGTTTATATTCTATTAAAGACAAAGAGGCGATTATTATCCCACTCACCCGCCCTGGGTTTTATATGATATGACAATTGTGACACGCATGTACACAGGTGGTTCAAGAGAGAACATTCTTTGGTTTGTTGTTTTTTCCCAACCACCCGCCCTTCTTGCTTGTTGTTCTTACAGCCACGAGTGGAGGTTCTGATCAGGAGTGTGGCTCGCAGTTACAAGTTATGGAGTGCGTGGTACGAGAGCTTTTCTGGATTTGCCTTCATCGTTTATCATCTGATCTGTGCAGTGGACGTTGGTTCAAGACAGCTACGGAAAGAGGAATTGGGATTAGAGTAATGGGGCCTCATTACGACCCTGGCGGAAGACCATGGTGCTATTAGCACCATGGTCCATACTGGTAAGTTACCGACTCCGCCATGGAGAAAGGGGGAATTACCACCCCATTACAAGGTTGGTGGGGCAGTAATCCCCCCTTCCTCCATGGCCCTTCCCCATTCCCATTTTTACCCCATAGGGCTCAATGGGAATGGGGAAGGCGCTAAGTATGGTGCCGCAAATTGCGGCACTGTAATTAGCACCAAGGTCCCTTTGCGGCTCCCTACTTTAACGGCTGGTCTACACCAGCCGTTAAGGTCGGGTCCCGCAAAGGGACCTCGTAATTAGGCGCTAATAGGTTAACGGTGCCGCAGCCTTTTACGGCGCCGTTAACCCATTAGCGCCTGGGTCGTAATGAGGCCCATGGACTTATATAAGGAAGGGGCCCTGCTCATTGGTCTCCTGCAGGACATGACCTGTCCTCCGTGATGGATTGGGGAGCTCCCTTACAGTGACATTGAACTCTATTTAGTTCTGTGCTTTACAACTTTTTTGTTTGTAAAAGTGTTTTCTTTGCTGCTGTGGTTTCAGAGTAAAGATTGTAATGCATAATAATCGCCTCCTTGTCTTTATTAGAATCTAAACCCCCATCTCACGTTAGTGTGGGGGATTAGCCATTGTTGCTTAGGCGATCCTGGTGGTTAGCCTGACACCAATAGCTACCAGAAGGTGCCTCCCCCCCCAAACATCCCTATGTAAGATTAACTGCACATGTTTAGGAATGTAGCTCCTGCTCGCTGGGTATTGTCAGGTACCAAAGACCTGCTATGCTCCTACTCAAAGAATCCTTCCTGTGCTCCTAGGTAAATCACCCTTTACTGGTGCCTGTCAGCGTGGTAAGCCTTCAGCTCTGATGTGCTTGGTTGCAATATGGTGTTCCACACTTTTGCCGAACGGCAATGTCAACCAATTCATTTTCGCTCATTTTTTGGCCACCTATTTTTTTTTTTTTTACCGCAAACTTGCAGATAGTAAGTGCATTTGGGTAAGGTAGTGCGGCGTGGGTTCGGGATGGAAGGAGTGGTGCGGGGCCTCCCCTGCTGTTTGTGGTTTAAAAAAACAGCAATTCTGGCAAAAAGAAAATGCCATTCGTCAAAAAAAAGGTAAACGTTTATAGAATGGTGCGGGTGGGTGTGTCATTCAGTAGTGAATATTGTGGGAGCCAATCGCCGAGCTTTCTCAGAATGCATGCAGTCCCTACCAGCTGGTTTGCACCTCCCCTCGAATCTCTGCCACAAACATGCAACGTATTCAAATCACCAGCTTTGAATGAGTGAGTAGAGGGAGGTAGATTAAGGGGTGGGCGTGCGGTGACAGCATGGCGGGCACAGCTCAGACGAGGGCCAGTAATGCACGTTATTGAACTTGGAGTAAACATGCATCGCTGTTATGCTACAGATATTTTTTTAATAGTCTTTGTGTACTTCAGGGAAGCTTTTAAGTATTTTACGAGTGTTGAAACTATAAAGATAACTGACTTTGCTTTGTGAGAACCCTTGGGGCAGGGACTATCAGCAGCCCCTTCTCTCTTCTTATCAGACAGCTGCGTCATCGCTGAGCGTCTGGCACAAGCCGGTCTGGGTGGTGTTTGGGGTGTTGTGACTGTTGGCGTGGATTGGTGGGGTGTGGTTGTTTGCGGTAGGGTGGCTGGTGGTGTTGATTTGGGGGTGGTGGTTGTTTGTGGTTTGGTGGCTGGAGGTTCGTGTGGAAGTTTGGGTGTCGCCCGGGTTGGTCGCGGTGGGTGGGCGGCAGCACGCGGTGCCTCGCCTGAAGGGCATGTGTAGGCGTATGGGCTGGGGTCTTGCGGGTCTGCGCGCAGGTCTCCGGGCTCCCTGGGTGGTGTGAGTTTGGGGTGTTGTGGCTGTTCGTGTGGATTGGTGGGGTGTGGTTGTTTGCAGTTGGGTGGCTGGTGGTGTTGAATTGGGGGTAGTGGTTGTTTGTGGTTTGGTGGCTGGTGGTTTGTGTGGAAGTGTGGGTGTCACTCGGGTTGGTCGCGGTGGGTGGGCGGCGGCGCGCTGTGCCTCGCCTAAAGCGCATGTGTAGGCGTACGGACCGGGGTCTCGCGGGTCTGCACGCCGGTCTCCAGGGCTCGCTGGGTGGTGTTTTGAGTGGTGGGGGGTGTGTGTTTGTGGTGGGGTGGCTCGTGGTGTTGGATTGGGGGGTGTGGTTGTTTGTGGTTGGGTAGCTGGTGGTTTGTGTGGAAGTGTGGCCTGTGTGTTGATTGGTGGGGTTGGTGCACATCATCCTTTAGGATGGGGAAGCGCCTGCGTGGGTCCACCCACGCATTCGATAATTAAGAAGAAGAAGAAGACTTTGCTGAACTGCGCCGCTGCATGTGATTGTGCCACACGCTGATGTGTGTGATTGTTGCCTGATATTGTGCTTTATTATTGGGAGGACGAACTGTGGAGTTCCCTCGTGTGTTGTAAACTCTTGTATACCGAGAAACACCAGTGGGCTTAATTTGTGAGTTTGCATAGTTTGACTTTGCTTTGTGGGACCCATCGGGGCTGCAACTACCAGCAGCCCCTCCTCTCTTCTTATCACGACAGGCGGCGGCGCTTCAGGGACAAGCTGGGCTGCGCCGGTCCACGCCGTACGCACCTCGCGTCGCCTGTATGCACCGGTACCTGGGTGTGTCCGACGTGTAAATGTGCTGCTTATTTCAACCGTTGCCTTAATCGTTGCATCCTCGCCTTTCCTCTACGTTGCCAGCATGCACCCGCCTGACCTTATAGAGCAAGCACATAATAGTCTCCCTCGAGGCGCCTCTATAAATAGATCTCCTGCCAGACACTGCTGTTATGCTGATGTTTGGCTCGCAACATGTCCTTAGGTAGAAGGATCATCTATCGCGCCATCTGTTTCGTGGAGGAAGGAGTGGTTCACTGCGCTGTCGCTCTCACGGTGGCAACCGAGTCAGAAGTATTTAATATGGCAAATGATCGTATTTCCGTCAGGTCCAATGGTAGGTAACTTCCTATGTCCTGGTTCTCTGGACAGTAGGATGCTGTTCCTAGGAAAGAAAAAGGTAAATCGCCTAACATTATTACATCGCCTAATTTGACGACTCAAGAGTACTATGGGAAGAACAGGGCTTTCCTCTACTTCGCCCTCTTGTATTGAACAGGACGAGCTTAGGCTCGCCCTGTTAAATACACAGTACTTAGTTAAGCACTCTACTGAGGTTGCCGACCTGATCACCTCGCAAGATGTAGACCGTTTCTGTTTGAGACTTGGTTGCAAGGTGCCTCCAATCACGCAGCCATGTTGGCCACTCCTACAGGATATAAAATCTCCAGAGCAGATCATATGGGAACCGGAAAAGGGGGCGGGGGGGGCGCCTTTATTGTCAGAAGCTCTCATAACCTGCATACCGTCATTTCTAACACTGTGGACAATTGTGAGCACATTTGTGTGAAACTCAATATTGATATTCACGCAAAGGTTAGTTTTCTGCCACTTTATAGACCTCCTGCCTTCAAAGGAGAATGTATTGCCTTACTTGGAGATCTGTTGACGTCCTCCACTTACATGGTGATCCCTGGTGATTTCAATGTGTGGGCACATAACGATTCTGACAGGGAAGCCGCTGCATTATTCTCGGCCTTTAATGCATGTTGACCGACCCACTCATAGGTAGGGGTAACATCGTTGACTGTGTATCGTCATGCAATCTCTTTGTAAGCCCCTGTTCTTTCCCTCTGTCCCTGGACTGACCACCATCTGATATATTTTGCTCTTCATGTCCCTGCTACTCAAAATAAGGTCAATGCCAACCCTAGGCTTGAAAATGAAGGTGAGAAGCCGTAGAAAAGTCAGACCGAACGTCTTCGCCGAACTTGTTACACCTATGCTGATAAACAAGCCATTATCAAATGATACCTGTGTCCCAGTTCAACAATTTGATTATATCACTTGTAAAGTCATCAATACTCTTGCACCTGTGAGGGCTAAGGTTATTAAGAGTGAAACAAGAAATAAGACTTGGTTCAGTGAAGATGTAATTAGACACAGCTAAATGAAGAGACAGCGTGAAAGATCCTGGCATAAGGATCCCTGCCAAGAAACGCTGAACGCATATGGGCTTGTAGCAGCAAGCTATAAAGACGGGATCCTGTCAGCTAAACGGGATGAAAATGATAGCAGGATTATTAGTGCCAAATCCAATCAGAGGGAACTTGTCTCTGTTCTTGGAGAATTTAAAGGGAGGAAAGGCTGTTGTATCTCTGGTAATTTGACTGATGTCTGGTGTCTCCGTATTCTGAAAGACTTTTTAAGGAAAATCAAGCAACGTCAAGCTAATATCCTTATCCCAGTGTGAGCCTGGAGGATATATTTACTCCTTGCTCGCAGGAGCACTGAGGTATTAGTGATGTTAACCCTTCTCCACCGAAGTTCACATTTCAACAGGTCACAGAAATGGAAATTACTAAGATTGTATCCGGGCTGAAACCAGCTTCATGTAAGGGTGATTCCTGCCCTTTATGCGTAATAAAGAGCTCTATTAATTGTCTTGCGTTACTAATTGCCAGTATTGTCAACTCCTCCTTTTCGACAACTAATGTCCCAGAATGCTTAAAGGGTGTTTGGATAACCAGTCTGCTTAAAAAAGGAGACTTTGGACTCTGAAGCTGTGGGAAACTATCGTCCCATCAAGAACGCTCCTTTTTTGCTTAAAATTATGGACAGGATTGTGCACTTAACAGTTTCAAGAACATAGCGATAATAACCATCTACTTGGAAACCGTCAATACAGGTTTGGTGCTTTGCATGGAACCGAAACTGCCATGCTCGACTTGAAAAGTTACCTTAATAAGATTGATGATAAAGGCCCGTTATCCTTGCTCATGCTGCTCGACTTGTCAGCGGCTTTTGATCTTGTTGACCATTCTCTGATGACTGAAAAGCTGACAAAGATTGTCAATTGCTCTGAGACAGCTGCAGCCTGGACTGTGTCCTGTATGGCCCCCGGTCCTCAAGGGTTTTGATTGGTGATTGTAGGGCACCGGTTGTGTCACTCTGTTGCGGTGTGCCACCGGGATACTGCCTTTCTCCAACACTGTTTAATATTTATCTCTATCCACTTTTTGATCTTTTGGACAGTTTTAGAGTGAAATATGCATATTACACAGATGACGCTGAGGTCATCTTTGAGTTGTCAGGGAGCTATGATCTTGATGCCTCCAATATAAATCGAGTTTATGCTTTGATCCAAACTTGGATGGACATTTACTCCCTGGCTCTAAATGATGGCAAAACTGAGTTGCTGATTGTTGGCTCTGCTCAAGGCATTAAAATAAATGATGAGAGATACAGGCAGTTTGTGATTGCTGATTGCCTCATCCCAGTTTTGTCATCTGTTAAAACTTTAGGAGTCTGTCTTGATTTGAATCTGTATGAAAAAACAGGTGGCGCATGTGAGAACTTCCTGCGCCTATATCACTAAACTGATTTGGCAGATGAGGCCTTATCTTCCTAGGAGCAAGTCTTCGTAGGAACAATCTATCTATCGATTGTTACCTGTGCAGTGGTCCATTCTAATATTGATTACTGCAGCAGCCTTTTGGCAGGCACAACGTAAGTCAATTTAAAAACATTGCAGACTGCCCAAAATGGTTCAGTTCGAGCAGTCTGTGGTCTGGGCAGGAATGCTCATGTGTGGGAGGCTAGAAGATCGCTCCACTGGCTGCCGGTCAATCAGAGAATATCATATAAGATCCTTTCCCCTCACGTACAAATGCCGTGCCGGTAAGGCTCCAGGTTACTTGCTGGGGCGGTGACATGACACCCCTGTTGATAGATGGTTACGATCTAACAGCAACATTAACCTTCATCTTCCCTGTTTTCGCCTAAAAAACTTTGTAGGGACAAGCTTCAATGTTTGTGCACTGCGTCTGTGGAACTCTTTCAGCCAGCATCCATGCAACTCCCTATTTTCAGAACTTCAAGAAAGTCGTCAAAGCTTATTGTTTAATTCTAATGATTTAGATGTTAATTCTTCTCTTTTGATCTTCCTGGTACTGATTATGTGGCTCCTATGATTTATTGCAGTGTGTCTTTGTGTGCGCACTGAGGCCTAAGGGCGTGTAGCGTGTTATAAATAATAATAACAATGGGGCATTGAATGTATGTGCATGGTCATATTTATTCAGTTACAGGCAAGGTATGCAACATTAACACTGTAAAATAGCAGAATGGTTACAGTGTCTGTTGGTCGTTTGACATTGTAAACGTAATCGAAAGTGAAGGGTGGGGCGGCGGGATTGCCCACTTGTTAGACAGAGACTCCTTCAGAGAGCGAGGGCGTTCCGCGTGAAGATCCAGCGGAGTGCTCTGCAGGGGCGGACTCGTATCCTCACCGCCTGGCTACCTATTAATAGCTCAATTTGAAGGGGAAAAAGTAAAAGGCTGGGCGCGGCCACGGAGCACACGGCAGGAAAATACGTCGGACAAGCAGCGCATTCTTGAAACAGCGCATTTTTGTTCGAGCCGTGGAACGCCTTGTACCCATTCACTGTCAACCCAGACGCCGCCCGAGATGTCCAGCACAACGCTCGTTTTAATGCGTGCGTCACTGGCAGTTATTACGTAATGTTTTTCAGAATATACATGTTTCCTGGCATAAACGTTGGTCTGGGGTGTTTTTTTTAATTTTATTTTTATGTTGTCGCCGTCATTGATCCCATACGTTTGCAACGCCCCAGCTTCACCGTGCTCTGCCCCACTCCGCCCCACATGGGAGCGCATCGTGTGGGGCGCTGTCATGGGCATGTGGAAGCACGATCTCCCGTAATATTTGTGTGCTGAAAAATGTTCACTGTGGTTCCTAATAAAGCCAAAAAGCTGCGAGTGCTCACCCAAGGAAGCCTGAAAAAGGCAAATGCTTAAGAAAACCATAAGAAGCATATGTCATCCAAGTAGGGCCGGCCTTAGGGCAGGGCGGCCTGGGCGACCACCTGTGGCGCCATGAGCCCCCCACCACGCCAGCTCGGTGGAGACTTTCAAGGTCTCCACCCAGCTTGCATGGTGGGAGAAGGCGCGGCAGGCGCCCTATTGAAAATAAATGTGCCCGCTCTCGGGAGCAGGGCGCATTTAACAAAAATTGAGCGCTGATGTTTTTGTATTGGTGCCTATTGAAAAATGTGGTGCCGCCCACCTCCTGAATAACCAGGGGTTTGCGGGGGGAGGCAAGGCACCACATGTTTGTTTTGTTGCCCAGGGAGCTGTCGCCGCTAAGGCCGGCCCGCAATCCAAGTGCCCCTTCAGCCCATAGCACACGAGGCAAAAGTCCTAAAAATTAAGTGGGGGGAACTGATTGGAGGGGCAAAACCACAGAAAGTGACATCAGAGGAGATCAAGAGTGACAGCAAGGCAATGGCAGGGACCCTTCCAATCATTTCAGTCTGTACTTTGACATCCAATCCTCAAGCGATCAGATATAATTAGAGAAGATGACTGCAGCTGCCTCTATATGCCGAACTATCTAAATTACGACTGAATGACCTAAACATATACTCATTAAAAAAAGCAACTGGAAGTTCTAATGAGGCCGGTCACTGGGTACAACCCACGTGCTAAGGGAGGAGGTGAGCAAGAATGGGGTATTGACGGCAAGGGGCAGGGACACGGACAGGATTGGGCCTACCTGCAGCCCAGAAGCCCAGAAGTCCAAAAGCATCTAGAATTCTGTTTTGTCGCCTTAAGACTTCTTTGATCTGGATCAACCACACTCGACTCCCTTCGAGCCACCACAAGACCTGCTGTGCTGCTTTTGGCACTAGACTCAACTTCAAACTGCTTTTTGCACCTTGAACCAGATGCCAGTGCGACCCATTGAAGCAGGCCAACTCGTCTTGACCCGATTGAGGGCTTGACATTGTTCGAGCAACTGACTCGACTGGAAGTGATCAACTTGCCGTCCCAAATGCCGACTTAACCCAACAGAGCCAGTGTTTCGCCTCTGACTTGACTGCAGCGACAAACTGTCAGAAGCTATCGTCTCAACCACCTATTCAACCCGAGGCACCTTCGAACCCCCTTGACACTGACTGCATTGACTCAAAAATCTTGACATTGGCTTGAGTGCAGAAAAGGCACTTAGAAGCGCAGCTCGACTCTGTCGTTGAGCACTACAAACAAGACTTAGAGGTACTGTGAAGAGGCCCTGTCCTCCTTGTCCACTTTGAGGAACGATAGTGACTTTTAAGTCCCCTTTTATAATTTTTCTACAAGAACATATCCTTGAACATGGGCATTTTCAGAAATCCTGGCCTGTACACTCCTGCTTATCAACCCAGAGTACTTGGTATGCTGAAGGGAGGACCCCTTCTGCTGGTGGCTGGGGAAGGGTACCAATATATACGCAAAGATGCCCCCAGCAGAACTCATCGTCTCAATGATTTCTAAAATATACCTACATTCACACTGAATAAACTCATGTTGGGGATCAGACATTCGCCAGATACACATTACTTTAGCACGCTGTTTGCATTTTTGTATGTGAAAAAACATAACCAGTGCTCAAATTTATTTAATAGAATTTTTTGCCCAACTTCATTCCTTTTGTATTTTTTGATGTAAAACCATTGTCATTTGAACAAGACTAAAAATGGAACATTAAGTGATCAAAAAAGAAGAGCAGGAAGAAGAATATAGCTCCATGTCCCCAACGTGACTTGTGTTAACAGCAATTAAAAAAGTGATGGCTGCTTGTGCAAAAAATACAGCAGTTATTGCGATAACTCACTGAGTTGTCCATGATGTATGCTTTACTATCTTTCATGGGTCACTATAAAATGCTGCTTCATAATTACATATAATTTTTGTGTGAAATCAAACCAGAACATTATACATTCTCATTAATATACCACACCTATTTTTCTCTTCTAAACCAAATATTGACACCATGGAAGCACACCCTATTGTATTGATTGACAGTAATCTTTAAGTCTGCGCCAAGGGTCACGCAAGGGGTTTACTTCTCCAATTAATGTATTAGAACACGTCTTGTATTGTTGTCTCCGCCTCTTAATTGGTCGAAGTGTACAACTGCTGTACTGGGAGACGTTGAGGCGAGATGCCTCGCCTTCGTCAGGACGACGTGCATATGACGCATATTCTAATAACGTTAGTTCAATGGGACCTCTACTGAAAAGCTGATCTGTGTTGATAATTTTCTATCAACTGACCTTTTCTGTACGATTGTGGAGCCAACAAGATATGCGCGGGCTGTGAATTTCCGAAAAATACACTATGTACATGAGATGTGGCGCCACCCTTGCCTCAGAGGTGAACCTGCAATAGAAAACACACAAGGGGCTGTCTATATATTTCCCTCGCTATCTGAACGAATTACTGCAAACCAACACTTTGCAGGTTCTGACCTAATTTGGCGCCAGTCACTGGCTGCACGATGTGTGATTTTGAGTGAATGCGTCTTTATTGAGGAATGGAAGGTGCGCTACCTCTATTCGTCAGTCTCGTTCAACATGGCCGCTGCAGGAGGCAACGAACAATGTGTTCCAAACCGGTTAATGATATCACATAGGTACTACAGCTGCGGCATTTGGCCTGGAGCCCATTGCCGTGCGTGGCTATTGACACTAATAATTTCCGTCATGGGCTAGAATTACTACAACCAACACTTCGCCAGTTCTTAGCTAATTTGGCATCAGTCATTGCCTAAACGATTTATGATTTGGAGTGAATGTGTCTTTATGCAGGAAGGGATGGCGCTCTATTCGTCAGTCTCCTGCAAGAGACAATGAACGATGCGTCTTCAAAGAATGTACGTATATTTTAGAAATCATTGAGACTATGAGTTCTGCTGGGGGCATCTTTACATATATATCAACTGACAGTGGCTTTTCACAACAGGTTCTGCATTCTCTATTTTTCTTTTACAGGGGTGGGTTTTTAGCGTTTTTAACTAGTTTGTTTTCATAGTTTTATTAAAGTCCCAGTATTTTTTATAGAACCTTGATTGGACATTCTTTTATTTGAGAACCATTGCTATAAGTGTTCGGTTGCTTTGTTCAGGGACGTCATTTCACCAAAATGCCAGGAGTAGCGGAAGTGACATCATACGACCCTTGACCCCCTGATGGCATCACAGGAAGTGATGTCATTTGACCCCACCCCAAAGTGATATTGCGGGAAGCGATGGAACACAACCTTTCACCCATTGACAAAACAGGAAGTGGCAGCACATAGCATTGTACACTATGAAAAATATGGTTACGATATCATTATAATGTGATGTACATTTCATACAAGAATGGAACGCCATATGTATCATTAAGATAGTGTGTATAGGCCCGTATTACCAAATTACTGTGGATGCAAGCAGACGTCCATGACCAAATGATAATGATGTGTTATTATATAGCACTTCCGCTTAAGCGATTTATATAGAAAAAATATACACCCAATATCACCCAACATGTATTGGTACTCATTTATCGACCTCATGAGGCGTTTAAGAACAGACTAAATCAGTGACTCACCCCCTGAAGTGTGCCTGAAATAAACCTTTAATGAGTCTAGCAATTATTGTATAGAATTCCAGAAAGACCCATTATTTGGTATTCATATTCTTTCTTATTTAGGATCAGTGCTGAAAGTGTTAGACTTGTGGCACTCCTGTTCTTATTTTTCTTATTTTTTTCTTATTTTTTTTAAGGGCCTGAACAATAATGTGAGCCACATGGTGCTGGCCACAGGCCAGGAGCTTGCAATACAATGTTTTGTTTTTTAAATAAACTTTTTTTTTTCTTTTTTTTAGAGGTCGCAAGTGAGACTTCAGAGGTCACAATGGCGACCTCTAGCGACCCCTAAATGAAGTCCCTGCTATTGTTATCAGCTCACACCTTTAAGGTATGGCCTGCCTTCGCCTGTGCTACCAAAAGAGGCGATTGCAGCTGGTTTAGTAGTAGTGTATGGTTGAGTAAACTGTTTAGTCACTACTCATCCCTGTATTTCTGCAGAATAGTAGTCATTTCATCACACTGTATGTTAGTTAGGCGTGGTTCTGCGCCATGACAAAAATTATAGTCAAAGACCGGTGTATATGATCAAACAAAGTGCTTATTTTAGATTAGATCAAAGGATCTGTAAGGTCCTTGGTTGCATTTCTAGATTGTGCATGGTTCTGTCTAAAGTTGCCTAACCCAACATTAACCAAATGGTTGCACATGCTAATGTTTCACCCTGGTGTGGGCTTTGTAAAGGCATAACAATGTTTGTATGCAACATTAGAAACAAAATTCCTGTTCAAAATCACAGGTGATTGTGGGTTAGTAGCATTGAGCATAACATTTCATTAGTTATCTCAATTAGCATTTACTAATCATTTTCTTGCATTAGTCATGCATTCGTGTCCCATGGCTGTTAGATTCTTGCATTAGTAACTTCATATCCATTACAAAAAGATACGTTTAACATATACATTTGGGCCACTGCCCATCTTTTGTGTGTTCCTGTGGGGGTAAAAACATAGGAGGAAGGAAGAAAGGAATGAAGAACAATGTTAGGGAACATTAGGTTATATTAGCTGGGTTTTCACATATGGTAGTATTGTGAAGACCCAGCAATTATCCCGCCAGCCATGTTACGCATGAAGAATGTGTCCGAAGTGTTCAGTGTTGATAGATTGTGCAATGCTATGGGTCTATTAACAATGGTGTGTCCCAGTTCTAGTTACAACGTTCTTACCAGTTGTGACCGTGCATTAGGTGTGGTCAGTCCTCATGACATAATTGGATGTGCAAGCGTAAGTAGGTAACGTAAGTCTTCTAAGAGGAGGTGCCCCATTATTTACATACTATGATTATAAAGTACAAAGCCGGTGGGAGGCGGTTGTCCTATTACCCAGGGGTGGCTCATCCATAATGGGCAAGGGGGCGTCGACCCACCAGGTCTTAGCCCCCTCTCACCCATTATGGAGGAGCCTGCCCAGTAAAATACGAGCACTCCCTCAGCTGTTTTTTTTTTCAGCTAAGAGAGTGCTCTTAACTGTGAAAGGGAAACTTTGTTTCCCTTTCACGGTTACATTTTGCCAGCTGCGCAAGCTCAATGAGCCATGCACGGCTGGGAGCGTTTGCTTCCCCAGCCTCTCAGGGCAAATTGGAAATGCTGGATGGGGAACTGCACGTCTGTATGTGCAAGGAGTCACTCCTGCGCCTCCTCAAACATACAGACTGAGCAGGCTGGAGTGGGGCGTCACCAGACCCACACTCTATCCCCTTGCATGCGTGTCCAGGAACCAGGAAACTTCCTGATTCCCGTTCATGCTTGCAGGGGGCAGGAGCACTGGAACCTCTGGACCCGCGGCGTAAGGGACATTTGCTTATGTTCATTTTTTAAATTTAAATGATGAGTATGGATTCATGCATTCTTGTATTGTTAGGTGAATGTATGATGATGGATGCTGGTGTGAATGAGAATGTGCTTTCTGTGTGTATGTTGTGTAAATGTGTGTGTTTGTATGTTCATTTGTTTAGTATTTAAATATGTGTATGGATGCGTGTATGCTTGTGTTTTGGGTGACTACATGATGGAGGTTCGTGTAAATGAAACAGAGTGCTCAGTGTGTATGTTGTGCAAATGTGTGTGTTTGTATGTTTGTTTATGTGTATGGATGTGTGTATGCTTGTGTTTTGAGTGAGTGCATGATGGGCGCTTGTGACTGTTAATGAGACAGCAAGTGCTTGCTGTGTGTATGTTGTGTAAGTGTGTGTGTGTGTGTGTATAGGTGTGTTTGGCACTATGAGGCCCAGGAGACAGGCATGGTCTTTTTTTACTGGTCAGCTATGATAGATGTCTAGTAGAAATACCATACCTTTCCCCCTAACCCCCCGGAGCCGTGTGTGTGTTTGTGTGTGTGTGTGTGTGTGTGTGTGTGTGGGTGTGGGTGTGGGTGTGGGTGTGTGGGTGTGTGTGTGAGATGATAGATGTCTAGTAAAATTAAATAACATACCTGCCCACCTGGTCCCCCAGTGCCTGGCATACACACATAACCACATTGATTGTGTGCATGTGTGAGGAGCTCAGGACCCAGGGGATGGGCGTGTCATTTTTTTTACTGGGCATCTATAATAGATGCCTAGTAAAAAAAATATGCCTTACCCCAGTCCCTCCCAACACCTCGCAATCACACATAATCTGATTCATCATTATTGTGATTATGTCTGACTGCAAGGCGCTGGCACGCCATGGAGCAGCCATGGCATGTTTTTACTGCGCATGGTTGATAAAGCAAACATGATAAGTGTTATTATGTAGCTAGACTTGCATTTTAATGTAGCCAGTCTAGCCATTTCTTATTGTGGTATGACATTTTGTATTAGACATCTTTGGTAAAGCAAGCATGGTAAGTGTTATTACAAAGCAAGGCAGGCATTTTTTATGATACCAGTCTAGCCATTTCTTACTGAGGCACGATATTTTGTATTGGGCATCTTTTTACAAAGCAAGCAGGATCAGTGGTATTATTCTTACTGTGTCATGACATTTTGTATCGGTGTTACGCTCACCTGGTCTCAGCGGAGGCGTTTGGGCACGGTTGTAGCCCTCCCGGGGGTGAGGTCGCTCGGGTCTGACTTTGCCCTCTGTGCTTATGTGGTGACTGGTGGTAATAGGTGATGGTGCTCGGGACTTGATGGAGAATAGTATGCCAGCTTGTGCACCTGATCCCCTTCTGCCAAACCGTGGTACCCGTGGGATGCGCTGTCCCTGGAACGCTCACCTGTTAATTAGTTTTGGCCAGCACTCCGTCCTGCTGCTTCTGGCAGGGGCGCTTGTATGATCTGGAGCGAGTTCCTTCACTGGTCCCTTGCACGTGGTAGTCCAGTCCTGCTGCGACTAAGCCACTATACTTCAGGTAAGTGTTCCTGTTTGCCTTTGTCTTTCCTCGTATGTTTTTGTTGTATCGTAAAGTTTGTTGTCTTGTATTGCTGTCCGTTCCACTTTTGATGTTTGCTCTTTTGCTTTCTTACCTTGCAGGTGATGTTGCCGGCCCGGCAGAAGCTGCAGAGCTCGAGGCGACTGCCGGAGGGAATGAGGAAAGAAGCTGCAGTGGTGCAGTAGCTGGTAAATTGTTAACTAGGGGGCGCGCTGGGTTCAAATGCGGCACGGCCCTAGGACGGATGTTCTTACCTTGTCTTTCTTCTTCTTCACAGGGTCCGAGCTCGTGGTTGCGGAGTGCGGTGCTGCGGCGTTGGGATCAAGATCTCTGGATGTCAGGAGATGAGTCTGCAGATGAAGCGATGAAGCACCGGTTTCCTGGAGGTGAGAATGCAGGTGAATGCCTGGTTTCAAAGGTAGGTAAACTGGTCCAAGCGGCACTGAGCGCCACGTTTGCGCGCGAATGCACAGTAATGCGAAGCACCGGCCTTAAGGATGGAGCAGCTTATATAGCTGAGCTTCTGAAACCACGCCCACAAGGTTCAGCCTGCCTACCACACCCTGCCACACCCGATGAGTCAGCACATGAAGACCAGGCCTAGGTAGCCACACCCATGAGTAAGCACATGAGGATGTTCTCTGGAATAAAGGCTTTCAGCTCCTGGAACGTTCTTTTAAAATTAAAGCACTCCTGCACTGAAATAAAGTAAAAGCACTCCTGCACTGAAATAAAGTGTTCCTGCTCACATCTCTATATGAGCCTGGCCCCAAAGGCGCCAAGACTCAGTCCAGCCAGGGCCCCTGTGTTTATAGGTCCCAAAGGGACATAAGTGAGTCAAGTGACCCATTGCCCCCATCACTAGATGGTGTGGTCTTTGTGTTCTGGGGCCTGTGGCCATGACAACCGGGCACCTTTGGTAAAACAAGCATAAGTGTTATTATGTAGCTAGACTGGCATTTCAATGCAGCCAGTTCAATTATTTCGTATTATGGTATGACATTTTGTATTGGGCATCATTGGTAAAGCAAGCATGATAAGTGTTATTATGAAGCAAGACCGTCACTTTTATGCCCTTACTCCAGCCATTTCTTATTGTGGTATGACATTTTGTATTGGGCATCTTTGATGAAGGAAGCATGATAAGTGTTATTATGTAGCTCAACTGACATTTTAGTACAGTCAGTTGGACATGTTTTCATACTTTGGCATGCATTTTTAATGGTAACGCCAACTGGAGTATGTTCTTATGCAGGGCTACTCCATATATTGGCAGAACGAACATGGACATGTTTTCTTATAGTATCATTATCAGCATTATGCACAAAGCAAGCACGAGTATTTTCTTATATGGGAAAAATAGGTGTAGAGGAGGTCCCAAATAAAGTCTGCACTCCCATCGCCCATTTTGAAGTACCAGGAACGTTCACACCAAAATATGTGACGTATAATTAGCAAATAAACCAGCAGAGAGCTGCAGTAGGGCTCTGCCCAGTGCCTATCAGAAGAACAACACCTGTTGAAGTACCGATACCCAGAAAACCATGGACAGTAAGGTATCCATTGAGAAAACCCTACCAGCAACTAAGACTAAATGAAGATTGCCTAAGCACCGTCCCGGAAGAAACCAAAAAGGCCTTGATGGAAGACGAATGGTGACGTCACGAAGGCCCGGACAGACTCGCAGATGAAAGAAATGACAACCAAAAAATGACACACAGAGACGAAATGCCATGAATAAGGATATCATGGACCTAGAAGAAGAGAACGATGTTGAAATATAAAGAAGCTTAAGCTGTAAGCAGGAGGAAGACATTCAACCAGCTAACGCCTGTATATATGCTTGAAACTGTAAGAAAGCTAAGAAAACAGTGCGGCTTGCGCTAAGTAGAAGAATAGAGCAGCAAGCGCCATTATACATAATCTACCTCAAAACGAAGCACAGTATTATAAGTGCGAGTCCACTTTACACAAAAAGCAGAATCAACTCAGGTTACTAGAGGCCAAACAGGACAAGATTTGTATTCTAGCTAAATGAGAAGAGACGACTGAATCGAAACTCAGCATATGCAACTTACGCCAGGAAGAGCCAAGGTCAGACCAATAGAAGGAACGAACAGTAGCTTCACATAATTGAAACTTAAGAACAGAATATCCTGTCTTTGGAAGGTCGAGATAAGGAGTCGTAGGCAGGAGGCAAGCCGAATAAGAATTAAATGCACAAATTGAGAGAAACTCTGAAAATTCACAGTGAGGGTAGCACTTGACCATCCGAGCGAGAAAGAGCACGGGTTCACACCTACGCTTGGCATCCGCCCAGACAGAGATTTCAGAACTTTTCAAGACAAGAAGATGCAGTTTAGAGGCCAACCACAGTGAACTAATTGACACATAGCCACTAAAGTAATGATTGATTAAAGAAAGGCAGGGTGAATCAAGGGGCACCCTGCACCTGGCTGACCCATTCTGCGTGCTGCTAAGTAAAGTGGAAATTTATGCATGGGGTTGATGCCAACCCAATCACAATGGACCAAATAATCTAGGGTCCTATAGATGGCAGAACCAATGGGACGTTGTACTCTTAGTGACGTCTACAATAGTCATGTTTGAAGGGAGGGTTTAAACACCCACCTGATAGTGTTTCTCCAATCCCCTCACTCCGTTATCATATATAGATATAGCACCTATATTAAAGTGACCTTTTCCTAACCAATAGAAATGCATATTAACTTTTGAGTATTACACGTCAATTATGATGACTTTTGAGTATAAATGTTACTGTTTGTATGAAGTTCATTGGAGTTGAAGCGAGACGGACTATCGCATCACTGCTGATTTCCATGACTCCCTGTTTTTTGTACTTGTCATTAAACAGACTCCCTTTGCCAAATCATTGAGTTGTCCTTATTGATTGGAGTTGGAGTAATAAATCTGCACCCCCATCCATCTCAAAGGTGCAGCTACCTCGTCTTAAAGTACCCCGGAGCAAACCTTGGCTCTATGGGCCGGCCGGGGGTCTCCCCAGTACATAAGGTATAATGTTGCAGTCAGCATGGAAATGTATGGGCACAGCCAGTGTGAAAATGTTTTATGCTGGCACATATTGTGGGAAAAGGCATCATGAAAATGTGTTGGAGGAATGCTTCTGTGCACTGTTGGTGACTTGCATCTATTGGATTTTTTTCATGAGTTACCCTACGAAACCCAATTGCAAACTATTTGGCTTTTTACCCAATTTTTCTAAAAAGTGTGCTCTAAAATGCACCATTTTCACCCATTATTTTAAAAGGTTTCTCAGGGGAGAAGCCTCCCAAATGCACCTTGAGTGGTGTGGGCTCCCTCGCTATACTCGGTCGCTTGGCAATATCAGGGACTAATATTTACACCCCTTCAGTTCAAAAATACACCAGCCGCCAATGCTATTACCTTAAGAGCTCTTGTGTACACTGTTGCATATATTTGTCCTAATGTTCACTGCAAGTACTCTTAGTTGCACTGGCAATTGATCGGTCTGTGGGATAATTAGCAAATTCATAGGGTAATTTCAATAAATTGTCATTAATTATTACAGCTGAGTGACAAACTATGTGCTGGGGTGCGTAGCTAAGTTAAAGTTACCTTGAGTAAAAGTTGTGTTTGCAATGGCGTCCGGCTAGATCCTGTGTATAGCCAGCAATGTCATTTCACCAAAATGCCAGCGGTGGCAGAAGTGACATCACACAACCCTTGTCTTTTGATGACATCACCGGAAGTGATGTCATCTGACCCCACCCCGAAGTGACATCACAGGAAGCGATGGAACACGACCATTCACCCCTCGACAAAACAGGAAGTGGCATCACATGCCACTGTTTCTAAGTACAATATCAAAAATGTGGTTCCGGTATCACTGTAAAGTGATATATATTACATACAAGAATGGATCACCATATGTATCGTTAATATCAGTGCGTATGGGCCCATATTACCAAATTACTGTGAATGCAAGCAGGCGCCCAAGGCCAAGCAATAATGATGTGTTATTATATAGCACTTATGCTTAAGCACTTCATATAGAACAAATATACATACTATATCACCCAACCTGTGTTGGTATCTTTTATCAACCTCAGCAGGAAGAAAGACTGAGTTGACCTTGCCGAGAGTCGAACCTGCAACCTGCAGATCACACATACATCACAGCAGCGAGCGCTTTAACCACTGAGCTATATTATGGGCTATAGCTACCAGAAAAACAAGCCACTCCAGAAACAAAGAGCCACTTGCTGCTGACCACAGCCCAGGTGCCTCAAGTAAAAAAGAAAAATATTTTAAAAGAATTTTGTTTTTTTTGTTTTTTTTATAGGGGTAGAATGGAGACTACAGGGGTAGCAAGGGAGACTTCAGGGGTCGCAGTTGCGAGCCCTGGTGACCCATAAATGGCATCCGTGCCTATAGCTTCTTTCCTAGTATTTCACTTGCTTGCATATGAATTAATTTCTCCTGTGGGGAGAACGGCAACATTTAGTGAAATAGCACGATAGTGCTTAATGCATTACTTTACATTTATACCTGGTATGTAGGTGCCTAGTGCATTCTTACCTTGTTAAGAGAGTTCCTTTCTCAAGATTTCGGATGGCTGTGCTCCGCTGTGGTTAGTGAGCACTCCATCAATTAAATACTACATCTGTCATTTATGAAGATACAATCAAACATATGAAGGAGATTCAACCCCAAATTAAAAATGAAAGAAATAAAATCATAGCTAACAGTTAGATGGTTATATCAAGTGAATCCTACCTAGATCAAGAGTTCACAACACAATCAGATTTATGTGACAGGACCAAACACTGTAGAAAATTAAGTATGGCATATCTTACTGCTTTCTCTCAGCATGAAATACATATCCCCAAGCTCTTTGTCATGATAGTTCATAATAATCATGAAACAAAGGTTTGAGATGGATGTATTGTTTAGCATTCAATTTAGGGCATTCAGTGTATAGATGCTGGAGAGTCTCCATTTCCATATTTCAAAAGCGACATTGAGCATCTGATTTGGAGAGTAGTCTACATATATATAATAATTCATACGCTGGCCATAGATTAAAACAAAAGCGTAAATACATATTCCTCTGATAGGAATTTGAGAATTTGACAAGATAGCTCTCCATAGACCCATATCGTTTCAGGGCAAAGGGATTTTGTTTGAACTTCTGAATTTTAAGGCAAGCTGTACGTGTCTTTATCCAGTCAGCTTCCCAAAGACGAGATTTTGCTTTGTCTGGACTGCCACAAAATGTCTTAATTGAAAAGCCTGCATTTTCCACTGTTCTTTTAATTAGAAGGCGCCATGTACTGGGAAACTTGTCTGTTGAATTTAATAGATATGCGGTAAGTATCCCTAGAAGATATGAAGTGGCGCTAGCCATTATACATTTACGATAGAGGCTACACATCCTCCATTTGTATAAGGCATATAAAGATGTCATACCTAACTCATGTCTGATAAGACAAATAGGTTCAGAGATGGGTAGACTAAGGGCTGCTTTCAATATTTGCTTTCAAGTTTGGTCCAATATTGATATGATTTGTCCACATAACCTTCAGACCCATAGAGAACTATCAGAACCATTTTTTGTCTGTAGGAAATTACTAATGGCATGATTGAAAACTTACAGAACCTTTTCTTTATGATACAAGCCTGAGACAATGCTGTATTAACTTTGGCTTGAATATATGTTTCATATTGGGATTTGGCTATTTGGTTCGTTATGTATGTCCCTAAGTATATATAGGAAGAGACAGAGGTTAGGAGCACGTTCTGCAATGGCCAATGTAACTTGGCAATACGTTCCCTGACATTACCACATTGAATGGTTTTACTCTTTGATACATTGATAGTAATATGGTTCTTGATGGTATATTCGTTTAAGGCATTCAACAATTCACGCAGGCCTTTAGGAGTCTTTGAGAGTAAAATCATATCATCTGCGTATAGAAGATATTTTACTTGATTGCCGTTAATTATGGACGGGTCAGCTTTGATGCTTAGAAACTCTTTACCAACTATTGAAATAAAAAAAATAAACATTGCTGTGGCCAACAGGCATCCCTGTTTTAGGCCACAAGACGTCGATATTGGATTTGACAGTAAACCATCACTTGATAGTTTAACTTGGATAGAGGTTGCCGTGTGAAAATCAATTATCCATTTAAGGATACTCCAAGGGCAGCCTCTATCTAATAGTTTCTTAAATAATAGTTCCCGAGGAACCGCATCAAAGGCCATGCAAAAGTCTATAAACGCTAGGTAGAGTGGTTGATTGCGTTGGGTTGCCTGAGATTGAATACTGCGCAGTGTCACTATGATAATAGCCGTGCCAATACCTGAGAGGAAACCTGTTTGAAACGGGTCTTGCAAATTGGTCAAATCAAGCCAGATGTTAAATTCCTTTAGAACCAGGCGTGCAAAAATTTGCTCAGGGCATTCAAGAAGGGCAATGGGGCGATATGACTTGGGATCACTTCTATCGCCCTTTTTGAAAATTGGCAAAATTATGGACTTCTTCCATGAATTTGAAATCGTTCCTACAATGAACACATGTTTAAATATTAAATGTAATATTTGGGCCCACTCTATTGGATTATCTTTTAAGAGACCATTATGAAGACCATCAGGCCCACTAGCTCTTGACCGACTCAAAGTTGCGATGCGGGATAAAATCAATCTCTATTGAAAAGGTATACATCAAGTTATGGACCAGTTTAGACCACTCAAATGAAAAAGAGTATGGTGGGCTATAAAGATGCCCAAAATAGCACTGCCATGACTTGTTTGAGATTGCATTGCTTTGTAACGCTCCCTGATGTATAGCAGCATTATTTAGGCATGCCCAAATGCCACTAGTTGATTTTTTGATGATCTGGTGAAGCATATGTTCATTGTCATGACAATATTGAATTGCACGTATATCTTTTAGCCATACTTTATAGGCCTGTTTCAATTGTTTTGTTGTGATTGTTCTTGTTATCTCATCGTGATACTTTAGATTACGCAACATAGATCTCATTTTGGATTTATACTGTTGTACATCTGGATCAAAACGATGTAATTAATTATTCCTATACTTGGCATTTGCTGACTTGTAATTCCCAAATAGCTGCATGAGATGGACATAAGAGTCAGATCCATCCTTACAGGGAGCTTTACAAGTCTGCTCAAGGCAATCTCACAGGCGATTCAAGGCTCTAGGATTCCAATGTAGACTAGTCCCTCTGGTATTAACGATTGTGTTTGTAATATAGATGTTCTTCTCTGCTTTAGATAGAGATTGTGGCAAGTCAAGACATACTTGCAACATATTGTGATCGCTAAGATCTGTATCGATCACTTTAAATGACATTATATGATTCAATAACTTGGCATTTAGATAGACATAATCAAGGATCGAATGTTGGGATCCTCTATTCCATGTAAATCGAGGGGGAACATCCCCGCGATTGCTCCATTCAGCATGATAAAGCCCCTTTCCTTCATCATATGAGACCATGCTGTTTCAACATCTGGGAGGTCAACGACGTTTGCTTGCAATAAATGTAAATTTAAATCACCCATTAAGATAGTATAAGATGAGGACTGATCCTGAAGTAGATCGTCTAGAATATTTGACAGGTGATTAAAAAAATGAATTGGTGTGATTGTATTCTTGCTCCAATATATATTCATAATAGCAAACAAAATGTTACCTCTTGGACTTTCAATATTTGAAAGTGAGGGGATGGAGTGGTACAAGATATACAACCAAGACCAGAAGTTTTTTTTATGGCCACAAGTAGACCACCCATCGGACGACCCAATCTATGTTTAATAGCAGGTATAATATGAAGGACACGAGAGTCCCATACTGGGGCAGAGACTAGCCATGTTTCTTTTAACACCACAATGCCTTGTTTACTTAATGTACTTGGCATGGATTTAACAAGGTGGGAATAGCCTCTGGTGTTCCAAGATGTAATATAGATATGATCTTCCTAGTTCACTTGTTGTTATGCGTTCATACAGTAGGGTTGCATTGCTTTAGAGTAGTTTGAAGCATTTTGAACGTGAGTAGAAGTGACAATTGAGGTTAGATTCTAAGTATTAATTAAAGCTTTTGAAGATTGTGAAATGGTACTCTCAGGTAATTGAAGTAACAAGAAACCTAGATCAAAAATGGCCACCCTGGCTTGCCACAATATGTTGGCTACAAGCCCAGAACGGACATGAATTCTAGCTTCATAAAGATTATTTTCGTTGGAAAATTGTATCAAATCAATATCAATTGAAGACAAGTTCTTCAGAGATGGTATTTGTGCACATATATTCAATATGCTAGCGCGATTGAGAACATATTGAGGGGCCGGATGCTCTCGACATTTGATTATCAAACAATGTGACTGTGTCTTCTTATGTGAATTTTCCAACGGCCTTAAAGACTTGTTTTGGATAGAATGATTACCTCTGCCCTGTATTTTTCCCATCTTGTGGGGCTGCAAGTTCGACTTTAATACCTGCTGATCAACTTGCCTCTCCAAGGCTGGACCAGAGAGTAACCTCTATACATTTGGAAATTGAGCTGGATGGGATTTGTCTCCATTCTGAGCTCTCATATGTACTTCTGAGAAGTAGGCTTCCATAGACGTTTTTATAATATCTCGCAGATTATCAGAGCTCGAATGATTTTCAACATTAGAAATCTGCGGAATGGTGGAAATACTCAGCTCAGTGTGACTTGTTAACCCCGAAAGAATTGATGGAATAACATTCTTATTAAGCCAAATGTTCGTTTGCTGACCTGTATAGTACAATTCTGGAACCTCAGACGGTTCAGAAGGCACTTTGCTCCGTACATCAAGCAATTGATTGCCCTGAATCGGAAAATGATTTGGGGCAGACGAGATGGCAGCCCTAAATTGCCTCGCCGATTCCGCTTCTGAGGATTTTGACTCTCATAGGCGGCTATCGATGCACGAATTTCTTCTCTTATAATACGTTTTTTTTTTTAATAGAATCCTGTTGACCTGGTGTGAGAGTAGTCAGTATGGAATGATTGATCGTAGTTCGTAGTCTGTACTGATTTAAGGGAATCACCACCAGGATTAGGATCTGCGTAACTACGGGTTTAATGGTGGGCACTGTAATAAACTTGTTTTGATTTGCCAGACGAGAGAGTGCCACTAGATCATCAAGTGGCTGGTAAGTATATTGATCAGTGTCAGCCAACTCGTCTGAACTAACTGCGAGGCAGGGTTTTGCTTTTTCTTTAGTTTGCTAATAGCTTTAACA
This sequence comes from Ambystoma mexicanum, assembly GCF_040938575.1. NCBI lineage: Eukaryota > Metazoa > Chordata > Amphibia > Caudata > Ambystomatidae > Ambystoma > Ambystoma mexicanum. The sequence continues at coordinate 764,904,794 of NC_090934.1, forward strand.
AAATGCCTCTTTTTTCCTCTCGCTGGAACTTGTTGTGTTCTCTTGCTCATTTTGCCAGATTTATTCGCAATCAGCTCTTGTTTAGGTATGACAATGTCTTGTTCGTTACATTTATCATTAGGAATTGAAAACAGATGATATGTTATCACTTTAGAGACCTTGGGGATTTCCGATGAGTTCTCATTCACATTTGTTGGTGGCTTTTCATGGGAATCTATTCTGGGAATACTTGAGTCTGGTTTGGAGTCATTAGTTTTGTTGAGGTTCTTTGTCAATTCACAAGATATCGAACAAGACCGCAAATCATCTTGAATCAATATTGTCTTAGATTGATTAGGGAGTGAGACATTTGTCTCTGAAGGCAAGGTTGATTTGGGTAGAGATCGGGTTGGAGAGGACAATCTCGAGTATGGATTGGGTGCATGATTAGTTTTTATAGATTTTTTCAGGTTCATTACATTGCCAATTAGTTGTTCAATCAAGGTGGTTTGGTGACTCACTTTCCCCTCCATAATTTCATACAGCTTTGCTACTGCCAGCAAAGCTGTTTTCATGGCACTCAGAGTGTTATTGAGTGCAGGGGCTTCCGGGAAGGAGAAGCAAGTCGACCGACCCTTTTGAATTAAAACATTCGGGATTGTGCATATCATCATTGAACTTGGATCGTCTGGGAGTCGGAGCGATAAATAAAGGCAACCATCGACACAATGTATATGTGATTTATTGACCAGATCTGATGTATGGCTTTGGTTAAGAATTGGATGGGACAAATCTGAAATGGAGGGCTTCGCTGAATGAACTAGGCTTGTCACTCGATCCTCATGCTCTATACATGCCGCGACAAGAGTATTATCGGTAATTTCTATGCCCGTTTCTTTTACCTCAACGGGAGCCAAATTAGAGCCGGAAGGGCAGTCGCTGTCAACTGGTAATGGTATTGCAGATGTGCAATTAGTAATAACAATCGAATCTGTGAATCGATTAGAAATTGAAAGTGAAGGAGGGGCTATAATTGTATGGGTGGAACCATCGAATTCTTTAGAATATCGGCGAGTTACATTCGCTTCTTTGAAACAATAAGCACGAATATCAGTTAACCAGGGAAGAGCGTGTACGCCCCTTTTACACAGCGTTCTTCCGGCCATTGAAACACGCTTATTTTCCGCCATTGTCAATTTCTCCTGAGTTGAATGCACAGGGCCTTTAAGAGAGGGAGGCGGCAAAAGCGTAGGGGGCATACCTGTTTTTAAAGTAAATTTAGCTGTAACCATAATCGCAATTTCCAAAGAAGCAGTGAAAATACAGTGGAAAGAAAAACAGCTCCCTACTCCTGCTCGACAGCGGGACAGCGAGACAGCAATTCCACTTGGCAAATCCACTTGCCGAAAGCGCACACGCACGCAAATGCGCGTGTGCAAAGTCTTTTATGTGGATTGGTTCAACCTGTCTGGGGGCGGGCTGAAAGCAGCTGTAGGGAAAGCGGAAAGAAAAACACAATGAATCTCCCAAAATGATCGAGAGCGGCAGTTCAAATGGCCGTTGCTAGGGACGTTGCTAGGAGAGTCCTTGAATGTCCTTGATTGTCAAGCTCAAAGCCAATTATAACAGTGTCTGGCAGTCGTACTTAGCCAATCCGAGAAGCTCCAAATTGTCTGCGTCAGGTCACTGAAGCCTCGCACAGTGGACCGAAACCAGGAAGCTTCACGGCAGGGTAGCAAAGGAGCAGGACAGCGAGACAGCAATTCCACTTGGCAAATCCACTTGCCGAATGCGCGTGAACATTTTGCAAACCCACCTTCATGGCGTATGCCTACTATAACCCTATATTTAAAAAAGGGAACCATCAGCGGCCTGAGAGCTATCGCCCTATTGCACTACAGGACGTACCAGGGAAAATCTTCTCGAGGTTCATTTTAAGAGATCTTAACCTATGGATAACTCAAAATAATCTTAGGGATCCACATCAGACAGGATGTGTTCCAGGACCGGGCACAGCCATTAATTTAATTGCAATAACAGCAATACAACAGCAAATTCCGCAATCCAAAGAAGCCATATATATGGCATATGTTGATTTTAAATCAGCATTTGATCTTGTGAATAGAACCATATTATTAAATTAGCTGAGGCTGGATGTTCACAAACCTTGATAGTGTTAATTGCCCAATTACAACAAAATACTTCCATGCGTGTTAGACTGACGATGGAAGGCCAACTTTCAAAAGCGATTTGGACATACTCTGGCCTGAAACAGGGCTGCGTTTTGGCATCCACATTATTTAATTACTTTATAGCACATATGGGGAAAAAGCTTTCTGAGATACAATCTGATCCTCCACGATTAGGAAAACATTCTATAACGTGGCTCTTTTACAGAGATTATTTAGTCTTGTTATCAAAGACTCCTAGAGGACTTCAGAAGCTGCTTAAAGCATTAGAATCTTATGTTTTAAGCAACCAACTTCAAATAAATGTGGAAAAAATGAAAATCGTTTGCTGTATCCCCAAAGGAACAAGAAAGAATCGTAAATATAAGTGGAGCCTTCAAGGGACTTCTATAGATGTGATATGTCAGTATAGGTATTTAGGGATCAATATCAATAATCACCCTACAGATAATCTTTGCATTATTAACTTGCAAGCCAAAATGAAGGCAGTTACACCTCAAGCAGTAATAATTCATACCAGATTTGGTAAACTTTCATGTTCTCCACTAATCACATTTTATATGCAAAAAGCCACAGTAATAATTTTATATGGATCAGAAAGCAAGTCATGTAAATCTATACAGTTTTGGACTAAACTAGAAGCTTTTTTTTGGAAGCGAGCTCTTATCTTACCCAAATGTCAACCAATGTGTATTATAAGATTTGAATTGGGATTACCATCATTGTATGCATTATATCTGTGGAAAATTCTTGGCCTATATAGAACACGTATAATGAATGACAATGTGAACGTGTTGCTAGCCAAATTATAGCACTATATGCTTAACTCAGAGTAGACGTTTCCTAAACAGTGGCGAGAAAGAGTGACATCTGTAATGAACGCAACTGGAATCTCAGAACTACTTACTTTGAATCCAGATAAGGCCAAGAAAAGATTATGGCAAATAGATTGGATAACTACAGTGAAAAAATTTAAAAAATGCAAACCGTTTAATGAGAATCTTTTCATAGATTTTCTTATTTTTTCTTATTTACTAAAATTTCCAGCTCCAAAATTTCGTAATATATTCTTACAATATAGGTTGAATTTATGTAAATCCAAACTTATTCAAGCCAGAAGGCAGCAAATCCTGAGAAGTGAGAATATGTGTCGATTCTGTTGAGTTCATGATCAATCGGAAACTTTGGAACATTTACTAACACAATGTCCCAATTTAGCTGAGTTACGGAGCACTCTATTCGTGTTATTTTGGAGGATATCATAATTTAACATTTGATAGTTTATGGTGTAAACTATTCACTACAAATTTACCCAAGCTACAGATAGCGATTGTAAGATTCATCATATATATAAAGATTGAAAATTGATTTGTAACATAGTACTATCTACTGGAAACAGTGAACATGTATTAATCATGTTACCTTTTTAAATGTTTTGTATTGATATATTAGTATCTCTGTATAAGTTTGTACATATTGGAACAAAATATTTTAGATAATGATGGATATGAAAACATGTTTTGTAAATATTGAAAGGTTGTAATTAACTAAAACAATATATATATCATATAAGCAGGGAGACAAGTTCTCCCTTGGCGTACATATTACGTGAAGGGTACATATTCAGATATAAGGCACCAATTTTTATGTCTGGTTTATCCCATTCTTCATTTTTTTCTTATTATATTGTACTGACATACATATTGCAGTTGTCATTTGCAGGTTGCCCGAAATTCAAAAAGAACCCTGGCCACTGCCTTAGTGTCCTCTTAACAAGAGAGCAAAAGGGACACATGCCATGGTCCCCCACACTTCAAAAGCCCCTACCTGACTGCCTGATGCAAAGACGTTAGTGCACATTTTTACCAAAGCTAAATAACACATCATGATTTTGTATAGTGCGCTGCTGACTCTTTGATCCTCTTGCTGGGTTGTTGTCAACTAAATTCTGAGCTGATCAATTAGCCCATCACATTTCCTGTTTTCATTTTTCTGTGGGGAATATGTACAATTACCAATGTAATGCATATACATTTGTTGGAGTGCCGTGACATTTCATAGGATAGCCCAGAGCTCAGTGCTCATATGCCAAACCTTACTACAAAATCTCAGCAAAACATTCTCACCCTTTCCTTTCTCTGTGGTCGATAAACTTGAGTACATAAACTTTGGTGAAACTAACACCTACTGTGCTATTAAACAACGTACTTGCAGCAGAACGCGCTAGCTGTAAATGCAAACATAGGATCAGTGTGTGTAGGTCTAGAAATACGTTCATCCAAACTAGGGCTATAAAAACTGGGCAGCCACTCAAAAAAAGAGCATAATGCGTTAGTCGGAAGAGATGATTAATCAAATTTGAGACAGTGCTGTTGGGCCACAATGGCGGTGACTGATGCAGTATAAAAAACATAACATAACCGTGGAACCAAAGTGTTGAGGCTCATGTATCAGCTTTGCCACAGGACTTTACTGTGATCCTGCACCGATCATCTTATCTAACTGTATAGTGCCATGTTTACTTTTGTGAAAGGGTTTGTCTTCAGACATTCTGATGGCATTTTTCAGCCAATGTCCTGCTCTTTCTGTTCATCTAGGCCATTTTAGTGAAATGGGTCTTAGGAAGGAGAGAGCCGGCCAAATGTCACCAACTTTATGGGAACCTATTTTAGGTCTGCTTATTTGACAAAAAACTGATTTAAAAAAAGATGTTTTTTTTAATTTAAAACAGGCATTCATAAATACATAGGTATTATATAAACAAGATCCTACCAAGTAGTGCATTGCAAATCACATACCAGGATATCCAAATGCTTAAATCTCTTAAGGCTATTTTTCGGCAGCAACAATTCAAAATCATCAGATACATTATTCTTTTGAATCAACAAACTGTCAATCTTGTGGCTGTATAGTCGTGAACACTTTATTCACACCTTTCACCAATTATAGGGGAAGATGGAACAAGTTACTTACCTGTAACTGTTGTTCTCCAGCATGGGTCTGGCATGGATTCACATGCTCATGAATATTCCCCGTCGTCAGGCTGGGAATCCTCGGTAAAGAAAAATCAGTATCAGTTTCGTTTCTGATCTGTCTTTCGTAGTAGTAATCAATCACTGATCTCTGCGTCATACTGACCACAGCCAATGACTGCCCTCTACCTAAGCCCTGCCTCTGGCAGCCATCTTCAGATTTGGTAGCACGTGAAGTGGCAGTATGACCAAGTGAAGAGCCGCAGAGGGGTAGGCGGGAGGGTTCGCATGTGAATCCATGCCAGACCCATGCTGGAGAACAACAGTTACAGGTAAGTAACTTGTTCCTTCTCCAGCATGGGGTCTGGCATGGATTCACATGCTCATGAATATAAGAATAAATAGCAGTACACACATGCACAACCACGGGGGGTGGCAAAAGGCTCAACATTAAGCAATACAAAAACTCAACATTAAGCATCTCTTACCTCCTCACCAGGCTCACCTTAAGCGAACAGGTTGCGCAGCACTGCTTGGCCGACCCTGGACTCTTCCCTGGAATCCCGATCGACGCAGTAGAATCTCGTGAAGGTGTGCGTCGACCTCCACGTAGCCGCCCTGCAGATGTCCAGCAGGGGCACACCAGATAAGAACGCCGTAGAAGCAGCGATCGCTCTGGTCGAATGGGCTCTCGGACGGCCTGGCAGCGGTCGGTTAGCCAACCGGTGGCAGTGCATGATGCAGCCGGAGAGCCATCTGGAAATAGAAGACTTCGAGAGAGCCTTCCCTTGATTCACAGGTCCAAAGTTCACGAACAGCTGTGATGTCCTCCGGAAACTCTTCGTGCGGTCCACGTAGAACTTCAGCGCTCTAGCCACATCCAGCGAGTGCAAAGTCCTCTCGGCCGGCGACGAAGGAGAAGGGAAGAAAACAGGTAACACCAGGGGCTCGTTAAGATGGAAGTCCGACGGCACCTTGGGCATAAAGGAGGGGTGCGTCCTAAGCACCACCCTCGAGGCATGGAAAGTCAAGTACGGTGCTTTGCAGGATAGGGCCTGGATCTCTCCCACTCGTCGTGCGGAGGTAATGGCCACCAGGAATGCAGTCTTCCACGACACAAACTTCATCGGTGCGGAGTGCATCGGCTCGAATGGGGGCCCCATGAGCCTGGTCAGCACCACGTTAAGTTCCCACGCCGGGGCCGTGGCCTTCACCGGCGGGAACGACCGGAACAGTCCTTTCATAAACTCTTTTACCAGTCGATGGAACCACAGGGACGTCCGTCCTGTGGTTCTGGTATATCTGGAGATCGCCGCCAGATGAATCTTAATGGAGGCATGGGCTAGCCCAGCCTTTGCCAGCGATAGCAGGTACGGCAGCACTTGAGGGGCCGTAATCCGTAGGGGGTTGATCTTCTGTGCTCGGCACCAGATAGAGAACCTCTTCCACTTATGACCGTAGCATTTGAGAGTCGAGGACGCCCTGGCTTTTGCAAGAACCTCTCTGCAATCGGCCTGTACATCGTAGCCTCCAAACTCTAGCGCTGCAGGAGCCAAGCCTGCAGGTTCAGCGACGCCGGGTCGTGGTGGAAGATGGCGCCTCCTTCTCTGGAGAGAAGGTCCGCGTCCGCCAACAGCTTGATGGGAGGGGACGTTGACAAGTCCAGAAGGTCCGGGAACCAGATCTGCCTCGGCCACGCCGGTGCGACGAGGATCATCCTGCACTGGGACCTCTTGAGCTGGTTGATGAGTCGAAGCAGCAACGGCAACGGAGAGAACGCATACAGGTATAGGCCGTCCCAGGGGAACAAGAACGCATCGCCCATGCTTTTCGGCTGGGGAAACCTGCTGGCGAACCTCTTGCACTTCGAGTTCGTCGCTGTTGCGAACAGGTCGATTGGGGTTTGCCCCATCGTCGGAAGAGTTGATCCACCTGATGCTGGCGCAGTTCCCACTCGTGACACGCGCGCAGCTCCCTGCTGAGCGAGTCGGCGATGGTGTTTCTTTCTCCTGCCAGGTGGAAGGGAACCAGGAACATCCCCTGGGCGACCGCCCAGTGCCACAGATCCTGTGCCTCCTTGGATAGGGCTGGGGATCTGGTGCCTCCCTGCTTCCATATGTAAAACATTGTCGTGGTGTTGTCCGTGAAGATCCGCACCACCTTGCCCTTGAGCGACGGGAGGAACGATCTGAGAGCCCAGAACACGGCTCGGAGTTCCAGGACGTTGATGTGCAGGAGCCTCTCCTCCAGGAGCCAGAGGCCTCTTGCGTGGAGATCTCCAGTGTGGGCGCCCCAACCTTCCAGGGAGGCTTCCGTCGACACCGTCGCCTGGTACGCCGGCGTCTGAAAGTCCTTGCCCGCCGTGAGGTGCGCTCGAACGCCCTACCACTGAATCGCCCACTGGAACACATCGTTGAGGGGGACCCTGTCTTCGAAGGTGCCCGTCGCCTGCATCCAACGGGCGTCGAGAAATTCTTGAAGAGGGCACATCCGTAGTCTGCAGAGGCGCACCAGGTAGATGCAAGAGGACATCATCCCCAGGAGGGACTTGATGGACCTCACCCTGGCCACGTCCGTGGCTAGCAGGCACTGCACTTTGCCTAGAATGGTCTTCGTCCGTTCCTCCGCCAGGCGCCTCACTGTATCGAACTTCGCTCCCAGAAACAGGGCCACCTGCGACAGCACCAGGTGGGACTTTGGGTAGTTTATGGCGAATCCCAGGTCTGCGAGTAGCTGGACGGTCTTCGCAGTGTGTTCGACGGCGAGTTCCCTCGTCCTTGAGCGGATGAGCCAGTCGTCCAGGTAGGGGTAGACGTGAATCCCCTGCAGGCGCAGCCACGCCGCCACAGGTGCTAGGCCCTTGGTAAAGACCCTGGGTGCCGACTTCAATCCGAATGGCAGTGCTCTGAATTGGTAGTGGCGTCCCTGGACGACGAACCTGAGGAACTTTCAGTGACTTTTGAGGATGGGAACGTGGAAGTATGCATCCTCCAGGTCCAACGACGATAGAAAGTCGCCTTCCTCCAGATGTCCCAGTACGTGCTGGAGGGTGACCATCCTGAACTTTTGTGACCTGATGTATTTGTTCAAACGACGAAGGTCCAGGATGGGGCGCCAGCCGCCCGTCTTCTTCCTGACGAGGAAGTACCTTGAGTACACCCCGGAGCCCCGGAGCCTCATCGGGACAAGCTCGATGGCGCCTTTCCTGAGCATCGCCCGTACTTCCAACAGCAGTTGCGGGATGTGATTTTCCTTCCTGGTCACAGGTGGAACGTGAGGGCACTTCTTCAGGAATTCGATAGAGTGTCCTCTTGCCAGGGTATCCAGCACCCAACGGTCGGTGGAGATGGACTTCCACATGCCGACGAAATTCGTCAGCCGGCCTCCCACTGGGGTGCTTTGGTGGGGGCCCGAGACCACGGCCGGTTCAGTCCTGCTTGGAGGTGGTGGCCTTGCCGCCCTGGCCACCTTGCCGACGGCGGTGAGGCGCTCCCTGCTTGCCGCGACCCCTGTAGGCCTCCTGAGACGAGGAGCGTGCTGCCTGGCGGTAAGACGACAGCCACCGCTGGATCCCTTGGAGGCACCCTTTCTGCCTCCGGAGCTCCGAAAGGGCCGTCGTTGCTGAAGGGCTCCTAGGGCGCGGGCCGTCTCCGTGTCCGTCTTTATGGCTTGGAGGGATTCGTCCACCGCCTTCCCGAACAAGTTGCTGCCGTCGAACGGCATGTCCAACACCCTGGTCTGGACGTCCTGACGGAAGGCGGTCACCCGGAGCCAACCCCGTCGTCGTAGGCAAACACCGTTGCCCAGCTGGCGGAACCCGGTATCGGCAATATCGGTTGCCACCGTTATGGCGTGGTCCAACGCCACCTCACCTTCTTGAAGTATTTCCAGGGCCTCGGACCTCTTGTCGTCCGGTAGGAAGTCCAATATGGGGGCCAGCTCCCTGTCGTAACGGGCCACGATCGCCAGGGCGTTGGCCGCTTTGATTGTCGTCGCCGCCGACGAAATGACCCACCGCCCCATGGCGTCCAACTTCTTTCCCTCGCCGTCCGGCAGGGAATTCGACATCGAGGCTCCTGACCCCGCCGCTTTCTTCTTCTTCGCCGCCGAGACGACCGAGTCTGGCGTTGGCTGGGCCCTGAGGCACAGGGGAGCGGTTTCGGGGACCCAGTACTTCTTCTCGTACCGGTCCCATTTGGCTGGTGCCGTGGAGGGGTTCTTGAGAACCAACAGGCCCTCCTCCCAGATGTCATCGATTAGAGGCCCTGCGATGACAGTCTTCCTCTTGGCCTCCCGGCACTGATAGAGGAAACCTTCGTTTTTCTGCTCCTCCGGGCAGAGCTGGAACAATTCGGACGCCCGGGCGATCATGGCGTGGAATGAGCCAATCTCGTCGGGCGGCGAGGCCTGTGCGACGGGAGACGGGAGACCCGTTCCGTCGTCGTCGCCGTCGCCCTCAGAACCCGTCGTCGAGCCCATCGCACCGTCATCTCCCAACTCATGGGAGGATGAGGAGGGAACTGTAGGCCTTACGGGGGCGAGTGGAGGAGAGGGTTGGGTCCTCTGTCGTTTGTTCTGAGGACTTCCCGACGGGCCAGGTTGTGGGTCCTCCGGCCTGGGCCGTGGGAATCTCGTCCTTATCTCAGAGCATAAGGACTGGATCGCAGACAAAATGGCCGCCGAGCCATCCTGAGGCCTAGGGTCCGGCTGCGCCGGAAGGGAAGGCTGCTCTTCCTCACCATCGTCGTCTTCCTCGGTTATCTCCCGAGGATCTTCCTTACGGGATCGAACCTTCTCGAATTGGACTTCGAGGTTCCTCACGGCCTCGGTCAGTTCCTCCTCCGAGGCTGACTCCGAGCTCAAGGAGGCTACCGTGCCCCCCCCTCGCTTCTTCCATCATGGTGGCCATGACGATGGGCTGAAAAGAGGATTCCCTCCTTGGCGGCAGGGAAGTCTAGTCCCGGAGGCAGTCTCCGCTGGCGGGGTCTCTGCCGGCTTGGCCAGAGTCGCCGCGATCGCCTCGATAGAGGCCTTTGCCTGCTGGGTAGGGGCCTTCACCACCTTAGGTGCGTCCCGGGCCTTCTCCTTAGGGGGATGGGCGACGCCTTGCTCCCCCTCTTCCGAGATCGGACGGGGCTTCTCCCGAAGCTTACCCGGGGTCTCGGACTTCCTCTTCCCCGAACCGGAGCACTGGCTCGTGGTTGACAGTGCCGGGGAAGGCGCTCCCCTGCCTGGCGACCGAAGAGCCCGACCTTTTGGCGCTCCCGGAGCCAGTGGACTCGCGGCGCTTGGCCTGGTGTTGGGCCCCTGTCGCCGGGGCGCCTGCACAGGACTTAGAGGTCCGCTCAGACCCTTTCTTCTTCTTCTCACCCGTTGAGCCCTTCTCCAACCAGCTGGCGAGACGGGATCGACGGTCCCTCATGGTCCGCTCCGACAAGTTCTTGCAGAACTGGCAGTCCTTCTCTACATGAGTCTTGTCCCCATGAAGACAGTAGAGGCATCGCGAATGTTTGTCTTCCCTAACACATTCTGCAGCCCGCATCCAGGGCAGCTGCGAAACAGCTTGGGTCCGGGTGACGAACTCGCGTCCTGGGCCATCTCGAAGTAGGCCGCAAATCTTCTGGAATCCTCCAAGAAGTTGATTCGACGAAATCTTCACCCTTGAGGGGCGTAGGAAAATCCTGTAACGGGTAGCCGTTAACGGGAGTAGAAACAGTGGAGCTTGAGGCTCAATTAACCGAAAAAATGTGAAAATTCAACTGAAAAAGCGCGAAACACGCAGTAAAAGCTCGAGAGCTAAGCACGAGGACTCCCAACACTTGAACGTGTGGTAAAAATCTGAAGATGGCTGCCAGAGGCGGGGCTTAGGTAGAGGGCAGTCATTGGCTGTGGTCAGTATGACGCAGAGATCAGTGATTGGTTACTACTACGAAAGACAGATCAGGAACGAAACTGATACTGATTTTTCTTTACCAAAGATTCCCAGCCTGACAACGGGGAATATTCATGAGCATGTGAATCCATGCCAGACCCCATGCTGGAAAAATTCTTTTATTATTACTATAATTGGTTATTTTTATTGCACTTAATACCCAGAGGTTTCTAAGCATGGACCAGAATATCCAACCTGTGTAGCTCCACGTCATCTTGCTTCCAAGGCTAGTGTTTTGCCCATGAGCTATCCTCCCGAGATAACCAATATCATGGGCAATAATTCATTGAAGACAACACTGAAAATAAGGAAAAATTAAGGTGGATAACTGGTTGGAGAAGATATTTTTTTATTTTTTTATTGTTTTGGTTCAAATATTGAACCTTTCAAAAATGGCTTACAAAATCTTTAGGTGCCATGCTTAATTACATTATTTACATTTCATACTTATTTCATCATTATATTTTCACATAAAATGTACAACTTCATTTAGATCAGTGTAAAATCCATACTTTATCAATGCTAAGTAATATCTAAAAAAGGAAAGCATAAAATACATTTCCATCTCTACAGTGCATGGGCCGGTATTACCCTTATATTATATGTGCACTGCTTTGCATCATTACATTTCACACTACAGTACAATATATACATATCAAAAGACATCCTGAGATTAGCTTTCTGTTTTGAATATCTCATTGAGAAAGTGTATAATTGCAATTCGGACGGATAGATAAGGATTTGCAAATAGCCATTGCCAAGCTTGTGTTTCATTCGTTGGGATTAGTGAAATGGTGACTCTGCCAAAATGATTTTTACGCTTATCTACAAGACTTATACACATTATTAGGCAATGCTGCAAAGTCTCTTCATGAGACTTGTCATTACACCAACAACAATAATTGTGATCTTCTGGAATTTGTCGACTTCTCGCTAGAATATCTCGAGTCAGCCATAAATTCAGTTTGAAGCGTAGATACTGTTTGCGAATATATGGCGATGGACATTTTTGTAGATAGTACGCTAGAGTTCCCATTTGTTTATGCCCAAAAAGATTGATATCAAGGTCTTTCAAAATGTTGCAATTGTCTAATGTAATGATCCAATCGTTTTGAAAGAGTTTGGTTTTGGCTCGATTAGGATTATGTATTAGCGTTTCTAAGGTAATGTCAACATCCGCCAAAATATTCAAAATGTGTCAGGTCCATTTACCTGGAAAGGTATCCTTTGCTAGAAGCAAGTACCGGGCTAAAATTCCCAAAATGTTTGTTGATGAAACTTTTAACAAGCATTTTCATAAAAAGGTGCACCTTTTCCACTGTAAATGTGAGTACTGCGATACCAACCCTAGTTCAAATCAAATTACGGCCCGCGGAGTGCTATTTGGGATGTGTAAAACCCTTTTGCAGAATTTAGACTCAATTACATCCCAGTACTTTCGACTTTTTGGCAGACTCGCTTCAGCGCCATATGATAGTATAGGGATTGCTTTTTGTTTGAAAAACACCACAATATGTTTATAAGAATATTTAGCAAACTTATAAGTTAGAATTTTGCTTGAGCTATTAAGGTTTGTAATTTGCGTTGAGTGGACAATTCTTGTTCGTGGTCTTTCAAAGTCTTTATCAGTACTCCCAAGACTCTTTCGAGTCTTTCACTTTCTAGTTGCTACTGAAATCGATTGATATTGACGTTTGTGTAGTTTGTACAGACCAAGATTTGCGTCTTAGCTGTGTTTATGGTGAGATTGTTCTTGCAGACCTATTGCTCTAAGGTGTTCAGCATATTCTGTAATCCAATAGGTGTTTGTGACAAAAGAATCGGATCATCAGCATATAAGAGATAACTAGTGGGTTGATTGCCTAATTTTGGAGCATCGCTTATGATTTGTGAAAATGTGTGTCTTATATCAAGGATAAACATATTGAATAGGGTTGATGCCAAAATGCATCCTTGCTTTTGGCCTCTTTGAGTGCGAATATAATCTGAAAGGGTTCGGTCAAAGGCTAGCCTGACTTGCATGGAGGTGTTAGTGTGTAACAGCATGATCAGAGCTAGGAGTAAGACCCTATTGATCGAATCAAATGCAACCTTAAAATCTGCAAATGCAATATATAATAATTGCTTTTGTGTTGCATATTTAGATTTGATAGCATTGAGAATTGTGACGTTCGGAATTGTGCCTATTCCTGACACAAACCCAGCCTGTAAGGGCTACAACAACTGGTTGTGCAATGCCCAGCGATTGAATTCTTTCAGGATGATTCGGGAAAAGATTTTATCGGGCGCATCTAGTAATGCAATAGGTCTATAACTTTTTGGCATTTGCCGATCACCGTTTTTATTTATCGGAACTGTGAGTGAGTGTCTCCATGACGCTGGAGTGGTTTTGAGAGTAATTCACTAGTGTAAAGATATTAAACAAGATCTTAGCCCAGATGGTCGGATGTTGTTTAAACACATAATTCAAAAGGCAGTCTGGGCCGCATGCTCTCAACCGACTAATGGATTATATGCATAATGATATATCTAGAAGATCAAAGGCCAGGAGGAATTGAGTCGCAAGTGATAACGAATCAAGGCTCACACAATTTGGAGGGGGCGCATAGAGGGTGGAGAAATGTTTAACCCACTTGCCTTCAGTAACACCATTAGCCTGGATTGCCCCTTAATTTCCTTGAGTCGTTTGATTCAGGATTGCCCAAGTTGTCGCTGTATTCTTAGATTGTAATGTGCTTAACATCTTAGCGCCATCTTTTTGGTAAAGAGATGCACGTTTTGCTCGTAACCAATTCTTATATTGTGTTTTTATACGAGCCAGACAAGCATACCTGATTTCACTAGGCAATTTTAGAGCCTCACGTTTATCCGCTCTAAATTTGGATTTCCTGACCTTCAAGTCTTCATCATAACTATGGAGAGGTCGTTTCTGACTGAGTAGTTTACCTCTGTTGCCTTTTAACATGTGTGGCATTTTGGTGTAAAAGGTATTGTCTGGTAGAGATCCTAGAGTCACTTGCGTTATATTTCTGAGTAAAAAGTTGTTATAAAGCCACAAATTTGGCTCAGAGCATGAGAGTCTATTTTCACCTGCATTGATAATTACGCCAGTAAAATGAGCAGCCCTATGCTCTCTCCCCTGAATATGGCTTGTCAACCATTTCGCTGTTAACTGATTATGGTCACTTGCATTTACTTTCAACACTCAAAAGTCTTCTACAACAGTAAAAAGGGCAGCACTCACAAAGATATAATCAATTGTGGCAGCGCTACTGCCTCGGCACCATGTGGAATGGGCTAGCATATCCGATTCACATGATTCATTAAGCATTATCAGATTTAAAGTTTTGATAAAATGTTTCCATGATTTTATTCTACTGGAAGCTTTTATATTTATTTTTCTTATGCAATTCAGATTTAGATCACCTGCTATTATGTGGTGAACCGAAGCATCTTGTGATGTCAATATCATTAGTTCAGTAAGGTCTTCCATGAATCGTGTGTCCGATGTGCCTGCCGGGTTCCAATACAAATTTATTATTGCATAAACAGTTATAAACCGTGATTTTTGCCATTTGCATGAACTGGTTTGGCATCGTCCATATTTCATTACAAGTTCCAACTTTAATTTTGCTTGCAATTAGTAGGCCTGAAGTGGGATGCCCGTGAAGTGCTTTTCTAGCAGCATTTAAGAAAATATCATATCCATTCCACAGAGGGAGCTCTAATAGCCATGTCGCTTGTAACAGTATGATGTCGTGTTCCACGCGGGTTTTTGAATTGCCTATTAACAATGTTTGAAACCTCTAGTATTCCAACTCATTAGTGAAAGAGTAACATTTTGGCTCCCTAGTGCTAGTTATTTTTGTGTACCCCTTCTTTGTATGAACTTGTAATTTGGTTCACCTGTTTGTGTGTGTGAGAGGTTCTTACGTTGTCGACCTCTCCTCTTGTAGACAGCGTTCCTATGCTGTTTGTCGGACTCTGAACTTCTTCCGCCAGTATCATAAATCCCAGGTTAAATAGATCTTCTTTTGCTAGCCATATCGTATTCTGTATGACTCTGGAGTGCATCCATAGTCTTACAGATGACAGGCTGTTATCCTTTATGAACTCTACTAGAGCTACGTCCGTTGACATGATGTCTTCCAGCTGCGGAATGTCAGAGAAAATGTCTAACACTGAGCATCTATTCAGATCATATTTAGTGATGGGGTGAGGACGACAGGTCAGGGCTAAAGAGTAAGAGGCCGGATGTTTAACTGTTAAATTGTGGACCTTTACACTGGAGCCATCACTACTTTCCTTGTTGGTCGTGTCTGCTTCCCTTCCATCACTTGAGCCCATCATGTTGGCAAGGGCTGTCTGTAACGGATGTAAAGCTTGGGCAGGAAGTAAAGATGGGTCTGGGTTAAGTTTGGGTGTTGCAGAATGGGTGCTTCTTTGACTTGAGCTATCGACAAGCTCTGCAGCATCGCAGATTTGATAACTGAAACTGGACCTTTACTACAATCTGATCCTAGTGAATTTGTAGGGACTAGGTCAGTAACGGCTTCATCTGCATGGACCCACAAGGACTCTTTATGGGGAGCAGTGCGGGGCTGCACCAATTAGTTCACCACCCCTTTCCCGGTGGTTATATTAGTTTGGAGTGGGCTTACCATGTGCTCAGCCATATAGGCATCCACTGCTTTGCGAATCTCCATACGCTGATGTGTATCTACCTCTTTAGACTGAGTTTTTTTGTTTCGGCAGCTTTGTCATTCGATTGTTGCAGAGTCACCACTTTAACCAGATGATCTAATGGGGCATATGTCATGGTCAATAAGTCATTGGTTTTTGTGCCACAACCTGCTTTCTCTAATTCATGATGATGATATTTTTTTGTTATCGCCTTAGATGTTATAATGGAGTTGATCTTTGGCTTTGGCATTGTAAGAGTCTTAAAAAACGGTTTTGTTTTCGATGTAGTGATTTTCGTCAAAGATTTCTGATTCTTCGAAAATTTGGTATGGACAGCTGTTTCATTTGAAGCTATTTTGTCATTATCAAAAATGGTGTAAGCAGCTTTCTTATTTTTAGGCGGTTTCGGTAGAGGCTGCGGAGTGTCCTCTACCACTGTTGTTACCGCATGATAAGGATTGGGCGTGACATGCTGGATGTCTTCTACCAGACAAATTACCGCATTGGATGAATGGGGTATGGCACTCACTTCTTGAATGAGGCCATTAATCATTGGAATGGCACTTTGAAGTGGCATTTTTTTGCGGGTCCATTGCTAGTTTGAGTACCCTGAGAGATGCTCTTTCAAATCAGCTCCTCTTCCCTAATCAGCCCCATTACTTTGTTCTGAAGGAAAGCTGTGGTTTCTGCCTGGCATTGTAAGATTTTTTTTCTATTTGGGTATTTTGTATGTTCATTTTGCCCTCTAACGTGTCAAATAGCTTAGTCATAGTCTGAAGAGCTAAGTTCATCTTGGTGAACGTAACTTCTAATACTTTGGTCGGATGAGTTTGTGCCGGCCTGTGGGGCGACTTCAGATTTTCCCTCACTTTTCTTGGAGTGGGTGCGATATACGAGGCTATAGAACTTACGTTTGTTTGACTTGCATCAATAAACAAAACCGGTGATCTCGACAAGTTTTCTTGCATAGATTCCACAGAAAAACTCTAATTCGGCAAATCAATATCAATCACAACCTCTTCTTTATTCCTGGGCTGTTGAGTCTGTGGTTGAGGTGTATTTTCGACTGTAATTGCCGCCGTACTTAAAAGCATGCTGTCTTTGGGTGAAACATATGTGGAAGACAACTCTGGTATTAATGGAGCCACAAGCTTTGGGTCTATCATGTTCACTGGAGGAGAGTTAGGGTCCGCTTCTCTTGACACCATCTCCATTCCAGTGCTTGTAGCTGGGTTTTTTTGTAAATTTGTTGCGGTGGTTTCACATTGAAAGTCCTTACAATATTTACGAATATCCATCATTGCGTCTTCCTTACAAGCCGACTTTTTCAATTTGGAGTGCGTTCTGCCCGTTGGCGTAGAGGTGGTTATATTTAAAACTCGTTTGAGTCCACTCACAGATTGTGAGCGAACTCTTGCGGCATTACCAGGCAGCATTGGTGCTAGTGGCATTCCTGTTTTCATGGAGGGGACATTAAATTGCATCGTACTTTGTAAATAAATCCTCACTTGATACGCGCAAACACTTTGGATTACAGATTACCTGAGCAACAGCTCGCCGTGAGCAAAACTCCAAAAACCCTCCTCTGTACCTGTGAATCCGCAGGGGACCCGCTGGTGTCTCTCCCCGCCTCGCCGAACTCGGCAAAGAGGCACTCAGCAGGTACTCCACTTGGCGCGCGCACGCTCTGGGTCCTCACACCAAAAAGGGGGCGTGGCTTAGTCCGGCAATACAAAAATTGCGATTTCTTTCTTTCTGAAAGGCAAAAAAGTAGATATAATATCTATTTTACTGTTGCTGGATAAGCTATAGTTGCAAAGCTGAGTATTCAGTTCAGGAAATACCGTGTGAAGCGGCTTCAGAGCACAAAGTCCAAGCACGTAACAGGAACGCAGAGGCAGTTCATCAGGCAAAGAGGCACTCAGCAGGTACTCCGCTTGGCGCGCGCGCGCTGGTGCACGCGGCTGCCTGTATTTGGGTCCTCACGCCAAAAAGGGGGCGTGGCTTAGTTCAGCAATGCAAAAATTGCGATTTCTTTCTTTCGTGTGAAGCGGCTTCAGAGCACAAAGTCCAAGCACATAATAGGAGCGCAGAAGCAGTCTGTCAGGCAAAGAGGCACTCAGCAGGTACTCCGCTACCGAGGAAAAGGTAATGGAGGAATGGATTAGATTACAAAATTATTAGTTGTAGAGATGATTGAAAGCCTTCCATATAGCTCAATTTCGCCTCACGGATTCTCATTTGAAAGTTTCTCCCACTTTGCAGCAATTAGGGCATTGAATATTATTTTTTGTAGAATTTCAAATGTTGTTCTTCACCCCATGAATGCAAATCTTCAGGTCTGTATCAAAGAATAAATATAGGGACCAATGGATGGGGTCTGGTCGAGATGCTCATCTGGATTGGGTTTGGTTTAGGAGATTACCGCCAAAGCAGCAAGATGTAAATAATTGCTAAGTAACATCCACCGAGTGGTGGCCCAATAACATGATTATAAGTAAACTGGAAATTGTTATCAGGGGCGTGTTATTTATTGTGGAAGAAAATTATCAATATGTATTTATTTATTTTATATATTGGGTATTTATAATGCGCCTGTACACAATGTGCGAGAAACAAGGGGGAAATACCAACAAGCACAAATAATACGCCAATATTCCACGGTGGCAAAATAATTCCAGAGGTACATTTACCAAGAAACCCTCGGAATAATGCATCTCTTACTTTTTAAATAATATATAGTGACTCAATGTAGTCCAACATACTATAATTTGATTTGTTTGCCACACAGTGTATTAATTTGCTGATATCAAGCTCCTCTGCAAGATGGCCGGCCTCTGAGGAAACAGATTTTGCCCCACTGATAAGTATTTCCGGCCTTTGGCCGTGTCACATGACCTGATCCACTATGGTAGCGTCTAAATGACGGCGAAACGAATGGCAGCTCCATGCTAGTTGCCGGGAGCGTTCGTCTGCAGTCTGAGTCGATCGAGAACTGCAAATAGAATCTGTACATCGCCGCTACATTTACAAGGTAATGTGGGAACACTTATAGAAATAGTTTAGTTTTCTTTCTTCTGAAATGGCCCGTGTTAGTAATCGCAGCTGCACACGTGTTCTTTGTTTCCCTGTCTTGCACACTAGGTCCGAGCGGACACTCGCACCATTTAGTGACTTCATGAAACTTGTTGCTTTGAACTTGAAATCAGTAAAGCAGAACACACGTGGTAGGTCGTAACACTTTTATTTGTCTGCTTCTGGTGTTAGATTTAAATCATTGACACTTTGTCTGCAAAATAGTAAAAGACTGCTTCGTGTCTTTTCTCCTTGTAGTCACAGTAAAGACTGACTAATAACAACGGCTCGTGGAAGAATTGCCGTTCTAACTGGCGAATGAATATATCGCTTATAAGGAGCTGAAATAGGTATGCCTCCTTATATACATTTGAAAAAATAGGCAACCGTGTTGCTCGTTGTGAATATGACCAAAGAAAGATATGTCTACACTAACAAACAGATCCACTCTGTTGATAAATGGAGAGATAGCTATCCATCTCTGTTATATGAATTGTATAGCATAACTGGATTGACTCCACTGTATGATACCCACCCCACTAGATAGAGAGGTTTAACATAGGTTCTCTATCATTGCTGCATGTATGAAAAAATACTGAAAATAATGAAAGGTTCGCTTGTTTGTCCTATATTTGATATAGATATTTCTGTTTTTTATAGATACCTTGAGACAATACACAATTGACCTTGTGACATTCAGTACCCTCTAACATGAGGTTTTGAACTGTGTCCTGAAGAAAGCCTTACATACACGGCTAACCAATATAAGAACATGGACAAGTCGTTGTGGAATTAAAACATTAAGGCTGGAAACAAATTTGCTTACGTCGATGCAAGGAAAATGGGGATTGTTTAGCGCAAATATTAATAGGCTAATTCAAAGTCACCCATGTGCTACTAACATCACTTCTTGTTATAACGTATCATGTGAATGAACACAAAGATCCAAACTATTGATTAATTGTCTTTTATTACAAAATATAATAAATATATGAGATATTTTTGTTAAAAGTGAGCCCTCCATCTCTTTATATTTGCTAAAAGACTGATGGTTTAGGAATACATGGACATGTTTTGAGATCCAGTTTTGTAACCTCTGGTGAGGATATCGAAAGGTAGCTTGTTGGTATTTCCCCCTTGTTTCTCTGTGTACTTAGTCCTCCGCCAACAAGCTCCTAGAAAAAAGAGGACCCATGCTGAAATAGCATGCTCATTGTTTTTTCATATGTACACAATGTGTTTCGAAGTGCAACAAGACAAGAGGGAGGGGGAACAGGGAGGGAAAAACACTCCTACTAGGCCTTGTGAGATCTGGATCGTGCAAGTACAGTAACAAGTGCAGAGGACGGGGGGTGCTGCCGGTCAGGGCGAAAAAAAGGCCAGTGAGAAAAGTGAGTGCCAGGGGAGGCCAGCTGGACAGACCCAGGGCAAAGCAGAGAGTGAAGAGGAAGGAAGGTCCAAGAGCTAAGTGCGAGATAAGGGGATGGAAGGGCTACAAGGGTGCAGACCCAGCCAGGCTAAAGCAGGGTGGGGGGCTGAAGGGAAAGTGCAGGTTGAGGGGGGTGGGGCAGGGGAGACCAAGTGCAGGGATAGGCTGGAATAGGGGGGCTGATGCCCTGTAAGAATCTGAAGGAATCAGACAGCCAGTCAAGAAGCAGACAGGGACATTACAGGGGAGGGGTAGAGGGAAGGAAGAAGAGAAAAGGAAGGTCTTGAGATGCCACCGAAACTTGAGGCAATCCAGTTGAAGTCTAAGAGGGGCAGGGAGGCACCAGGGACTTCATTTGGGGGTCGCCAGAGGCTGCAGCTGCGACCCTTGTGGTCTCCCTTGCTACCCCTAAAAACATATATACATATTTTTTTACAAGAACTCCTGGGCTGTGGCCAGCGCCATGTGGCTCTTTGTTTCTGGAGTGGCTGGCTTTTTTTGTTCAGGCCTCTTAAAAAAACAGGGGGTTCCACAAGTGTAACGCTTTGAGCAGTGACCCTAAATAAGAAAGAATTGGAATAACAAATAATGTGTCTTTCTGGAATTCTATACAATAATTGCTAGACTAATGAAACGTTTATTTTAGGCACACTTCAGGGGGTGAGTTACCGATTTAGTATGTTCTTAAACACCTCAAATTCACAATGCAGACAAAAACTTCCAAAAAGCATTTAGAGTAGAATAAGCATCAATTTCCAACTATGGATTTTGCATTTCACATGTTGCAGTTATAGCATGTTTTCTTCTGCCGTTGTCTCTGTTACCATCATTACAAGACATTCCATCTCGGTGTCCTCAATCACTTGTCAACATCCTTCTGCCTAAAAGCTTGTGTACAGTGTAGAAATGTTTGACCATAGCACATAAAGTGGCCCTTGATTTCATTGTGTCACAATCAATACATTGTGTAATATCTCTGTTTCCTATCTCCATGGCATGCTGTTCAGGATGTGTGTTTGCATGTATGAGGCAGCGAGTGACCAGAGTACGGAATGCAGTGTGAGTATGTTGCTTTATCTGTACTACTCTAAATTCTTTAATGCACATTTATTAACCCTCCAATGGTATATAATTTGCCAACCTCTGAAGCCTGAAAAGCAGATCCATGCAGGCTTGACGTGGGGCCAACTTTGCACCAGACCTGCAGAGGAACTGGCCTGCTGTTAAATCTAAGTTGCCAGTTTAATGGTATCCACTACAGAGTGTAATTTGCTTTCTGACTTTGAGACCATCCAGACATGTATTTGCTCATTTTACTATACCCGGTAGGATAGCTATAGGTGGTAAGATAGCTCAGTATGTTGAGCGCTCGCTGCTGTGATGTGTGTGAACGACAGTTAACAGGTTCGAATCCCGGCAAGGCCAACTCGGGCTATCACCTTCTGAGGTCGATAAATGAGTATCAACACAGGTTGGGTGATATGGTATGTCTATTTTATTCTATAAAAATCACTTAAGCGTAAGTGCGATGTAAAAACACATCATTTTCATTTGGCCTTAATTTGGTAATATGGGCCTATACACACTGATATTAATAATACATATGGAGATCCATTCTTGTATGAAATGTATATCACATTAGTGATATCTTAACCATATTTTTCGTAGTGTACTTAAGAACAATGTTATGTGATGTCACTACCTGTTTTGTCAAGGGTTGAAGGGTTGTGTCCCATGATGTCACTTTGGGGTGGGGTCAAATGACATCACGTCCTGTGGTATCATCAGAGGCCAAAGGTTGTGTGATGTCACTTCAGCTACCCCTGACCCTTTGGTGAAATAACATCCCTGGGAGGCACCTGCAGAGGAGAGCGATCTACCCCCACCCTCTGCTTGGAAAAGCGTCTGATCTGCAGAGAGTTAGAGCTAGAAGACTGAGGGGCTCTTGCAGGTTGGTATTTAGGGCAAGAGAGAGTTGGATGTAGCAGGGTCCCAGGCACCAGAAAGCCTTGAGGATGATGCAGAGGGTCTTGAACCTGATCCTTGCAGCAACTGGGAGCCAGTGGAGAGATTTTAGGGCTGGAGAAATGCTGTCCTTGGGGTTGAGGCCAAGGATAAGTCTTGCAGTGCTGTTCTGGATTAGTTGAAGGGGTGAACGGAGGAGTTTGGCAGATTGAGGAAGAGGCTGTTGCATTGGTCCAGCCTGGAGAGGACCAGAGCTCGTGAGGCATTGAGTTTCTGGGGAAAGTGAGGAAAGGGAGAATGCCTCTGAGGAGATGCAGCTGAAAGTGGGCCTTCTTGGCAAGGTCTGTAATGTGAGGAGAGAAGGAGAGAGAGGAGCTGAAGATGATATCAAGGTTTTTTGCCTCACATGAGGGTGAGGGGAGGAGGCCCATGGAGGGTGGCCAGAGTGCGGGAGGGAAAGAGGGAACAGGGGTCCCAATGAGAAGGATCTCTGTCTTACTGGCATTAAGGCAGAGATCGCTAGCAGTGCACCATGTCTGAATAGCAGATAGGCAGTCAGGAATGTGAGTGGAAGAGGAGGCTGTTACGCTCACCCACAGGGGCGTCAGTCGGACCCAGACAGCTGCGGTCTCCACTCACGTGATGCGTATTGCAGCGATGACTGACTGGATCTGCCCTCCTAATCTTGTCTACTTAACCCGTAGAAATATTCTCCTGCAAGTGGAGAGATGGATTTAGCCACTTGTGGATTCAAGTGATGGCACCCCCACTGTCCTCCCCAACTAATCACCTCTGAAATGCCCTCACAGCAATCTCACCTTATATTCTTGAAAGATGAGCTCTCCATCCTGCATGGATTTGCAGGGGCGCGTCGATTCTAGTTATTTCACTGGTTTGAAGGCTCGGGAGAGTTCCGGAGAGTATTGACTCTGAGGTTCCTGGTGAGGACCAGTAAGTATTAAGTTCATAGAGTTCAATACGTCCGACGTTCACTCTTGTTCCCCCCTTCCTTTCTTGTCTTGCAGCTGGCTCGTGAAAAGATGCTCTTGTGGCACCTGGTGGCGCTCAGGTAAGAGTCTGTATTACCCGGCGCTGTCCGGTAAATGTTGCATGAGGAAAACGTGTTTTGTCTCTCTTTACAGATGCGGCACGTGAAAATATGGAGAGTCACAAAAGGATGCCTCCGGTGGTAAACCAGGTAAGTCTATGGTGGTAAGAATTATATTTGTTGGTTCCCTCGGCTCACCTTGTGGTTTTCTTTTGTCTCCTAGGTGCCAAAGTTCGGCGAAGAAATGATGGAGGCAGCGCCGACCCGAAGGATGCTGTGAAGACTGGTGAGTATGGCGCAGCGCTGCAGCTGGAGGTGCGGCGCGTGCAGAAATGATGTTCTTTACAGGTCCGGAGACAAGATGGATCCAGAATCAGGTGTGGAATAGAAATAAGTGTTTTCGAGGAACTCCTTGGCCAGAATTGAAGCAGAAGGTAATCCCTTTAGAGGAATAAAGTGGGCCATCTTGGAAAAAAGATCTACAATAACTAGAATGGTGTTAAATCCATTACATGGAGGTAGATCTGTAATAAAGTCTAACAATAAGGTGTGCCATGGTGTAGATGGAATATCCAAAGGTTGTAAGAGGCCAGCTGTTTTTTTCTTCTGACTTTTGTTTTAGGCGCAAATGCCACAAGACATTACAAATGACTTTACGTCTTTTCGCCAGGTGGGCCACCAGAATTGTCTCTTAATTTTAGCTTCAGTTTTTTCGATACCTGAGTGTCCTTCCATCAGGGTGTCATGATAATTGGAGATGACTAGTTCTTGTAGTTCCTTGTGTGGTAGAAATAGTCACCCTTGATAATAAGGTAGGTCATTGATGACTGAGTAGTCCGGGCCTTTCTTCACCCAGTCCTGTTGGACTGTTGGATCGAAGAGTTGTTGTATCTTTACTTGAATATCCTCTAGTGTCTGTAGAGTGGTTATGCCAAGAATTCTTTGTTCTGAAATTATAGGCACCGGTTCCGGGTTTGCATATGCTTCTCCCATCCCTATTCGGGATAAGGCATCTGCCTTGCCATTTTTACAACCTGGTCGAAATCGAACTCGGCAAAGAACAATGCCCATCGAAGTTGACGCGACGATTGGGACTTGATAAATACTGCAAGTTCCGGTGATTACCGTAATGGTATGCCTGGCACCGAGAAGATAATGCCGCCAAGCCTTGAAGGCGGATTTGATGGCTAACAATTCTTTATCGGTAACCGCATAGTTTAACTCGGGTGCCGAGAACTTTCTGGACCAAAATGCTACTGGGTGAAGTTGACCGGTTTCAGGATCCTTCTGGGACAGGACAGCTTCCATGGCTAAACTGGATGCATCAGTTTCAACTATGTATGGAAGTTCGGGGCTTGGATGCTATAAGACAGGTGCAGACGTGAATTTCGCTTTCAGCTCTTGGAAGGCCTTTTCAGCTTCTTCGGTCCACAAGAAGCGTTTGTTTTTTCGCAAACGTTCTGTGATAGGGTGTACAACATGTGAGAAATCCAGAATGAATCTGCGGTAGAAATTAGCAAATCCGAGCATGCTTTGTACCCCTTTAACTGAACTGGGTGATGGCCACTTGAGGATTGCGTCCACCTTTCGAGAGTCCATTCGGACTCCTTTTGGAGTCAGGATAAATCCAAGGAATTCAACTTCTGTAGCATGAAAAATGCATTTTTCCAATTTTGCATATAACTTGTGCTGGCATAGTTTCTCAAGGACTGCACGAACGTGCTTCACATGGTCTGATTCTGAAGAGGAGTACACTAGAATATCGTCTATGTATACAACAACACAGACGTCAATGAGTTCACGAAGGACATCGTTCATAAAATACTAGAAGGCTGCTGGTGCATTGCACAACCCGAAGGGCATCACCTGGTATTCGAATAAGCCGTACTTAGTGCGAAAAGCAGTCTTCCATTCGTCGCCTTTCTTTACACGTACCAGATGATATGCCCCTCGGAGATCTAATTTAGAGTAGATGCAAGTGTCCTTTACTTGGTCTAGTAATTCAGGGATTAGAGGCAATGGGTATCGGTTCTTAACCGTGATCTGATTTAATGCGCGGTAGTCTATGCACATTCTGAGGTCACCTTCCTTTTTAGGCACGAAGAACAAAGCTGAAGATGCAGGGGACTTGGATGGACGAATGAAGCCATTAGCAAGGTATTGGTCCAAGTATTGTCGTAGGTGAAGGTTTTTGGGTTCTGTAAGGGCATAGATCCTACTACATGGAGGTTGTGCACCGGGTATGAGAACGATTTCACAATCGTATGATCTGTGAGGTGGTAGGGTGTTTGCCGGTTCCTTTTGGAAAACATCCTGGAATTCTTGATATTCCTGAGGTAACTGCACGACTGGACTAGCGACTGTGGCCAGGCCTTGGTTCAAGGTTTTTTTTGGGTAACAAGTATGTGCACAATCCGGTAAGGTTATTCTCTTCTCTCGCCAATCAATACAAGGATTATGTGTTTCCAACCAAGGTATCCCCAGTATTATTTGGAACTGCGGGGCTTTGATTAAATCAAACACAATAGTCTCTCGATGCCCATCCTGACCCAATAGTGTCATCTCTGCGGTGGAATGAGTTACAGGCCCAGAGGCAATTTCAGTTCCATCGCCTGTGGTGATGACTTCCGAAGTGGTCTTTTTGCAGAGAGATAGATTCATCCTAGAAGCCAACTCGTGGTCCACATAGTTTCCTATGGCCCCGCTATCAATGTATGCCCTCACTGCGTGCATACGTGATGGCTGCCTTGGATCTATAAGGACCATTGGTATGATGAAGTGCGAGGTCTGAGTATCCTTATTCAAGCTCGGCAAGCGGACCTCTATGCTTGTCGGGCATGGTCATTTCCCAAATCAGGCTCTGTTTGATTTTTATCAGCAACTCTGACTACTTTTTTAGATGTTTTTATAGGGCAATCCCGTAGAAAATGTCCTGAGGCTCCACAGTGCAGACACAATTGCATCTGCTGTCTTCTTTCTCTTTCCTTTTCAGTTAAGGGTCCCTTGACCCCCCCGATCTGCATCGGTCTGATACATCTGTTCCTTTGAGGGTAACATTGGGTTTAACCAATACCCGATTCTTGAACTTAGCTCGATCAGCCTTTCTATTCTGAAGTCGGTGGTCTAACTGGACCACTAAGTCTATATATTCTGCACAATCCTGAGGTGGGTTCACAACTTGGGCCAAAACGTCTTTGAGTTCACCCCGAAGTCCACGATGAAATAATGTAATTTCGTTTTACCTCTGGCTATCTGGTTTCCACCACTAACCTATTGAAAGTGACAATATAGGTTAGTAGATCCTGGTTACCTTGTCGTAATGATAAAAGTTCGTTATCCAGGGCCTGTCTCTGTGAATGTCTGGCAAATAGTCTTTCCATGCTCAATTGAAAACCTTGAAAATCCCGAAGAAGAGGGTCATCCTGGTTAAGTAATGGAATTGACCAATCCGAGGCTACTTTGGTTTGGTCGTTCGGAAAAGCTCCAGGTCTGCATAAAAAGTGCAAGCGGCATTGGTTCATAAACACGGCGAACTTTTTTGGGTCCCCAGCAAAACATTTGGGTGGAGCTAAAGGAATGCTCCCTGGTAGAACCACTTGCACAGGATTGCTCGATGAAACAGGAGTTGGATTCCCCCCGAGTCCAGGTAATGGTGTTTGCCCAGCTTGGTTTTGCAGTAATTTGCAGTAATTGTCTAGCAAGATCATCAGTGCGCTTCTTTGACGCAATCAGTTCTCTCCTGAGGGCATTAGTCTCTTGGCGCGCGGAGTTCCCCTAACAATAGGGCTAGTTGGTCGGTTTCTGAGGTTTCCATAATGCCCGGGTGGGGATTTGTAGATAGGATTCGCGTTCTGTTACGCTCACCTGGCTCCCACAGGGGCGTCGGTCGGACCCGGACAGCTGCGGTCTCCACCCACGTGATGCGTAGTGCAGCGATGACTGACTGGATCTGCCCTCCTAATCTTGTCTGCTTAACCCGTAGAAATATTCTCCTGCAAGTGGAGAGATGGTTTAGCCACTTGTGGATTCAAGTGATGGCACCCCCACAGTCCTCCCCAACTTATCAACTCCGAAATGCCCTCACAGCAATCTCACCTTATATTCTTGAAAGATGAGCTCTCCATCCTGCGTGGATTTGCAGGGGCGCGTCGATTCCAGTTACTTCACTGGTTTGAAGGCTCGGGAGAGTTCCGGAGAGTATTGACTCTGAGGTTCCTGGTGAGGACCAGTAAGTATTAAGTTCATAGAGTTCAATATGTCCGACGTTCACTCTTGTTCCCCCCTTCCTTTCTTGCCTTGCAGCTGGCTCGTGAAAAGATGCTCTTGTGGCAGCTGGTGGCGCTCAGGTAAGAGTCTGTATTACCCGGCGCTTTCCGGTAAATGTTGCACGAGGAAAACGTGTTGTTTTGTCTCTCTTTACAGATGCGGCACGTGAAAATATGGAGAGTCACAAAAGGATGCCTCTGGTGGTAAATCAGGTAAGTCTATGGTGGTAAGAATTATATTTGTTGGTTCCCTCGGCTCACCTTGTGGTTTTCTATTGTCTCCTAGGTGCCGAAGTTCGGCGAAGAAATGATGGAGGCAGCGCCGACCCGAAGGATGCTGTGAAGACTGGTGAGTATGGCGCTGCAGCTGGAGGTGCGGCACGTGCAGAAATGATGTTCTTTACAGGTCTGGGGACAAGATGGATCCAGAATCAGGTGTGGAATAGAAATAAGTTCGTTTTCTAACCTTGTCCCTTTCTTTCCTCTTTGTTTTAGGATCTCCGGATTCGAGGCGGGCATGGCAGAAGACTGGATGCAGGCTGCAGGCACGGTGAGTGTTACGCTGCTGGATGCAGAATAACGCGAAGCGTGTGTTGCTGGTCGGGCGTGGTTTAAATAGCCTCAAAAGTAGTCCCAGGTAAGATGTCCCTAGAACCACACCCGAGTAAAAAATAGTCCCTGTAGAAAAATAGTCCCTTTCAGGCTTCATGTTGGATTGGGGTCATTTGCAGCATGTTCTGACTGAGGTAAGTAATGACTATGAGCCTGGCGCCTTAGGCGCCAGGACTGATTCCTACTATGAGCCTGGCGCGACTGAACCCAGATAGCCGCTAGCTGGGGCTGCTGAGGTTTTACTAAATGTCTAGATGCCTGCTCCCGGGGCTGATGGGCTTGGTCCGGATGCCTGGGGGTAGGCATCATGACAGCGGCAGAGGAGAGAAGCTTGAAGGAGAGCTGCGTGTCATCGGCATAATACTGGAAGTTAGGAGAAAAGGTGGAGATCAAATGGGCTAGAGGGGCCAGGTAGATGTTGAAAAGCCAAGGCGGGAGGATAGAGCCCTGAGGGACACCACAGGTGGAGAATGAGATGGTGGAGAGAAATGGGCCCAGGGTGGCATGATTGACCGTATCAAGGGCAGAGGAAAGGTCAAGAAGGATGAGAATGGATGGAAAGCTGGAATCGAGATTAGAGGGCAAGTTATACCGGGTGTTCAGCAGAGCTGTTCACGTGCCTCTGGCAGCTCTGAAGCCAGATTGGTGGTCTTGCAGACAGCCAACAGATGCAGTGTGGTGGATAAACTGGGAGATGGCCAGCTTCTCCAAGAGTTTGCCCAGGAAGGGGGTAACAGACATAGGGCAGTAGTTTGCCAGACAGGAAGGGTCGGCAGGAGGCTTTTTGAGGAGAGGGTGCACAAAAGAGTGCGTGAGGAGTGAGAGGAAGGATCCAGTGGCAAAGGAGTGATTGCAGAAATCGGCCAAGGCTAGGGCAAGGGAGACAATGTTGTCCTTGATAGTTCTGAAGGAGCAGGGGAGGACCTGTTTGGATGAGACGCTCATAGAGCGGACTTGTCTAGAAACCTCATAAGGTGTAATGGAAGAGAAGGAGGAGAGTAGGAGGGGAGGGGGGCCAAGGGAGGCCTGAGAGCGGGTGAGGGAGAAGGGTGTGTCGTATGGGAATCACAAATTACACTTAGACAGTATGTATAAAAATACAGTTATTTATGTATGGCCAAATTTCACTATGAAAAATGACTACTAACAGGTAGAAGTATCACACAACACTGATAACAGATTACATATATACAGTCATGAGAGTAGGGCATAACACAAATGAAACTCCTGTAAAAAAAAAAAAAAACACACAGATTAGTTTTATGTACTACAGGTCCACAGAGAATTCACCCTAACTTCAAAAGTCCTTCCCAATCAGGACCACTGGTGGGAATACTCATGCCTAACACTCAAACACACTGAAACCAGTTTGTGGGTTGGGACCAGACAGTCCCAGCCCACATCCTGCCAGCAAACACACATAGCCCTCCAGTAGCCCGCCAAAAGCTTCTGCTTTCCCGGGCACTGGAAATCTATATAAGGATTTTCCAGGCCTCCCAGGCCGGAAGAAGGCTAAAAAACAAGATGGCCAAAGGACAAGCGAAAAACCATGTGGCACGGCCATGTTTGGACACTCGCCACAGTTAGTAGCCAAACTTAGTAAGCGCGGTAGACTAAAACGAAAAATGCACCAAAAAATGGTAAAAAGTCACTGCTACCAACAAGTTGTCCGTTTAGCGCACCTAGAGTAACCAAAAATCCTCTGAGTGTTAGTCTAGGGCAAAACAGAAAGTTCTATCCATTGTACTGCATTGTAAGATGCATTGTACAATTCTAAAGGTTTGTTTAATGAGGTTATGGGATATTCAGGGAGATTTTTTCTGTGACAGGATTGTAAGCCGCTAACCAATCTTTGTCTGTATAATATGTCGCATTTAGAGTGTCAAAGGAGTGTTCCCCATACTCCTCAAAAGCTATAAATTGAAAAGACACTTCATAAAATGTGCCATGTATTCATTTATTGCTATGAATTATGGCCATTGGTTAACGCGTGTTTCGGCCTTGGGGCCTTTTTCAAAACCAGACATATGACATTTGTCATGAACATTGCGCCACATTTTACATATGCATATGCAAGACAGAGAAGAAGGGGTTGGAGTAGGGTAGGATTAAGAGATAAGAAAAACATTGAAAAACAAAAAACACACTTTTATTTATATTGAAAAAATCCAAAAGTCATGATGTAACAATCACGTCGTAACAACATCATAAACACTGTGTTTCTATTGAAACAGATATAGCCAGTCTAATATATAAAATGTTATCATTCCATTATGGTGCTTACATTTCATCTATCATCCTATTATCATCAAAGATGTTTCCATCTTAACATCAATAATCTAGGTTGTCTAATTAGCAAAGTGAGTGCTAACAATTCATTATATTGTTTGGAGTTTACCTGAACTCGTACCCACTTATTCTTGATTTGCTTGTCATAACCTTTGTAGAATACTAAAGCAACTTCCCCATGTCCTGTCTGAACATATCTGTGAGCAGCAACTAAATGCTTCATTTCCCACCAATCATATTGCGAATGCATCATTTACCCGGAAATATTACGCACCTGCCTCGTGCAATAGAATAGATTGAGTTTTCAAATTTGCCAGTTCCGTGTTAATCCCTCGTTCCTCTGTTGAAATAAATATTACGTACCAATTGCACATATTCGACTTAAATCATAATGAAGTCCATGTAATTACACAGAAAGAAACTGACTATTCCACACTCAAAATATGAGAATGATATCACAATGTACCAAGTATTCCATTGATCAAACTGTGGTCTGCATGAATAGCGTTGAATTACTGTTTATTGTATGGTTCAGATTCACCTCACCCTCACACTCTACATAATCTGTATGAGAGTGATATGATAATGTGCCAAGAAATCCCAGAATCAAACTGTAGCCAGCATACATAGCGTTAGATGACTGGTTAATTATATGGTTCTGATTCACCTCACCCTCACCCTCTACATTATCTGTATTGTAAATAAGTATCAACCGCCCATGTAGTTCTTGAATGACATCTTAAATGTCTCCTTCAGTGTTGAGCCCCATCATTCCAGTGCCACGATATGAATCCCACTGTGTGTGATTGATACAGCTGTCCCAACATTCTGGTATGAAAAATAAAAGCACTCAATTGCCCTCCTGGATTATAAGCAACGTTTCCTTGTACTCCTAGTGAGCTCCCAACAGTGTTCCCGTTCAATTTACCAAAATGCACGGAGCTAAGATCCCCTAGTGCGATCCCTGTAGAAATCGCAGCCACCATCTTGAATGCTCTTTATATGTTGTCCCAAGCTTTAAGCCCCGTCCCTCACTCGATCGTACCACAACCGCAGAGTTGCTGTGATCCGTTTCATCTTTTGATACTTGTTTCCCTTTTGAGTTCACTTTTTCTTGTTAAATTATTAAGTTGCCCTTTATAAACAAATGTTTTTGTGGAATTACAGAATCCTATTCTGGACACTCGTTATCTATTTTAAGCCTACACATTACGTTTGTTTATTTTGTTTGTTTATTTATTTGATAATGCGCGCCAAGCCCTTGGGCATCTGGGCGCAACAGTACAAGTAGACTCGAAACTTAGTTACAGTGCCTGACATAGGCTATTACAAGCAGAGGTAACATACATCAGATGATATCAAAGATACAATACATGCAAGGACAAAGTGGGTAGGCATTAGAGGAGTCCGTTAATAACATATGTATATCATAATCCGCTGGAAAGGGGTGAACTTACATATCGTTATTGTACAGCCATTTGAGAGCGTTACTTCTAAATCTCGTGTAGGGTAATGGGCGTCTAAGGTCAGGTGGGAGTGTGTTCCAAGATTGAGCAGCTTTAACAGGGAAGCTAGATCCACCCGCCGTTGTTAGTTTAAATCTAGGGACTTGGAGTAGGAAGGTGTTGGCAGATCTCGTCGGTCGGTTTGATGGTCTCCAGTTCATTTTTTCAGCTAGGTAAGGGG
Source organism: Ambystoma mexicanum (assembly GCF_040938575.1). Taxonomy (NCBI): domain Eukaryota; kingdom Metazoa; phylum Chordata; class Amphibia; order Caudata; family Ambystomatidae; genus Ambystoma; species Ambystoma mexicanum. Next base: position 764,936,918 of record NC_090934.1, read on the forward strand.
GTGCTTGATTATTTAGGCATTTAGATGTGAGAGAAATAGTTTTAAGGAAGGTTCTGTCCTTTATCTTAAGCCAGTGGTCTTCAGTCCGGTATTTGGAGATATGCTGTATGTGTGGGATATTCAAGGCTGCTCTTAGGGCGTTATTGTGTAGTCTCTGGAGTTTGGCAATGACCGACTTGTTAGCTCCTGAGTACCGGGCGTTACAGTAGTCCAGTCTAGACATAAGGGCATTGGCCAGGGTGAGGCAGCTGGCACTGGACAGGAATGGTCTGGCGGCATGGATGAGTTTGCAGGTGTAAGTGGTTGTAGAGGCGAGGGAGTTCACTTGCTTTTTAAGGGTGAGAGCTGAGTCGAGGAAAAAGCCTAGAGTTTTAACCTCTCGCATAACCTTAATGGTGATTATTGTCAATGTTAAATGAGGCATAGTCAGGGGTGAGTTTGGTTAGTTTATAGTCTGATCCGAGGAGCAGGATTTCAGTTTTATTGTCGTTCAGGCAGAGCCCATGGGTGGCCATCCATGCCTGAATGAGGATGTATATTTTATTCACCAAGGTCAGGTCCGCGTCATAGTTGCCTGAAAGGGGTATGAGGATCTGGATGTCATCTGCATAATTTGTGTAGGTGACACCCAGTCTGTCCAACTTGTCAAACAATGGCTTGGTGAAGATGTTGTACATGGTGGGTGAGACACAGGAGCCCTGTGGGACTCCACAGGTGATTTGTATGGGATCGGCACAGGTAGAGGTAGACAAGACTCTCATGGTCCGATTGGCTAGAAAGGACTGGACCCAGGCTATAGCTTCCCCTGTGAAATTGGCAGCAAGCTTGAGGTGGTTGCATAGGACTGCATGATCCCACGTTAGATTCAAATAAATAGTCCTGAACTTAATAGGAGCTTGTTAATTACAGTTGTTTCTTCACTAGGTGTCCAGTTACAGACACTCTACTACCAAATCTCCTGGTTCTAATTCTGTTGGATCTGAGAATTATTTCATATTACCAAATGTAACATGATCCCTCATAAACATTAGGTAACTAAAGCACTCAATTCACATTCTTCTCTCTGCATATTTGTACAAAATTAACCGATCAATGAGAATCATATTTACATATGTTAATGTTAAAGGTATTTGTACTGCGCACCGTCACCAATGGAATTGGTCCCTAGGCACGCAGGTGGATCTGCAAACAAGAGAGTGGGGGCGGGGGGACCGTGGTTAGTCAGGTGGAGAGGGAGTAGGAAAGTGAGAGGCTGATGTCTTGTTGGCAGCTTCAGTTCGGTTTTCACTGTGCGCCGAGTTTAGGTGCGAATATTGGATTGATGTGAGACCTTGTGTGCTGTTGGTGTGGTTTATGTCTTCATTGTTTGTTGTTGCGATGTGGTGAAGTGCATGTGGTTTGCTGTGCGAGAGGGTGGTTGTGTGGATTTTTGGGTGAGATAAGAATGCAGAAGTTTGAGCTTTTGGGTTAGTGGGTTATTTACAAACCTTGTTTTCCATCCTATCTGTTCGTTGTTGGTGATTCATTACCGTGGATAAAGGGTTTACTTTGCAGGTCAAGATATTATTGACATATCATCCTACCCCTTAAATCCTGATCTCTTCCTGCTCATACTGTAGTATGAGTTTAGCTTTCCATCTTTCAGTTGCCTGTGTTTCCTTTTTGCAGCCAGGATTGTATTGTTTTTTGGTGAGATAAGTATGCAGATATTAGAGCTTTGGGTCAGTGGGTTATTTACATTGCCCGGTTCCCTTCGTGTCTATTCCTTGCCAGTGATCCATTGCTGCATGTGTTTACTTTAAAGGCCATGATATTATTGACATATCATCCTTACCCTTCCATCCTGTTCTCTCCCTGCTCGCTCTTTGGTATGATTCTAGCTTTCTATCTTTCGATTGCCTGTGTTTACATGTGAGCTAAGATATTTGACATATCATCCTTCCCCTTCCATCCTGATCTGTCCCTGAACGTTCTTTGATATGATTATAGCTTTCTCTCTTTCAATTGCTATGATATGCCGTACCTTGGTCTTCCCTTACTTGAGTAGATGGGCGGTAGTTTAGGGAGACGGTTCGGAATCCTCTCTCAGTTTTGTTTAGCTGTCTAAGTGCCCCTTAGGTGTTCGTTCTTCCTTCCCAATTACAGGGTAAAGAGCCAAGATTTGAGGAGTTTTCTGAATAGTAGGGGATGTCTTGTGTTATGTATGTTCTTTGGTAGATTGTTCCAGGATTTTGGGGCTTGGTGGGAAAAGGAGGATCCTCTGAATTTTCTTTTGTTTTAAGGTTTTGGTTCCAAACCATTGTTGTTGCTGGATCTAAGTGACCTTGTTGGCCGGTGTACGTTTAATTATTCTCTTAGGAACTATGCGCCTTGGCCGTGGATTACTCTGTGTGTTATGCACATTGATTTGAACCTGATTTGCTGTTTTATTGGTAGCCAGTGTAGTGTTTTCAGTGCTGTTGTGATGTGTTCCCTTCGAGGTAATTTGAGGAGCAGTCTAGCTGCTGCATTTTGTATGCGTTGTAGTTTTCTTTAGGAGTTTTTCTGGCAGGCCCAGATATAGGCTGTTGGCGTAGTCTACTCTGGACATGACGAGAGCGATGACGGTGAGTGTTTTGTTAGTGAATGACAGGAATGGTAGGATCCTTTTTACTGCTCACAGGAGAAAGAAGTATTTCTTCATGAAAGCGTTTACTTGTGGCTCTAGGGTAAGTTTGTTGTCCATCAAGACTCCCATATTTTTTACAATCGACGATGGAGCTGGGGTTGAGCCAGGTTCTGTTGACTAGGGGATGCAGTGGTTCTCTTCTCCGTTTTTTGTGAAGATCATAATTTTTGTTTTGCCTGGGTTGAGTTTGAGGCAGTTTGAGTTCATCCATTTGGAGATTTTACGGAGGCGGTTCTCCAATGTTGTGTTTTCTTCTTGTGCGTTTTGTATTTTGTAAACTATTTGTTTGTCGTCAGCGTAGTTGTAACAGGTGGGGCTGTGTCTTTTAATGCTCCAGATTAGTTGAGATAGGTAGATGTTGAATAGTAGTGGGCAGAAGAAAGATCCTTGTGGTACCTCACAAGCGGACTCTCTTGGGCTGGATTGAAAGGGTTTGATCCATATGGTTTCTGCTCTGTTTGTTAGGAAGGATTTGATCCATAGTAAGGCGCGATCAGTGATTCAAATTTCTTCCAGTCTCATGATGAAGATGTTCTGGTTAACTGTGTTGAATGCCGTGGAGAGGTCCAGAAGTATCAGCTCTGTACTCTTGTCTGATTCTGTGTTTGTCTTTAGATCCTCGCAAAATGAGAGAAGTGCATTTCCGTTCCTCTCATCGGTCTAAAGCCTACTTGTGCCTGGTCTAGTAAGTGGTGCTCTTCTATGTTTGTTTATTTATTTCTAATGCGCACCAGACCCAAGGGTATCAGGGCGCAGCAACAAGACAATGCAAAGCTTACAGAGTTACAAGGTATGGTCAAGGTAAGACATATATACAGACTGTACAGAGGTAGAATACATAAGCACAGCAAGCAAGTATTAAAGTATGTTTTAGTGGAATATACAGATACATCCTAAGTATACGTAATGCAGCAATCAGTCCTAAAGTTCAGTGGATTTGAGTAGGTTAATGTAATTATGTCTAAAGTTCAAGTAATGTTGATCTTCTCTAAGGTGGTGTGGCATGGAATTCCAAAGTTTGGCGGCTTTCACGGGAAAGCTACTACCGCCAGTCTTGGTGTGTCTGAATCTTGGTACAGTAAGGCAATTGGCATTGCTGGCTCTCATGGGTCTGATGGATGTTCTTCTGTGTAGTCTGTCTACCAGATAGGTAGGGGCAGCATTATTTAATGCTTTGTGGGTAAGGGATGCCGTTTTTAGGAGGATTTTGTTGTGAGTTAAGAGCCAATTGTTTTGGCGTCTGGTCGCAGAGATGTGTACTCTTCTGTTCAAACCTAGAGCAGCTCTTAATGCTTTATTTTGTAGGATTTGTATCCTCTGGATAATATCTTTGTTAGCGCTGATGTAAAGAGCATTACAGCAATCTACATTGGAGAGTATTAAGCGCTGGCCAGGATCAAGCAGCTGTCATTCGATAGGAAGGGTTTGCTGGTCCTAGTGAGCTTGCACGTGTAGGCAGTGGTGGAAGCTATTGATTTGACTTGTTTGTCAAAGGATAGAGTAGAGTCAAGGTAGAAACCGAGGGACACCATGTGTGGTAGGGGCAAGGTCAGCCGCTGCTGATGGGGAGAAGACCCTCATGGTTCTATAACTCAAGAATGATTCTATCCATCTGATAGCCTCTGTGGAAAAGTGGGCTGCTGAGTCCAAGTGGCCGCATAAGACCCTGTGATCCACCAGGTCAAATAAGGGTGAGAGGTCTAACAGTAGGAGGAGGGCTGTTTTACCTTTGTCTCTTAACTCATTGACCTGAGTTTTGAGGTCGATGACAGCGGTTTCAGTCCCATGTAGGGGACGGGAACCAGATTGTCTTGCTCCCAGAAGCTTATGGTGTTCCAGATTTTTGGGGATCCAGGTGTAAGCAACCTTATCAAGTATTTTGAGCAGAAATGGTACTGTCGTGATGGGACGGTAGTTGGTTGGAATAAGGGGGTCTAGGGATTGTTTCTTTAACAGAGGGAGTAGCCAGAATTGCTTCAGGTTGGTGGAAATGGTGCCAGATGAAAAGGAGGCGTTAATCAGTTTAGAGATAAAAGGGGCAAGGTCTCTTGCAGCATCTTTTACAATCTGAGCTGGGCAGAGGTTGCCTTGGCAATTGGAAGGCTTAAGTGAAAGAATGGCTTTTTCTACCTCAAGTATGAATATTTTAGTAAAATAGAATCTAGCGGGACGGTCAGTTGGTGTTTCGCTAGTGGGGAGGTTAAGGTTGTTTAATTGTGGTAGCGAGTTGAGGGAGGCTTTTTTAGGGATATTTTGTTCTGAAGGGTAGCTACTTTTTTGGATAGTGCATGTTGAATATCTGAGCACCATGTTTTGTTTTTAGTACAAATATTAGGTGTGGGGATGGGAGACGCTAGCTCTTTTAATATGGTGAATAGTTCCCTCATACTGGAATTGGCGTTAGAGATACGTTTGTTGTATCAGTTTCGTTTTGCCAGGCAAATTTCGTTTTTATATTGGGAGGAGATTTTAGTTAATTTGGTTTTGTTGTCATCAGAAGGGAGTAGTCTACAGGTGGTTTCACATTTCCTTTTTAGGAGTTGTAGGTCCTTTAACTGGGGGGTGAACCACTTATTTAGATGAGATTTGGGTTTGATAGGTCTAAGTTGAAGTGGAGCAATTTTGTCAAGAGCAGTTAGCATAATTTTATTATACTCATGGACCAATGTACCTGGATCTGGGTTGTCAGCCAGTGAATTGAGGGTAGGAAGAATGGCAGGGATCACTTTATCCACTGTGATATTCTTTGTATTCCTTGTTAGGCAAGGTGAGGCAGTAGGTGAGGCCATCGGGAGTGGTCTAGTAGTGGCTAGTGTGAAAGACACAAGGACATGGTGTGTCTATAGTTGAGGAGAGATGGAGGTGATGGTGGCAGTGTAGTTATAGTTGGCTATCCAGTCTAGGGTTCTACCTTTTAATGTGGGTAGGTTTATTGATTTTTTTGGGAGAGGCCTAGTTCTAATAGGATATTGGCTATGTTGGAGGCGTACTTATCTGCTGGGTCATTGAATCCTAGATTGAAGTGGCCTATTAATAGTAGTTGGGTGGTAGTTTTAAGGTTGTTGGATAGTAGGGTATAAATGTCCTCCTCGAATGTCCCAAGTGGGCCAGGTGGTCTATAAATTAAATGGATAGTAAGGGTCTGGGAGTTAATTAGAGGGAGTTTAACAGTGAGGACTTTGCAGGATTGTAAGATTTGTGGAGGGGCTGGTCACAAAGGTTTAATCTAGATATGATAGCGATGCCTCTACCTCGAGTTTCATCTCTGTCCTGTCTGAGTATCGTGTAACCGTCTGGGACGGCTAACGAGAGCAGCGGTCCTGACGCGTCATATAGCCAAGATTCCGTTATGGCAAGGAAGTCCAAATTATCTGCCAGTATCAGGTCAGAGATGTCCGTTGCGTGGGCAACCAAGGACCTAGCGTTTATAAGGGCTCCTTTAAAAGGGTGTGCCTCCATTATAGCTGTGGCATGGATAGGAGTAAGAGGTAACCGGTCAGCTACCTTCGGTTTATGCACAGTCTGCTGCTTAGAGATGGTATGGTGAGGCGAGAGAGTGACAAGTTTGGTATTGTTGAGCTTCTTGTAGGTAGGTAGGTTAGTTTTCATGTTAGTTGGAGGTAGTGATCCCATGAGTGGATCGGAGGTTTGGTTAATCTGGCTCGGAGTCTAAGGTTTCTGTCGAATAAGATGCAAGGAATGCTTGCGTAGGATCTCGATGTTGTTCGATGGTAGGGTTGGCTAATGATAGGAGGGTTAATTACTGCCATTTTAGTCCGGTTAAGTATGGTTTGTGCAGCACCAGGGGGTGGTAGCCAGTCACAGTACACTAGGAGGCTAGTTGTGAAAAGTATACTGGTAGCGCATAGGCTATAAATAATGATGTGCATGTTTGGAAGAAGATATGCTAGTTGTTAGATAGGCATAAGCATGCAGTAGGCTAGTTCAAATGGGCCTACCAACACAGTGGCAAGTTCACATAGGCATCACTACACAATAGGCATGTTCAAATGGGCATAACCACACAATAGGCAGGTTCAAATGGGCATAACCACACAATAGGCAGGTTCAAATTGGCATCACTAAACAATAAGCCGATTCAAATTGGCATCACTACACAATGGGCAGGTTCAAGTGGGCATAATCACACAATAGGCAGATTCAAATTGGCATGGCAGCACAGTAGGCAGGTTCAGATTGGCATCACTACACAATTGGCATAACCACACAATAGGCAGGTTCAAATTGACATCACTACACAATAGGCAGGTTCAAATGGGCATCACTACATAATTGGCAGGTTCAAATTGGCATGGCAGCACGGTAGGGAGGTTCAAGTGTGCATGACAACACAATAGTCCAATTCAATTTTGGGCTTAGGGTATGCAATAGGCTGGTTCATTGGACTGTAGCATGGCTAGTTGTGGTGGTAGTATCATTCGGGCGTAAGCAGCCTTTGTGATATCTAGAATGGAGTAATTTGTGCAAGGCACGCTGGAAGGACACACTCTGAAGGCAGAGTTACATGTCTGACAGTATCATGGATATAGTGCAAGGCTTCTAATTCACATTTTTGGCAGCAATATGGTGCTTTGTAAACTTGTACAGTGTGCACAAAAGACTTATGAGGAGAAAAGCGGCATGTGACATCATTTGCAAGGTGGCGCAGTACTCATGGATCGATATAGAGGGGAGTAGGAGGCTTTGGTTGCTGCGTGGAATGTTGATCACTCTGATGTTAGTATACAAGATTTGGTGCGCATGGCTGTGGGCTTTGGAGGGCCCTTAGATATGAGGCCTGGAACGTTGCATATAACAACTAGGGCGGCGAGTATACCGACGTGTGGGGCAGCAATGCTAAGGTAGGAGCAGTTACCTTAATGACAGTACATTTTGCCAGCTGGATGCAGCCAGGTCCAGGGCATTCTGAACAGGGGGTCTGGCTGACAGCGTGCATGGCTGCGGACAGGTATCAGCCTTGTTTCCTGGGCCTTGCTGACGTGGGCCGGCTTATGCCTGCTGGCGCGGGATAGGAGGAAGTATATGGCCTATATTTATTTCTATGAAATCTTGGATAGTTTTATATATGTATGTTTCAGCAGTTTAGCAGTGAAGGGTATGTTGGAGAGAGGTCTATAGTTGGAGAGGTCCTCCATGTTTCCTTTTGTGTCCTTGAGGAGCAGTTTGATGTATGCTGATTTGAAGGATTGTGGTACTTTCCCTGTTGAGATTGATTGGTTGAAGATGTTACTGTAGTATTCCATGGGTGTTCCTTGTGAAAGGATTGATTTGTATATGTCCGGGGGGCATAGATCTGTGGGGAAACCGTTTTGTTGCTTGTGTTTACGAGTTTGACGAATGTCTCCACTGGTATTTGGGGGAAACCTTGGAGTTTGTTCGGGTGTTCCTCATAGACTGGGTGGGTTGCATATTATTGTAGCATTGTCTGCTTTGTATGGTCTGTTGGATGGTCTTGATTTTGTTTTTGAAATGGTCTGCAAGATCATTGCATAGTGTCTCCGATTGTATTAGAGTATTGTTACAGGCAGGTGGGTTTTTTATTTCATTTATGATTTTAAAGATTTCTTTTGGGTATTTGTTGCTTTGAAGATTCTGTTGTGGTAGTATTTCCTTTTTATATTTCATTTTTGTATGAGCGGATATGTTGTTGGAGTTTGAATTTCTTTCCGCAGGCGTATTTGATCCTCCAATCTAGTCCTTTTCATGGCGCTGAATAGTGGAGTAAACAACTTTGCCGTTGCTCTTTTGTGCAATGGGGTAAACAGTTTTTCTTTGCCGATCTTGTCTATTGTTGTCATGATCCAGTTGTGAAGTAATTCTGTTTTTTTGTCCAGATCAGCTTTGTCCATAGTTGTTGCTTGCGGTTTGCTAATTTCCAATAGTTCACTTAAATTGCAATTTTTGACAGTTCTCCAGTTTCTATTCATGATGATCGGTGGCGCGCCCTGTTTGATTATTGGTGTGGCCAGTGTGATTATGAAGGGAATGATGAGGTGGTTGCTCCAGAGGGTCTGAATTGGTGGCGCCGTGGTAATGAGTCTTTGTTAGGGAAGATTACATCCAGTGTATGTCCTGCTGTGTGGATGGCTCCTTTTACTGTAATTTAATTGTTGCTAGTTGGCTGACTAGAGATTTTTGCATGTCAGTGGCTTCTCCATTGAACCAAATGTTGAAGTCACTGAGGATAATCAGGTGATTGTGCTCAATGGCCAGGTTGGTGATTGCTTCCGTGAAGGTGTCTATGCCGGTTGCATTGTAAGATGGTGGTCTATAGCTCATTATGAATTTAAGGTTTGTTCTGGGGTTTGTTGATAGGCGAAGGATTAGAGATTCGCAGTGCCGATGTTTAGTGGGTCTTCCAGTGTAATTTCTAGGTGTTCCTTGTGGATTATTGCTAGGCCGCCACCTCTTATGGTTTTCCTGTTTGCTTGGACACAATTGAAGTTATCAGGCAGGTAGCTATTGAAAGTGATCTTGTAATTGTCATCTAGCCATGTTTCTGTTACAAAAAGGATGTTGATACCTCCGTCACATAGGAGGTCATAGATTTCGGTGGCATGTTTGGACATTGACCTTGCATTGATTAAATTGCAATGGATCCTTTCGGTATGGTTCGGTTTAATTGTTTTGACCTGTTTGGGTGTTCCTTTGGGGTGTTTCTGTGTTAATGTTGGTTGATTGAGGTTCCGTGGTGGCTGCTTCTTTGTTGAACCGGTGTGTTAAGTTGATGATTGACTTGTTCACTTCTACTGCTTCGTCATCTCCTATGGTTTGATGTGGAAATCGGTAGTGCCCTTCTGTTCTAGTGATATATGGAGTGCATGGTTCCGTATCATCCCATTCTCTTCTTGGGTCCTCCTGTCTTTTTTCCGTTCTTCGGGGGAGTTCTTTGCTTGTCTGAAGATATCCATGTCATTGAGATCTCGAGCTTCTGCGGTTGTTGCGAGGTACGGTGTAACATATAAGGATTTTTCTCTAACAAGGTTTGTTCTGTTGATTTTATTATTTGGTGAGGATTGTTCTGTGTTCAAGGTGGCATCAATTGGTGGTGAATGGGTTTGTGTGTCTGTATTAGTTATTCCATGTTCCTGCTATCTTTGTTAGTGTCCGATTCTGCATCGGGGCATTTTGGGTCTTCGATGGTAAGAGTTGGTTTGGGTATTGTGTTTACGGGGCAGTTTCCCACCTGCTCTGCCTTGTGCTAGGAAAATGTTGAGTTTCTCCTCTTATGTTGCGATTCCTGCATGCTCTGCGAGGGTGGCTGTCTTTCAGTCAGTTGGGGTGTTCCTCTTTCTATTGGTTGGGCTGTCTAGGGAGGCATGGGAGTACTATGCGTTGGTCATCTGGCTGGTTGGTAGCAGGGAGTTATGGGTGCTGATTAACTAGGGTAGTGACTATGGTTGTAATTACTAGCTATTAGTGGCTGCTGGGTGATTTTGGCAGTGGGGGGGGGCCTAGGAATCAGTTATGGTCTGTACTGATGGAGTACCTAGAGGTTTGGGATGACAAGATAGTGTAGAGGTGGAGCCAAGTACCCCCACCCAAAGCTCCTCCCCCATGATGCCTATATGTTGGTAGCCAGAATTTGAGACACGTGCAGTATCAGTGAAAATACCTTTACCGAAGAGAATCTTGGAAGTAAGGTTGCCATTGAGGAAGCCATACATGCATTCACAACAATATGATGGCCATTTGAATGAAATCCCAGAGGAAGTGGGAAAAGCAAGCAAGGAAGAAGCCTGGTGATGTCATGCAGAGCTGAGCTGACACACTCAGAAGTAGAGGCTGAAGAGTATAGACATTCTACAGAAACAAAGGAGGAGGTGATAAAGATGAGCAACATTTCGGGCTTGAGATGAAGATGCTCATGTTATAGAAATAATGAAGATATCAAGTCATTTTACAATTGTACAGATGAAATAAAGCAAGTAGACAAAGTATTCTTAAAGGCTAGCTATGTAGTGAATAGATTGCGGCGATGCGCCAAACATATTTGTATAGGAATGTATGGACTATGGATGATTCCACAACGCATTTTAGCAGAGCTGAATCCAGTGAAAAGAAAGACTTTTAGTGTGTCACAGTTGGAAAAGCAATCGAAATTCAGAGGTGAATTGAAGGCAGTCAAGGCCACTGTGAACCTGAATGTTCATACAGTAGTTGCAGAACGTGTGAAAAGAACAAAACTCCTGTCTTACACGAGGAGTGAGAACATCGAAGATGTCAGAGGTTCATCATTTAATAGTATTTTAAATACAGAAAGACTCTGAAACATGGTCTGCAGTTATGTGGTTGGATGAAAGTCAACGCTGGGACGAGCTGTATCGAAACCAAGAGACACAGTATTCCTATACTCCCTCTTATTCTCAGGCACAGAGAACATTTCCAAGGCCAATGTTCAAAGGGCTAATTGACTGGCAGACAGCAAGAGTGATGATAAATGGCAAGCTTATTGGTGGGAAGCTATGGTTATGACCAGCCCATCAGCACCTAGATGTTAGCCTGCGTGCTGCTTGCGTAGGTGGAATATTACAGAGGGGTACAAGGGTGCCAACCAATAAGAGAGGGACACGTAGTAGAGAGCCCTATAGTTTGTATAACCAATGGGGCGTTGTGTATTTGATGACGTTCATAGTGACCTGCACTAGAGGAGGGCTTAGTTGCCCCACCTAATGATGGAGACCCAATCACCTTCCCTGACAAGTATGGAACGTATACCTAGAGGTTCCCTGTAAGCCTATCACCTTCCCAAGTAGGTGTTTGTAGTTTGCAACGTAGATTGATGTCAATGAAAATGAGTTTTTAGTATATAAGCTATGTTTTTTATGAAATGCATTGAGTGAGAAGATCGAGCGTGTTTGTTGATGTTCATTATACTCTCTGTTTTAGATAATTGATATTAAAACAGATGCACTTTGCCAACTTCCTGAGTCAGTTTGATTATTGATGTTTGAGTATATTCTGCATTCCCCATCGATCTCAAAGAATTGTTACCTTGTCTTAAAGGGCTTGTGTTGGGTACACAAGTTCATGTGGAAGCAGAGAGATGATGGTTAAAAATCCATCGACGTAGTAAGCTTTGGGGCCCCGGAAATATCAGATGTCCTCCACCATTTAGCTGGAGGAACGTGAAGCTCCCTGTTGATAGCGGCCATCAGTTAAAAAACCTTGCATGTACAGGTGGGACGGGGTCCCTTGTTTTCAAGCGGAATCCCCTCCCGACTTCTACAGGAAGCTGAGCGGACCGAAGGCTGAAGAGGCTGGTTGAGGACGAGGCGATCACAAGGGTTGGAAGTCGAAAAAGCGAATGGTCATTAGGCTGAGTGAGGTGGCAAACTGAATGAACACTGAGTGGGGAAGAGTGATAACAAGGAAAGAGTAATGGAGGGTTGGTTGGGGTATTTTATTTTTGGTTTAAAACAAAGCGCCTCAGTTTAAGACTAAGAGCATCATAGTTTAAGGTATATAGACGAGGAGCAATCTATATGATAAGCCCAGAATCCTATGTCAAGGACGTCTAGAAGGAACTTGCCCTGAAGTCCAAGTTGATGTACCTAGGCTACGAACGATCAAGGATCATTAAAGAGGACAGTTTATACTCCGATCAGAGTCATTATTAGGTGCAGGAATAGTCGCAAGGAGCATTGACGGAAGTATATGTGGGCCGGGCAGTCTGTCAGTTTGTCTGTCTGTCTTTGTATTGTATATGATGTATGTGGTAAAGAAATTAAGTATTGAAAAAATAAGGAGGAAGTCAAATGGGGTAGAAAAACATTGAGAGTTGAAATTTAGTTATTTATTTATTAGTTGACCAATTATGTTCATTGGATAGGTAGATTGAAGCAAAACATGGCATAAAGGCTTGGAGCTGCGATGATTGGTGCAAGCTTATATTGTATTATTTTTCTGGAAAGCATATATTTGTGTAAAATAATGCTGAGTAGTGAGAGTCGATTGTGATTAAGTCATGATGGAGGATATTACTCTGCTTATACACTTGTGCAGACAGTTCCCAAAACACGCACCCAAGCTCAAGCAGTACAGTGCAGAATGGTTTAAGGGCACGGCAGATAAAATGTTCATGCCATGGCCACAAGGGGGATAACTGTATGAAGCAGTTTTGCAACACATGATGACATACTTGCACGCAGCATTTACAGGAAAAAAGTGACAAAAGAGGTTAGCCAGCTTAGAACTTTGGAAAATATACCAGGAAGAATGGGAAGACCCGCCTCCTGAAGACTGGTTGCTTAACCAGTGTAAAGAGGGGGGTTAAGAGCCTTCTGCTCCCCCACCGCACCTGAAGTAAATGAAGAAAGCACAAAGGATGATATCCTTTAAGAGAACTTAAGGCAGCGACAGGGTATAGCAACCCGACATATAAGTCGCCTGTGCACAACAGCGACGAGAGTCCAGAAAAGACGCCAGAAAGAGATGTGATCCCTAAAGTCCCACGGGACAAGGAGAGAAGTGATCGACCAGGTATGTCCCTAGATATAGAGAGAGAAATAAAGAGATGGAAAGGAGAGAAAGACAAAGCTGACGGGGTAGCGCTCATACAGAACGAATGGATGGGCGGTCAGATATTGCTCAAACTTGATGGAAAGAGCATTGAGGAAGTAAGACAGATGGAAGATCAGGATGAGCAAGATAAAAAAGACAGAGCGAGAGAAACGATTAAATGAAGATGAAGCTAAAAGAAAGAGTAGACAAAGATGAGAACAACTGTATCAAGATAAACAGTAGAGAACGCAGAAGAGCAAAGAAAATAGGATAACAGACAAAGAGCAATCAAAGAACGAGATAAGCTAGAAAAGAGAAGAAGAGGGACAGAAATTAAGAGACAAAAGAATGCAAAGACGCAGAGATCAAGAAGTACGTAGGGCAAAAGAGAGAAGAGAGGTGAAAAGACAGGAAGAGGAAAGGGTCAAGGAGGAAGCAAAGAAACAAAGAGTTTGACGAGGAAATGGAACAAAAGAGAAGGCAAAGGAAACGCACCATTGATCGCATTGAGAAAAAGCTAATGGAACCGAATCCAGTAGTAGCATGGGAGGACATAGAAGAATTCTTCCAGACACACAAACCAATGCTAGTACCGTCGAGGGCAGATTTAGAGGAGGATTTTGATATAAGAAGCATTGGGAAAAGAATTGATAAGGTTTATCATGAAATAAGGACCAAAAGTGAATAAAAAAAATAAAGGGAAAAAAATGATCGATTTGAAGGTGCTCAGACACGAGGCAAAGAGGGAGGTTTGATTAACGCCGAGCACAGAGCCTTGTCTTTGGACAAGCTAATGTTAAACAGAGACGAGAAAGATTAAAGCCACACTAGTTGGGGACAAGAGACCTTCCGTGGGGAGGAGGGTGCTAATGCAGGTGGTCCTGAGGGGTGTTCTCCGACAGACAGGGAAGTAAGATGGTCAGATCTGGACCTACCTAAACCGAGGACGCCAGATTCACTGGCGCGGCCAGATCGACCTAAAGGGCGATCCCATAGTGTGAGGGGGGAATCGCCACCTTATGTGAGCAGGCTAAGGTCACTACTGGGAAGAAGATGGTGTGGAAACATTGTCCCTGCTATGAATAGGCAGAGGATGGGAGACTAGTGCGATTTTGGGATCTCGCAGTTCCAGTTGTTAGAAAAAGGAGGAGCCAGACCACAGTATATACCATGGCCTCAAATGGATAAGGATAATCTAATGTGTAAACTCCCGAGTCTGGTGTCGGGTGCCGGGAAATGGATCTATGAATTGGAGAAAATGACAGGAGGCAATACGCTAGCTATAGGGAACATTAAGGGTCTTCTAGCAGCTATACTTGGGGAGAGAGCTGATAACATTTGGTCGAGAGAAGGATACACTAGTGTCACTGCCCAGAACACAGCTCATGATGGAGCGCCGTTTAATAATTGTAGAGCAGCAGTCTGAAAAGTGCTTCGAGTACAATATCCTGATAAATTGGATATGGGTGCTATAATGCAGTGGTCTTTGGAAACGCACGAGCCGTGGGGAAAATCTATACCTGTGTTCTATCATATATTATGTCTAGGGTTACCAGACAAGGTACAGAGACAGCGCAAGAAACTGGTGGGTATGGAGGCAAAACCATGGGCAGAAATACAGCTGACCATAGCGCATCATTGCAGATTGTTGGAGGAGAAAAATCAAGAGAGACAATGGTAGGAAGCTTGAGGGGGCTAATCTAGTACAGAAAAAGCTATCAAAGTATGCTATAGAAGGGCCAGTGTTAACTAGTGTTGAAGGGACAGGATCGCAGCAAGCAGGAGGTGAATAACCAAAGACAGTTTGATCAAGGAGGGAATGGATTTGTACCACGAGGTAGGAGAAACTTCAGAGGAAGAGTATTCTTCAAGAATAATAAAGGAAGCATCCAGAGTAGCCAAGGTGGGTTTCAGCCTATGCAGAATGATTACCAGGATATGCAGGGAGGACCAGTCAGAGGACTATCTGCTGTATGTTGACATGTGGAATGACAGAGCACATAGCACAAACATGTGGGAGCCAAGGGTATGTGCAGAATGGGCAGTTCTCAAGAGGGGGTACCGCTTATCTGCCTGCATATAGCCCACAAAGTAGGGATGGGTTTGCCCAAGATCAAATAGTGTACCAGACACAATCATTGAGAATACAACAGACTTTGCAATCCCAGCAAGCACCATTGAATCCGCCACAAGGGCAGTTGCAACATGCGCCCATGCAGATACAGCAGAGCTCAAACAGAGGAGTAGTCGCTGTCACTATTGAGGGTGGAAATTCTTTCACAGGCAAAGGAATAAGTATGTACTCACAATAGGACAGCTCACTGGGTGACTTGATGTGTTCAGTACTATCAGTAATGGCAAATCCTCAAGAGGAACCAAGGGTTGATGTCACGATAGGAGGCAAATCCTTTTCTTTTTTGTTAGGAACGGATGCAACTCGCTCATGTATACGGAAGGGAACACTTTTATTATCAGGTTATGCCATGAATGCTCAGGGTTTTACAGGAGCTACAAGTAGAGTTCCCTTTACAGGACAATTGCCAGTCTCTATATGAGAATGTGATATGTCTGTCCCATTGCTGTATTCAAAACAGACACCAGTTAATATACCGGGTCGAGATTTAATGACAAAGTTAAACATGACGATTTCTTTCACTGATGAAGGCATAGTGTGTTCAACGCCAGGAATACATTATTTAAATGTGAGCAAATTCATTATGGCATCTACAGGGCAAATACCCAAACGAGGAGTGCCATTCGAACCAGAAGTATTTCATTATGGGGTACGCATTCTGTTAACATGGCAGCCTGGTTTAGTGGGTAAGACTATGAGAATACAAGATGAATTTCTCTTTAGGCCAGAAATTCCCATGGACGGAATTTTTCTTTGGTGTTACAAGCAGCTGTAATACGAGGGGTCTTGGCCATGCTCAGAGGATTTGATGGTAATGGCAGATCATGGAGCACAGTAATTGCTATTGGAGAGGGTTACGGATTAACTGACGTCACTGATGAGGACATATTTAAGGATGACCCATCTGATGACGAGGTAGTATTCGAGATGAGCATTACATATTGTGTTAGGGCAGAAAGATGTGAGGTTCCACAGAGGATGATGATAGTGCAACATTGTCCCACATTTTTTGATGAGGACATGGTGAGATTGCCAGTTTCATTATGGAGTACGGGCCCTTATGAATAGGCCTATTAAAAGAGGTTGAAGAAGTTCAGATTAAACTGAAGCCAGGAGCAATTTTACCTCGAGCATAGCAGTGTCCCATATCTCGAGAGGCAGACAAGGGTATTTTTAAGGAAATAGCCGCCATGATGGATCAAGGCATTTTAGTGACGTCAGAGTTACTATGCAATACCGCAGTGTACCCTGTCAAGAAATCTAAGGGGGGGATGTGGCGTTCAATTCAAGATATGCGCCCAATTAACCAGATTGTGAGTTTCCTTTAGTTTCTAACCCAGTGACGATTCTGTGTATTATTCCCCAGAAGCACGATATTTCACAGTGATTGACTTGAAAAACACGTTTTTCTCAATCCCATTACATAAAGATTCTCAAGATCTGATGTAATTACGTTTAGTCAGACTAAACTGAAAAGCACAAGATTACCCCAAGGGTACTCTGCGTCACCATCGATCTTTAACAGAGTCCTGAAGATGGACTTAAGCAATATTGATTTGCAAAGTGTTGTTTTGCAATATGTAGATGGTATTTTAGTCTGCAGTATATCAAAGGAAGAGTGCAGGCATGACTCAGTTCCGCTAATGATTATTTTAATTGCAAAAGGATATAAAGTGGACCAAGAAAAATGGCAGTATTGCCAAGAAGAGGTGTTATACATAGGCCAGTTAATTTTGCATGAAGGAACAAATGTTACACCTGAAAGGGCTGAGGCAATTTTAAAAACAGTGAACCCGCACACGATAAAGCACATCCAGCAATTTCTGGGACTGTGCAATTATGTAAGAGCATGGGTATTTGATTATAGTTCGTACACAATGCCATTGTTGCAAGCCCTGAAAAAGAGACAACAAAGCCAGGAAAAGATTGTATGGACTGAGGAAATGGAGTAAGGGTTTGATGAGTTAAAAAGGCAACTTGCACAGTTGCAGTCTTATGGATTCCTAATTATTCAGAGGGATTATTGTTATTCTCGCACACGAATGGAACAGTTGAAGGCAGTACTCGTGCACAGAATTACGTTGGGGTACAAGCTTCTAGCATATTATAGTGGGATTCTGGACTGAGTAATGAGGGGTCCCTTCCCATGCGAACAATCGTTGGCAGCCGCCGCGTTCGCTATCGATAAATATGCCAGCATAGTAATGGGGTGTTCCATGACATTGTTTGTTGAGCATGCATTATTTGCTGTTCTAGAGAAACCTAAAGGCACAATGACATCACAAAGAGCTTCTGCTGATGAGGTAGTTATATCGAATCCAGCATTTAAAATAGTAAGATGTAAAACAGTGAACCCTGACATGTTTGTAGCTGAACCACTGGCACAAGACGAGCATGTACATGATTGCTCAAAATACGAGGAATTCTATGATGAGATCTCAAGGGTGAAAGAAAATGCTTTGGCAGCTGGGGAGATTCTCTTTATTGATGGTTCTTCAAGGATCGATCAAACTGATGAGCAAAGACATTCAGGTGCCACTGGGTAAGGCACAAGGCTAATGGGGAATTTGAAGTAATGACGAGTGCAAGAATACCGTCTCACTTTTCAGCAGAGGCTGCAGAAAAAGTGGCACCGATTGTTGCGCTTGAGAAACATGCAGATAAGGAAGTAACCGTGTAAAGTGACTCCGCCTATGTGACGTCAACAGTGCACGCAGGATTAGCACATTGGAAAAGGAGGGGATACCTCTGAGCGGACGCACCCCAGTGCAGCATGCCACCTTATTGGACAGACTTATTAAAGCACGACAACTCCCAGTAGCCATCACAATAGCCATCGCCAGCGCAGCACACACTAAGAGAGCAGACTTTATGTCACGCAGAAACCAAGCCGTAGATGAAGAGGCAAAAAAGAGTTGCATATTTACCTCATATAATGAGCTTTGATACGCCTGATGTGAAAGAGAGAATGGAGGTGATGATGATTGTGAATGAAAGCTTTAACCATTTATTGAAAACACAATTAATGGAAGTTCAAGGTGGAGCACCACAGGATGAGAAAGATCTGTGGACACAGAGGGAGTGTTCTTTATCCCCTTCCGAGGCACCACAGGACAGCACTGGTAAACCGGAGATGCCTGTAGCCTTATTAAGGGTGGCATTGGAACAGCTACACTACCCTGCGCATATCACTAGGGAAAGCATTGCAGCAACTATTGCAGAGGACTGGTTTGCACTGTATTTAGTAGAACATGTTGCTTTTTATGTAGTAAATTGCATCGTATGTCAAAGGTTTACTGCTGGGCACACGCTGCGAACAGTCAGAGGAGTTATACCTCGACCGAATGGTCCTTTTCAGCATTTACAAAATGGATTATGTTGACATGCTGCAAGTTTGTAATGGTTATAGACATCTGATAGTGGTGGTGTGCCCCTTTTCTAGGTGGATCGAGCCTGGTCCATGCACACACCCAAACGCCACTTGCGCTGTGAAATTCTTTGTTCGAGAAGTATTTCCTAGATGGGGAATATGTGCGCTTTAGAGATCAGATAAAGGCCCACATTTTGTGAATGAAGTGTTTGTGCAAATTAGCTTATTGCTCAGCATATAACATACGTTTTGTTTTTTGCTTATCACCCGCAAGCAAACGGATTATGTGAGAGACTCACCGGTTTGCTCAAGGAAAGGATAGCCAAGCTAAAGCTAATGTTGAAAAAATTATAGCTGCATTGCCTGCCTCTTGCATTATATGCACTGGCTCTGACCATCGCCTCACGCCCCATTCATTAGTAAAAGGGAGGCAAATGAGAATGCCGCTCACTCCTCCATCGAGGACTAGAAATGATGCCCAGCCAACAGCAGAATTGTTAGGAGATGAGCTACATGCCTACTTAACATGTATGACTACAAGTATCTCTGTCATTTCAGACCAAGTCAACCGGGCGGGGTGTCGTTCTCAGAACACAGATGAAGACCATACAGCAACTGGAGCTATTATTGCCAAAACTGTTTCCCGGAGATCAAGTTTTGATCAGGAACTATACCCACAA
This sequence comes from Ambystoma mexicanum, assembly GCF_040938575.1. Classification (NCBI taxonomy): domain Eukaryota; kingdom Metazoa; phylum Chordata; class Amphibia; order Caudata; family Ambystomatidae; genus Ambystoma; species Ambystoma mexicanum. Next base: position 764,956,294 of record NC_090934.1, read on the forward strand.
ATGGCACCAGCTCAAATTTAACGGTCCTTTCATAGTGGAAGATGTCACTCCATCGGCAGTAACGGTCCTAGGGAGACGTGCTTGGTTACACCTGGAAGTCGTGAAAGTCTACGCTGAAGAGACCCCCACACCACATTCGGAAACAAGCCACGGAGATGAAGTTCAGCATGTGCAAACTAGATCAATAACGAAGAATAAGGACGCATAGACTGTCCAGTATACAGATAAGGAGTACATTGGACTGTGGTTCTTTTGAGACACTCTTTGTAGCTGCTAAGCAAGGAGTGATAAAGCTATTGTTCTTGAGCCACATGAGTTTGCTAAACATTGGACTGTGAAGCATTGAGACCCAGAAGAAAAAAATGCCAAATCTTGAGTTCATCTTTGATGACTGGAAAAGGGAGCAGTTGCCCAATTCCTTTCTCACCAAGTTTCTCTTTGGAGGCACCCATGGTAGTGCCTAATGGTAACACTTATTGGATAAGTCTTGCTGTTTTCCTCTTCATTCTTCGTGCATATCCTGCGCTCATTGGGAGAAGTGTTGACATTCACGTGTTCCTGCAAGATCCTAAAAATGGTCCAATCGTGAGGAGAAGGCTCACAGCCATAATTGAGCAAATCCTCCAGAGTTACCTGAGTATAGTACAGATGATCATATCTGATGAAGACGTGCATAAACTGCTTGGAATGGTCTTTTATTTCTTGATTGAAGAGCCTCCTTATCTTGTTGGACGATAAACCAATACTCGTGCATTTCTGAGGGATCCCAGGAATCGACCTGTGATAAATTGGCTGATAAGTGAAATTCATGAGCAGATTCGCTTGCTACCTGAACATCTTGCTGAAAGTATGGATGGTGCTCTTGAGTGATGACATTCACAATCTACAGGCCTTGATTTTTTACTATTTGCTTGAAACTCATTCTCATCTTGTTTGGCGCAAAGATAAAACTTTTGTATTCATCCAGAATCCTGTTAATCGTCCTGCAATCAGCCAGCTGCTTGTGGAGCTTGTGGAGCAGATTCAACAGTTGCCAGAATATTTTATGAGATTGTTTGATTAAAATTGGTGTTTCCTTCCTTTAAAAGTAGTCATCTGCAATATGGGCAACATTGATAGTAACAACAATGTAGCAAACACTTAGAGAGCACCACGACGTGCAAGAAGCTATTTCTGTATAAAATGGACATACTGGTATATGATATATACATGTATCCTGTTCATTGTTCTTCTCTACCTCGCGATACGTACTGTTTACTATGTTGATCCAAAGAGAGCAGTAGTTCCTGTATATCTTTCTATGCAGCAGGAAGGTGCAGCGATGCCGATTGTAAGACTGCCAAGGCCATATGTGATTGTCCCTACACTAGTAGCTTATACAGAGGCATCTGTGCCTGTGATGAAATGACCCAAAGCTTCCCTTTGGAGAGGGGTCTGTTTTTGATTTACTTTATGGTCACTATAGAGATAATCATTTGACAACCATGAAATAAAGAACCAAAAGAAGTGCTAGGGAGGATGATCATGATTTAAACGACTGCCTAGATAGTACAGCTCACTTGAGTAACAATATGTGGTATCAGCATATGAAAGAAGTGGGCAAACGAACCTCTCAGGAGGAATGCTATGTATGTGCACTCCTGCCTTATAGTATGGGGAAGTCTAAGATATTCATAGCCATTGAAATGGATGTTGAGACAGCACACTGTCTATCTCACATTGCACTCTGCCAAATAAGAGGTCAGTTCATGGCCCGAACAGCCTCTTTAGTATCGGCAACAGAGTGGACAGATCCAGATGAAGATGATTATGTTCAAGGCACGAAGACAAGAGCAAGAGCCCACACCAGAAATCATGTGATAAGATACAAACACTCTGGAGTGAAAGGGGCTGGAATCAGATGGGAAGTGAACAAAAGGATTGAGAGTCCAGGACAATCTGCAGAAGAAATTCGAAGATGGAAGGACAGAGGCTAGATGCAGATCTGGGGATCAGTACTTTCTCCAGATGGAGGGAAAGAAGGAGTAGTTATTTGCAGAGTGTGGGTAATAATTGGTTACCTCAAGCCAACTATCGGCATTGTGGAACATGGATGCAAACTTTTATGGCCTAGACTTGCTGAACTACTGACGTGGCTCGAAGATAAAGGAGGGCCTTTACAGATAGTGCCTCTGGATAATGCAAAGCTGTGTTTCAGAAACAATGGCACGAGAAAACTTGGAGAGAATCAGAATTGTGGTTGAATCTTTGATGTGCCAGGTATGAGTATTGGGATAGCATTGATAATGGATCACTACTAGGCTTGTGGATCCAGAGCTTACATGAAGCTGCCCAGGGATTGGGGAGGACTATGTTCGTATAGTGAACGTCCATGTTCCAGCATTGGTAATTCCTAAAAGTGACCTGAAAATTGTTGAGTTTCTGAAAGCAGATGCTCACCTAAGAAAAAGAGATCTGCTGAACTACTGAATCGAATGAAGAGAGAGATCTATTTCTTAGCCAAGTCAATAGAAGCTTTTTGATTCTATTTTTTGACGAAATCAGAGACTACGTGAAAGCCAGCATTCATGCACCCAAAGTTCCTGTACCTGAAGAACCACAAGAAGTATGTGGGGAAATGGATCCACTGCAGTTCAAGTAAACAATGCATGCTTATGTCTTGGAATAAAGATGAGCATGTGAAATCAGCAGGATACCTGAAATGAGTCATGAAGATATGGAGCCCAAAGAAGTATTTCTACAGACGAGAATGTCTAGATGTCAAGGATGATGGGAGAGTGGCCGATGAATCACCCAGAGAGGGGAGTGTAGAGGTGGAGCCAAGTACCCCACCCAAAGCTCCTCCCCCATGCTGCCTATATGTTGGCAGATAGAGTGTGAGACATGTGCAATACCAGTGAAAATACCTGTAACTAAGAGAATCTTGGAAGTTCCCATTGAGGAAGCCGTACGTGCATTCACGACAATATGATGGCCATTTGAATGAAATCCCAGAGGAAGTGATAAAAACAAGCAAGGAAGAAGCCTGGTGACGTCATACAGAGCAGAGCTGATGCACTCAGAAGAAGAGGCTGAAGAGTATAGACATTCTATAGAAACAAAGGAAGAGGTGTTAAAGATGAGCAACATTTCAGGCTTGAGATGAAGATGCTCTTGCTACAAAAATAATGAAGAAGATATCAAGTCATTTTACGATTGTGCAGACGCAGTAACGCAAGTAGACAAAGTATTCTTAAAGGCTAGCTATGTAGTGAATAGATTGTGGCAATGAGCCAAACGTATATGTTTGGGAATGTTTGGACTTTGGATCATTCCACAAAGCATTTTAGCAGAGCTGAATCCAGTGAAAAGAAAGGATTTTAGTGTGTCACAGTTGGAAAAGCTATCGCAATTCAGAGGTGAATTGAAGAGAAGCTTGGTTGGCCCAGCACCAGGCAGTCAAGGCCACTGTGAACCTGAATGTTCATACAGTAGTTGCAGAACATGTGAAAAGAACAAAACTCCTGTCTTACACGAGGAGTGAGAACATCGAATATGTCAGAGGTTCATCATTTAATAGCATTTTAAATACAGAAAAGACTCTGAAACATGGTGTGCAGTTACGTGGTTGGATGAAAGTCTACAATGGGATGAGCTGTATCGAAACCAACAGACACAGTATTCCTATACTCGCTCTTATTCTCAGGCACAGAGAAAATTGCCAAGGCCAATGTTCAAAGGGCTAATTGACTGGCAGACAGCAAGAGTGATGATAAATGACAGGCTAATTGGTGGGAAGCTATGGTTATGACCAGCCCATCAGCACCTAGATGTTAGCCTGCATGCCGCTTGCGTAGGTGGAATATTACAGAGGGGTACAAGGGTGCCAACCAATAATAGGGGGACACGTAATAGAGAGCCCTATGGTTTGTATAACCAATGGGACGGCGTGTATTTGATGCCATTCGTAGTGACCTGCACTAGAGAAGGGCTTAGTTGCCCCACCTGATGATAGAGACCCAATCACCTTCACTGACAAGTATGGAATGTATACCTAGAGATTCCCTGTAAGCCTATCACCTTCCCAAGTAGGTGTTTGTAGTTTGCAAGGTAGTTTGACATCAATGATGATGAGCTTTTAGTATAGAAACTATGTTTTTTATGAAATGCATTGAGTGAGAAGATTGACCCTGTTCGTTGATGTTTGTTATACTCCCTGTTTTAGATAAATATTAAAACAGACGCACTTTGCCAACTTCCTGAGTCAGTTTGATTTTTGATGTTTGAGTATATTCTGCATCCCCATCTATCTCAAAGTATTGTTAACCCATCTTAAAGGGCTTGTTTCGTGTACACAAGTTCAGTAGTGGATATCTTAAGTTTCACCAGTGGTTTACAAAGAGATAGTACTCTTAGATTCGGGATATCAGAGGGTGAGGATGGATCTAGGATGCGGTGAGTGCCAAGTAATAATTAAACACCTCGATTCCTGACTCCTAGATGAAAGGTGACTGGCTTGGGTTTCAACGGAGTGGCAAGCAGTAGTTAAACACCTAGATTTGAGACACCTAGAAATGGGAGAAAGAAAAGCTCTAGGTTTCACCGAACGGCAAGCAGCCACCGCAACTCTAAGATTCGAGCCACCTAGGCAATGGGAGAGGCCTAGGCTTCACAGGATGGAAGGCAGTAGTAGAAACACCTAGATTTGAGACACCTACAAATTGGAGAAAGGCCTAGGTTTCATAGTGTATTTAGGATACAGGAGAGAAACCCATCTATATTTGAGAGTCCCGTACAGTGAGAGGCCTAGGCCTCACAATGCAGTTTCAGTACAAGAAAAGAAAACACACCTAGATTCGAGAGGCCCAAGCCTCAGGGTGCAGTTTGGTTACTGGAGAGAGGCACACCTAGATTTGAGAGTCCTATAAAGTGGGAGAGAGGCCCAGGCCTCACAATGCAGTTTGGGTTCAAGAAAAGAAAACACACCTACATTCCAGAGACCTGTATAGTGGGAGAAAGGCCTAGGCCTCACAATGCAGTTTTTAGTACAAGAAAAAAAGAACACACCTAGATCCAGGAATTCTGTATAGTGTTAGGAAGCTTATGCTTTACAATGCAGTTTGAGTACCAGAAGAAAGAGAACACACCAAGATCCGAGAACCCTGTATAGTGGGAGAGAGGCCTAGATTTCACCATGCAGTTTGAGTACAAGAAGAAAGAGAACACACCTAGATCTGTGAATCCATTATAGCGGGAGAGAGGCACAGGCCTCACAATGCAGTTTCAGTACAAGAAAAAGAAAACGCACCTAGATTCGAGAGGCCCAAGCCTCATGGTGCAGTTTGGTTACTGGAGAGAGGCACACCTGGATTTGAGAGTCCTATAAAGTGGGAGAGAGGCCCAGGCCTCGCAATGCAGTTTGGGTACAAGAAAAGAAAACACACTGAGATTACAGAGACCTGTATATTGGGAGAAAGGCCTAGGCCTCACAATGCAGTTTTTAGTACAAGAAAAAAATAACACACCTAGATCTGGGAATACTGTATAGTGTTAGAGAGGTTTAGGCTTTACAATGCAGTTTGAGTACAAGAAGAAAGAGAACACACCTAGATCCGGGAATCCTGTATAGTGGGATAGAGGCCTAGGCTTCACAATTCAGTTTGATTACAAGAAGAAAGAGAACACACCTAGATCTGAGAATCCTGTATAGTGGGAGAGAGGCCTAGGTTTCACAGTCTAGTTTGAGTATATGAGAGAGGCATACCTAGATTTGAGAATCCTATAGAGGGGCAGAGAAGCCTAGGCTTCACCATGCAGTTTAGGTGCAAGAGAAAACATGCTAGTGTGAATCAATGCAGTATTAACAATTCTCAGGGCGTGCAACGAAGGCTAATATTCACTGTGCTATCTTAGAATCTGGATTTGACTAAAGGAAGTATTAACAATTCTCTAAGAGTGCGATGCAAGCTAATATTTATTTAGAGCACTGTTCTAATGTGGCACAGGCTAATATTCACAGTACTATCTTAAAGTGGCAGTCTCTGGATGTGACTTAAGGCAACACTAACAATTCTCTAAGGGTGCAACCCAGGCTAACATTCACAGTACTATCTTAAAGTGGCAGTCTCTGGAAGTGACTTATGGCAACGCGAACAATTCTCCAAGGGTGTGACGCAGGCTAACATTCACAGTACTCTCTTGATGTGACTCAGGAGGTATTCATAGTCCGCACTAGTTGTGTGCTGGTTCGAATTGATAGCCTGGTTTGCTATGTGGCAGGGCTTCAGGGTAGAGTGATTGCTCCACTCCTCACCCTGGCCATGCCTACCTTGGTAGTCGCTGCTGGTTGATGGCTGGCCACTGGCTTTCCCTGCGGACACCAGCAGACAAAGTTTGGAGCCGCCACTGTAGGAACCACCCTTTGCCTTGGGACTCTTAGCCGCAGGGTCTGCACGGGCAGATGGGCTGCCCTGGGAGGGACTGTTAAAATGCAGGAATTACCCATTCAGGGAAGGGGGTGGGATGGGAGGCAGGAGGAGGATCAGGGGATGCGGAAATGGGTTGGGGAGGGTCGAGGGACAGGCAGCGCTATTGGGTGGGGGATTATTTAAAACAAATATAAAAGGGCCCAATAAGTCCCAGTGGCCTTTCCACTCACCTGGCTCAACTAAAGAAAAGTGGCTAGCCAATGAGTGAGCCGGAGGACAAGGCCTAGGCAAGCACCTAAGCAATAACCAGTCGGGCAACGTGGGTGGGATGGGAGGCAAGAGGAGGGTCAGGGCATGTGGGAACGGGTCGAGGGACAGGGAGCGCTAGTGGGTGGGGGGATTATTTAAAACATATCAATGGGCCCAATGAGTCCTGGGGGCCTTTCCATTCACCTGCCTTGGCTGGAAAAAGTGGCGATCCGGCGAGGGAGCCGGAGGACAAGGCCCAGGCAAGCACCTAAGCAATATCCAATCAGGGAAGGGGGGGCGGATGAGAGGCGGGTGGAGGGTCAAGGGATGTACAAACGTGTCAGCGAGGGATGAGGGACAGGGAGCACTAGCGGGTGGGGGATTATTTAAAACAAATATCAACAGGCCCAATAAGTCCCGGGGGCCTTTCCACTCACCTGGCTTGCCTGAAAAAAAATATAACATGTAACAAATTCATTGTGTACATTAGTTAATTAGTGCATTAGTTAATTAGTGCACTCATATTCACATTCCCTCCAGATAATTATACCAAAGTTCCCAAAACATGTGCATCAGTACTTATGAATGTACAAAGTGAGCTTTAGCAGTTCTTAGAATCACATGGTAGAACTTATTTCCAAAGATACTTTAGAGAAATGCACTCAGTTCATGGTCAGAATTCAAGCCTGTTTCAGTCTCTCTAAAATGGCAAATTATAATGGCCTCCATTCGTCGCAGGAGTCTTTCTTTGTTGCCCCCTCTTTTACTTAAAGATATCATTTTCAGACCTGCAAACCTTATGTCATTCTTGTGTTCCAATTGGTGATTATTCTGCCAATGCACTGCCACTGGGAGTCTTGGGTTCTGGCTGTTAATTGATGACACATGTTCCCTTATTCTGGTTCTCAGGGGGAGAATCGTACTTCCAATATAAATCTTGGCGCACACACATGTGATTGCATAGACAACAAACATTGTTTGACAATTTATAAAGTCTGTCACTGGCCATGTTGTACTTGCAGAATCAGTAAAGCTGTCCCTTATGTCTCGTGCATGTTTGCACATTGGGCACATTCTGAATTTGTAAAAGACCTTCTTTATATGGTTTAGCCAGGTGATGCCTGCTTCCTTCGTTGGACTTGGTAACAAAGATGGACTCGGGATGTTCTTCAGAGTTTTAGCTCTTTTGAAAACCATTTGTGGCCTGTTTCCCTGTTAGGTCTCTGTCCAGTCGTAACAAATGCCAATGTTTGTTGATTATTTGCCTGACCTTAAAATGGTTATGACAGAATTTGGTTATGAATTTGACCTCCATATGCTGTGTGCCGTGTTCTTTCTTGTTCTTTTGTACCGAGGTATCATCCCTGTTCATACCCCTGGCTTTGTCTAGTGCCATTTTGACATGGTTTTCCGCATAGCCTCTTTTATGAAAGTGGTTTGTCAGTAGTTGACATTCGTTCTCAAATATACTTTGGTCTTGGCAAATGCATCTGGCCATGACAGATTCCCCCACTGGTATATTCCGAACCACTGCATTATAATGACAACTTGTTGCGTACAGTGCAGAATTTACCTCTCTTGGTTTCCTAAATATCCTGGTTCTCAGTTAATTACCAGCTACATACATTTTTAGATCCAGAAAGTTAATCTCTTTTGGACTGTGTGCCCTAGTGAACAAGATCCCAAAGTCATTAGCTTTGATATCCTTGATGAATTCATCAAGTTCATGAGAATTACCCTTCCAAATCAATAGAATATTGTCGATGTATCTCGCCCACAATGATACATATTTAGAGTATTTCGAATTGGTGTAAATAACTGTGTCTTCAAATAGCCCCACGAAAAGGTTGGCCAGTGCTGGAGCGTACTTCGTGCCCATCGCCACACCTCAAACTTATTGAGAATATTCATCATTAAATATGAACTTGTTGTGGATTAGTGTGGCATCCAACATTTCTATTAACTTATTAATATGATGGTAGTGTGAGGCTGAACTGTCTCTGAAAACATATTTAATAGTTTGAACTGCCAGTTCATGTTTTATAGATGTATATAACACACACATCCAGTGTTGCCAGCAGATATTTTTTGAACCAGTGACATTCTTTGATGATATTCAGAACACTGGTAGTAACCTTCAGATACGATTTCAATTGAGTAACATAAGGTCTTAGCATGATATTGGTGTATTTTTATTTATTTTTATTTTTATTTAATGTGATTTATGGTTATACAATTAACAACCTTTAGTCACCATTTCATTAATGGGAAAGAACAAAAGTAAAATAAAAACACTTTGAGTGAAGGTTCATGGCTCATCAAGTGATGTTAATTTCTTCTGGATGGCGATTGAGAATTTTACCGCAGCTAATGTTATTGATGTTTTTTCACCAGATTGCATCATTTTCCACCATAAATCTTTTGATCTATGTCCATTCCTTTTTATGACAGTATCCATTAGAATTTCTCTTTGTGGCGATAAGGCTGGGCAGTCCATCATCAAATGATTCATATTTTCAATAGACTCATCTTCATTGCATAATCTACAAGTCAAAAGATTATCTGGTGTATTCCAAAAGAGGCTGTGTTGCCCAGCCAATCCCGCTCAAGATTGGTCTGGCCTTTGGAGTTGACTCATACTCCTTATATATCTTGGGCAAAAAATACATTGTGGGACGTGTAGGTTCCTTAATCTATTACCAGACCCTGTCTATGCCATTTGGTGATCAATTCTGCTAGGTGGTCAACCACTTCCTTCTTCAGATTTTCCTTAAGTAGTTTGTTGCACCCAGGGTGTTTAGGCACTGCATTGCCATAAGAATATAATTGTCTCTGGCCATTGGGACAGTGTTTCCTCCCCTTATCTGAGTCCTTGATAACAATTGACATATCTTTCTTAAGAGCATACAATGCCTGTCTTTCTTGAATTGATAATTACCCCGTTTGAATGATTTAGTATGATCTCTTCTAAAATCTGAGCACTCTTTATTGATATCATTGACTGCTTTCCAAAATGTATCTATAATGGTGTCTTGAGCTAACTGAGGTACAAATTTGGATTTTGGTTTTTATCAATTGACTTCTCAAATCTTGCATCAAATTACTAATTTCAAACTCCTCATGTTCAATAAGCAATCTCAGCAGAAAGGTGTTCTCTATGTCTGCTATAGTCAGAGGGCTTTGTTGGACATGTGGAATCACATCCTTAACTCTTGCAACCTGTGTAGCGAATAATTTCTTTAATTTTAATTTATAAATTAATTGAAATAGGTCAATTTCTAGGTCAGTCGGATCCAATGCCATTGAGGGTGAAAATGATAATCCTCTGTTGAAAACGCTTAGTTCATCACTGGTAAGAGATCATTTGGACAAGTTGATAACTAAATTATTCATAGTCGTCTGCTGGTTCCACCCTTGGTGCATGCTCTTGTTATTCGTTTTGTTGGATCTGTTACGAGGCTTGGCTCTATTTTGTTGTTTGCCCCCCATCCTTCCTCTCCTCCTGTGCTTGAAGTGGTTGTGGGTGGGTTCAGTGGTAACTGCAAATGGACTTGCTTGATGGGAGTATTTCTGTTACCTTTATTAACACCAGTGTTACACCCACCTCCTGAGAAACCTCCAACCCCTCAAGGATTTCTCTGGTGGGCTCTGTGGGCTTACTTTCTAGTAACCCACCTTCCTGTTGTATCCTTTGCTTCACTGAAGGGAACCTCCAAATGGAAGCATGCCTTTCTCCACAGGCCTAAGTAAAATGAAGTCCTTCTTTGTTGGCCCATACTAATCCCTCCCTCGGGGTCTCCTCTACCAGCAAGCTAGGTAGCTCAGGAGCCCTATTTGATCCAAGATGTTCTGGAAGTCCTTCTTCCAAACCAGGAGTAAGGACTCTACCAAATACCTCAACAGCTGTTGTAGGTAGGACAGGGGAAATATTCTCTTTACCTCTGCCTTTTCTTCTGACTCCTCTGGCCATGGGTTTCCTCTTAGGCCTAGGCGTTCCCTTGGGCTTGGCTAAGGCAGCCTAATTATGAGACCAAGTGCTTCAAGGGTCTGGTGAGTGTCTATCGGTACCTACGCCTTGAAGACTAATCTCACCCAGAACTATTCTAGGAACAGCTCCCCTAACATAGACAGATGCCCTGACCAGTTCCCTACTCACAGCTTTACTGAGAGGTGCTACTGTAACATTGAGAGAGGGCCTTGCATTCAACTCAGTATCCCCCACAGGACTTCTGGCAAGGCCCTGTGTGTTTACCATTAAGGAAGCTACTTCAGTAAGACTGGGCCCAGTGTTCCTAACAGTAGAGGTACTTGCACCCGCTACCTGAACACTATCCTCAGCAAACACATGACTAGGGGCAGGTCAGGATGGGAGCAGAAGCTCCAGCACTACTATTTTCTAATGAATCTAGTCTACCTTCAGACTCTTCACCGGAAGGAAGCAATCTAAAGGGGAGGACACCCCTGCAAACTCTTCTTCCTCATACTGAGAGAAGGTCAGACTTACAGAATAGATCCCCAAGCTCTTACCCTTACACTTGGGGTCACCTTTCCTGTGGTGACTTGCTCCACATATGTAACAGGTTCCACTGGATCTTGACACATAGGGAGGTTTAGAGAAACCACTCTCATGCTTGGGGTGATTAGTCCCACTACCCTGACCTGACTCTTGTGACTTCCCCTTATTTAACTTTTTGTGGGCCTTCTTGGACCAAGTACTCCGCCCTCTTTCTCTTTCTGCTTCTTTCCCTGCTCCTGCTTACCTGAAGCAATCTTGTCCTTATGGGACACTCTATGTGAGGCCCATATATCACCAGCAATGGCTAGTCCCTTTGGATTTAACTCATTTGAGTCAGCCAAATGCTGCTTAAGCTCTGGGGAACAATAGGCAAAAATATTCTCAAGCCAGACCAAACGAACCATGCCCGCAAAGGTGGTTACTTGATAACCTTCTACCCTTCTTTTTTTAAAGAATCAGCAACAAAGGTCACATAGGTCATACATTCTTTCATTTTGTACTCTCTAAATTTCCTCACGTTTTGGGCAGGAGTCTTCCTAAACTTTAAGATGAGAGTTTGCTAACGTTTTGCAAAATCTTGCCTGTGAGCGTTAGACATTTTCAGAATGGCACTGCAGCCAGAATGGGGCAGTCTGCTGAGCAACCATGCAATTCTATCAGCATCACCCACTCCTTGTACTTCACATGCATACACAAAAGTGACAAGCCAATGAATTATATCACGCTTATCTTCATATATGCATAGAAGATATTTTGGGAATCTAAGATGTGAAGAGGACCCAGAACCATCTCCAGATCCTCTGGAAGAACCTTGTGAAGCCAGAATCTTGGAAAGCTCCATCTGGTGATCTCTGTCCTTCTGCCTTTCAACTCTCTCAAACTCTAACCTGGCCATATTGAACTCAAGCGCTTTCTCCTTGAGCCTGAGCTTCTCCATTTTCAGGTCAAACAATGCCTCAGCATCCGAAGTGGTTACAGACAAAAATCCAGATGCTTCACTTTCCTCCTCCTCTTCCTCACCATTAAAAATTGCAGTGGCAGCAACTCCATTAATGCTGCTGGGTCCATCCCCAGCCCCACAACTAGTACCATTAGACGAGGGAGGTACACATTTGCTTTTCTCAAAATCCAGAATTTTCACAATTAATTCTGCTTTAATCCCAGAGGCTGTTAGGCCTCTGTCACTGCACAACTTTTTCAAGTGATCCACTTAAAATAGTGAAAGTAATTGTCTCCATGTTATCTAGCTCAGTAGATGACTTAACTACTAGGCAATCAAAATTCACAGTGTACTGTGTAAGTATTATCTGGACACACCACCAGTGCACTACACTGAGGTACCCAATACTGATCCTTTTCACAAAACACCTAGCTGTTAAATGGAGAGGGTCATCCCACTGCTGCCATCAATTTGTTAGGACTGATAATGTATAATTTGGCCTAACAGACAGATTTATAGAAGTTGATCCGATATTGTGACAGAGATAACTCTGGGAGCTGTAGCCAACCCAGTTCAAGGTAGCAGTGACAAGAGGTCTAGGCTAAGTCTCAAGAGGTAGTGAGCTTGTAAAGGTTCCACAATAAGTACACACAATGGCAATCACAAATGACACTAGACAGTATGTATAAAAATACAGTTTTTTATTTATGGCCATATATCACTATGAGAAATAATTAATAACCTGTTGAAGTATCACACAATACTAATAATAGATTACATGTATACAGTCACTAGAGGAGGGCATAATACAAATCAAACTCCTGTAAAAGAAAGTGCAGATTTGTTTTATGTACTACAGGTCCACGGAGAATTCACCCTAACTTCAAAAGTATTTCCCTAAATTGTCTGCCTGAACCTTTGGGCATAAGGCCCCAAAGTTCTGACAGTTTGTGATGCAGGAAATAACGAAGGTAGGGTCTCTGGGGTCCAGTGAACGGTTCCTAAAGTTAGAGGACAGTGTATTCTAACTAATAGAAGTATGCCCAACTTTCGGAAGACTTGCGCAAGCAGACAATGGCAAAGCCAAAGTATAGCAAACGTTTTATAAAAGTTAGGAAAACTTTTAAAGGGAGTTTAGGGGCAGGTAGAACCATTGTGAATTACCCCCGTACTCCAATTTTTCCCAATTTTTGGCAGGTCAGTGGAAGAAGGTATGAGGTTGCATTCCCCACCATCAGCCTCACTCCTTGATTCACAGGGGTTGCAGGTTCGAGGTGATCTCTGGTCAGTGTCTTTCGCTGGTGCAAGCATTCTTGGATGAAGACTGCACAAAAACACGATGCTGGACCCCTCTCCTGACTGGACTCAACGCAGGTCAGCTGTTTTGGATAGTGGACACCGTACCACGGCGATGCAAAGTGCCACACTTGTCTCAGTCAGACTTTCCCTCCTATCTCGGGTCCCCTTAATGCTAGAACTCCAAAATTCCCCTGAGTTAAGTCTTGTAGGACAAGCTGAGGATTCTCTAAGTTCAAGGTCTCAACTCGGAACGGCACTGGTGGCAGCACAGTAGCCCAAGCTCAGAGCTAGTCAGCCACAGAACGATCCTGGGACACTTCTGATGGCTCTTCTTTGCAGTTTAATGAGCAGATATCAGGAATGGATGTTCCCTCCATTCCAAGGATCGCAGCTCCCTCGCAGGACTGCTGAAGATCAATAGCAAGACAGGGCTCCCCCAGGAAAGCAGAAGAAGTTGGTCGCAAGGCCTCCTTCAGTCAGGTCTCTGGTCTCTTCACGGGTCTCACGGGTGGACAGGAGTCTTGGCTCCTTGAGGTTACTCCAGGATCTCTTTTCAGTGGGTGCAGGGGCCCTCTTCTTATCCTAAAAGCCAGGTAAGAGCCGAAACTCCCACTAGCCAATAGCAGTTACTAGGCCCACACACAACCCAGCAGTGGTCCAATCAGGACCACTGGCGTGAACACTCATGCATGACAATCGGACACTGAAACCAGTGTGTGGATTGGAACCAGACAGCCCCAGACCACATCTTGTCAGCAAACACGCATAGCCCTCCAGTGGACCGCCAAAATCTTCTGCTTTCCCGGGCATTGGAAGTCCATATAAGGATTTTCCTGGCCTCCCAGGCCAGGAAGAAGGCTACAAAACAAGATAGCCAAAGGACAAGCGAAAAACCATGTGGCACGGCCATGTTTGGACACTAGCCACAGTTAGTAGCCAAACTTAGTAAACACTGTAAGGCTAAAATAAAAAGCACCAAAATATTGTAAAAAGTCACTGCTACCACCAGCTTCTCCATTTAGCACACCTAGAGTAACCAAAAATCCTCTGAGTGTTATTCTAGGGCTAAATAATAAGTGCACTGCATTCTAAGATGCATTGTGAAATGATAAAAGTTACCACAAGTGATAACAAGTTACTAAAAGTAGCAACTAAGCTGCAAGACTAAGGGAAACAATGTTACCCAGTACTGACAGCCTGAAGTACATGTCAGTCTCCCCATAACAGATGAGCAAAAGACAGTGTAGTGAAGCTTAAGGCTTCACTGCACTGTAAAAAGTACAGGTCAGAATCATAAATAAAAGCTAAAAGTTTGGGGGTCCATAAAATTGGAAGGAAAGGTGCGTAAAGAGGAATCTTTCCTAACACTGAGTTTTAGAAATGAAGTGAGAAGCTAGAGAAGTGCAGAGGGCCAGGGAAGGCAGAGGAGAAGTGGAGACTGCAGTAGGGTTGGCGAGTTCCTAGCAGATTTTGAAAAGTTCTGCCGCAGAGATGCAGGCTTGGATATAGGCCCTCTTCTTAGAGCAGATGGAGATTCTGTATTGCCTTTGGAGCAGGCGGCAGGCCGCTTTGTCAGAGGCCACTTCCACTCACCTACTCAGCACTTGCGTTTAAGAGCGGCCAGGTAGGAGTCATACCAGTTATACATTTCTTATTTTATAAACTAACTGTTAAGATTATGTTGAGGCAGATGGGAGTTTTGGAAAATGCACAAACGGTTTCTGTTTGTGGAAATTGTTCAACTATGGGAAATACATCTAATGTTATGTTTAACTGTAGGCACAGGGAATGTACCTTTCTTTCATTTCTAAGCTGTATCCTCTACTTGTGTTATGGTATGCGTACCTTCCTTGTTGCTGCCAATCTGATCTGCATCTATGGCAGAACTATGTACTCGTCTCATTGGTTATGATCTTTTTCTTGTATGTGTGCTCGAGCACACAGACCTTTCTCATAGATTCCAATCTGTCTCGCTGCTTCCATACTATTGGACGTAGCTTCTAACATCAAAATGCATCACTCAAAACATATGCTCTGGTGTATATGTACCTTCCTTGTGATGATCAATCTTATGCTGGGGTATGTATACCTATTTCATACGGCTATTGGTGTGTGCTGCATCTATACTACAGCCTGTATATCTTCCTCTTGGCAGCCTTTGGCAAAATGTCTTCTGTTCCTATACTGGAGCACATGCACCCTCTGCAAATATTATCCTTGAAATAACACGTGTTTATTATTCTGATTCCAGCATGGATCACGAGGTCCAAAGGACTTCCCATGATTATTTCTATTGTTGCCAAGGCAGTGCATAAAGCTACGGTTTTGATTGTGATTCCTGGATCCCTTCTTTTCTTGGGTGGCCAAATAATAATAATTTGCATTTATATAGTCTGAGCGCTGCTTATTACACACAGCATATCCACCTTGGAAGAATGAAAGGCTGAGTTTGGATTCGAACTTGCGTCTGCAGGGACGTTAAAGCGTCTACTCACTGTGCTATCTGACCAGTTATATGTGTGCGCCCTGGGCCACGATATCTGTTAAGATGGCCCTACGCCTACGGCCACCTGTGGGCTGGGTAAAACCCCAGCTAGTTTATTAGGCACCTAAGAGACTACCTGTCAACACTGAAATCTCAGACAGAGCCAAAAGGAACAGGTCTCGGCTCCCCTTCCGCCATCCTGCAAGCGTGTGTTACCAGGACCAACTGTGCGCCTTTTTCTTCTCTGCTGCGTGACTTGCTCAGGGAATAAGTGTGCATCTCTGACATGAGGCAAATGCAAACCTGCACATGACAGGTTTTAATACCAGCAGTGCCGGTTCATTAAGCCATTCATCAGTCTGATGTCAATAAACCATTAAATTGGCTAATAATAGATGTTATTACAGTGCTTCAAAGTGGGTGGAATGGGGCTTGCGGTCTATATAGAAAGCTTTTGTTATTTCATTGGTTAACAATACCGTTGGAGTCAATAAACTCCTGCATTCTCAGCGTACTTCAGGACTTTGACATTGACGCGAACCTGAGTTCAGTTTTACTGTGTATGGTCGTATGATTTATTTTTAAAACATTTTTTACAGTGGACACGCCACTGCTAGCTTTTAACCCTCTGATACTAAGTCCACTGTGAATCACTGATTTTCCGTCCTAAAAAAGGGCTGTTCGTTGCTTGTTGACGTGTCTCATACTTTTCTCGACACCACACCTAATTTTGTTGTCACAGCTGATCAATGGACTTCGGAGTGTTCGTCAATGTAATGTTTTGTACTTTTGTCCACTGTCGCACATCACGTAAATGCACATTCATAGTGCCACATTTAGCTGAGAACCACCCGCAGTGTGGGCCATCGCATGGTGGTAACGAGGGGTGGGCAAAATTGCCGAAAGCTAAGCAAAATCTGTGAAATTCATCACCAATATCGCTTCGCTGGCAAAGCACACTTTATTTTCCCGATTCACCATTTTTGGGAGCATTTCAATTTCCTGCTGGACATTTTTGTTGTGCAGTATTGCTCGTAATTTTAGCCATTTAGGAGACTGAAACATTTTGCAGCTCCCAAATTAGCTGACATTTTGGTCAAAACCACCTAGAAGAGTACATTTTGAGAAGCAAAATGTGTAATTTCGCTCTGCTGCCGAAATTGGCAGAGCAGGCGAATTTTGCCAAGAAGTTACCCATTTTTCCACAGAGCGATTTTCGGATGACTTGCTCATCATGAATGGTAACATCGATTGGTAACATCCTGCCAGCCTGACACAAGGGCACGAACAGAGTGAAAGTTGATAATGAGGGCAGGGTAAGTATCGCCCTTAGCATCCATACTGAATCGAAGTGGCATTTTGTAGATGCTAATGTGAATGAAATATGGCATATTTCTCCTGTGGCACAGGAGAAAACCATTCCAAGATGGCCACCAAAATTGAAAGGACACTCAAATGATGGAAACTTTACTCTTTTCTTGGTGGCTCACATGGGTTGTGGAAAAGGTGCAATGAAGGAAAAAGGGAAAGATCATGCAGAAGGTAAGAGAATCGTTGTATAAAAAGTTCAGATAGCAGGATACAGGTGGAAGGAGCAGTTGTGGCCTACTGCAAAACTGCACAGAATGTAAGCTTGTACCAGCAAGTGCTGCCTTCATTGATGCTGTAAACTGAAGCCCCTCCTATGGTTCGTGCAGTGTCACGTGCATAGTGACACGTGGTAGGCCTGTCAAACCTCCAATAAAAGGGGCACACAGCTTCCTGTGCACCAGTCAATGCTATCTGACCCTGCCGCTGTGTCTTCCTACTGCGCGGCGACAGTACCACCATTGAGGCAGAGGGCCCCCAGATTACATCTGGCAATCTCCCAACAAGGCCCCTTTATGCGGTTGTCTGCCCCGGAGTCCCTGGTGTGTGCCTCATTGGAAAAGAAGGGAGTCGAGACACGCTCCGGCCTGTGGGAGAGGCGCGGTAGGGACTGCCACCATTTCACTGTTACATTGTGCTCCTGCCTGGCGGAGAAAGGCACAGCCAGGACAGCCGCCGCAGTCCTGGCGTACTGCTCCTTCCTTGGGCGGGGGGGCCGCATGACTAGGGATGCCACTGCATTGATGAACAGTGAGCTACTGCCTCGGGGAGAAGAAGGGTGCGGTATAGACCACGGCCACAGTAACTTTTACCCAAGCTCCCCAGCTACCAGGCCAGGACTGACAACTGTTGGCCGTACCAACGTGGACCTGCCTGCAGACAGGCCAATCCTGCCAGAGAACCCGGAGCATTCTTCTCCCCTGACCTGCCTATCATTGTAGCCCTGCTGTGCAGCGGGGGCCAGGAGCAGGTCAGTCTATGCTTCCATCACCACTTGCACCTTGCCTATCTCTGCGGCTGCGCTGCGTGGGCCAGGAGCAGATCTGCCATCTTCATTTCACCACTTTTGCCCTGCCGACTCTTGAGGCCCTGCTCCACAGTGTGGGCCAGGAGCAGGTCCTGCTTGATGTGTGCCAGGAAGGGGAAGAAGGAAAGAAGTCCTGGTGGGAGAGTAGATTCTTGCAAACACCACTCTGTTCTGCATGCAGAGAGTCCTGCTGGAGGCCCTCATTGCCTCCAACTGGTTGCTACCACAACATCGGCGTGGCCCGTTTGCTGCCACCAGCCAGCCCTAACATCTCATTGGCACTGTATGTCATCAGCGACTGGCGCTGCCGAGGACTGATACTGCAGAGCAGATGTGACCCTGGTAACACGGGTGCGGCTTTCCCTGCATGTGGTTTTTATGGGTGTTTTCCCACTGTGAGGTAAAACATTATAAAACTATCCCAATGGTTTTCAGATCCCCAGCTTTTAGTTTCAGTCCGTACTAGTCATGGAACCTTGTTAGCGTGGCAGAACAGTCAGACTTATCATAAGAGGAAGATGTGAGCTGTAGGTAAGTACAATGAACCTAGTTAGTAAAGCAATTCAAAGAAACACTCACACATAAATGTATATTAAAAAATAGATGTATTATATTTACACAAGATATGATTTTAAATGCTTTGTACATTGAACCAAAACACATAGAAATACTTGTAGATACTTTTCAAAGGCCACTTGTTACAGCGTTTGACTCTAATGAGAGTTCTACTGTGCTACTCTCTCAGCAGTTTACAGAAAGGGGCGGGTGGCTGTCCAATCAGGACAGCCAGACCCCCCGGTGGGAGATGATTCCATTAAGGTGCTCATGCCTACAAAGGGCAGGGGAGTGAAAACCTCCTCCCCCACTTCCTGCCTGCCCAGACACACTGAAGCCTAGGCGGGGTGATCCGCTATAGGCAAAACACACGCTCAGACCTCCCCCTCCCAGCATCGTAGAAAGGTTAACAAAGAACAACCATGCTAGAATTGCCAAAAAAAGAAAATAACCACCAAGTTAGAACTTAGGTAGGTTTATTCTCAATAACCCAGACTGCAAACACAGTTGCAGTAAAACAAATAACACAATAGTTGGTAGAACATGTCCACTGCCACCAGTCATACCTAGAAGGTTGTCTATGTGACTTAAAAGTAACAGGAGCTGAGAGAAGGATGATACTAGGTATCCCCTTAGCACTTCTCATAAGGTGGTGTGTGTCAATCTCTCAGAATATAAAGTTTTGGAGAGATATAAAGTATCACTTAAGAACAGTAGAAAGTAAGGATGAAGAAAGAATCTCAAAGGAGAAACCAAAGGGATCCCAGCTACACTGTGCATAAGGAACTGTGTGCTGCAAAAGTACAATACAGATGCCATAAAAGAGATATGGAGGGAAGTAGATCCAGAGAATAGGTAAAACATAGAACAGAGTTCCAAAAGTCAGAGCAAATAAGAATGAATGAGTGGAAAAAGGCTCCACTAGTTCAGGATTTAAAGAAAAGGGTCCAGAAGTTCAGCAAAAAGTGCTGGGGTTCTCACCAGGAGAGTGGATGAAGCATAACAATGATAAATCGTCATAACAGCATTCTAGTGAAAACATGTTCAAGGACTAATAGAAATATCACTGCTTTCATGTGTGTCTCCAAATGCCCCAAGAGACAGCAAAGGACATTCATGCTGTGTTTTCGCCCGACTAGTGGTCTTCAACTGGCCGCAGTCAAAGTGAACGTTGTCCTGGGAGGATAGCTCAGCAGCAACGTGCTCGCCTTGGAAACAAGACAACACGAAGCAATACAGGTTCGATCCCTGGGTCTGCGCTTACAGGTTCGATCCCCGGGTCTGCGCTTAGAAACATCTGGGTATTAAGCATGTTATAAATAGGCAACTAAGACATATTCCGGTAACAGCGCCTCAATGCCCCCAGGCTGTGTGAGCGCTTTAAAAATGCAAATAAATAAATAAACATTGTTGTCTGCATCCATCTAAATATATAGGGCCTGATTCATGGTGCGTTTTCCTATGGGATTGTGCCATTGTGAAGCGCTTCTGTGAATCCGGCCCATAATGTCTTGTGTGCGGTGTTGTGCTTGCCTGTATTTTATTTTATACTCCTGGCATGGGAGGTTGTAACCGGAAGCCCCTCCTAGGGCTCCTGCGGTGCCCCATGCCTAGTGACTGTGGTAGGCCTGTCACTAATCATATAAAAGGGGCCCACGGCTTCCTGTGCGCCAGTCCACACAGACCAAGAGGAATCCTAACCCACGACTATACACTCAACCCGAATAGATGGAGTAATGAGGCTCAAGCCTCGGTATCCAAAAATCAATACTGATGGATACAACTCGATCAGCAAGAAGAAGACGACACGTGCACCCCTGCGCCAGTCAATGCCATCTGACTCTGTTTCTGCCTGCTGCGCGGCGCCAGCGCCACCATATAGTCTGTGGTGTCACGTGTCCTGACGGACGGAGTCACGTGACACAGCGGGGGAGCAATAGAAATAAAGGTATCACCGGAACTGGCGGGGTTACGCCAGTCCGGGTTTAAGCAGCCAAGCGAGTGGTCGTGGTGTCCTTTGTTCTGCGCCGCCCCCGCGCACCGCGTAGCAGCGCAAGCCTCTGCCCGAGGCCTTCCTTATACATCCTACACCCGCCCGTGTCCCGGCGGGTGTAGACTTCACACTGGCGACGAGGCGGTAAGTGGTTCGCGAGCCCCGACATCAAAGGGAGCCATTGCATCCACGGACCCGCGTTCAGAAAAAAAGAAAAAAAAATCACAAAGCCGGTAAGCACCGACGCCGGCCCTGCTTTTTCATCGGAAACCACCCGCATCAGCTGTGCATGGAGCAGCGGCTCAAAGCTCCGGCAGCTGAAACAAGCTATCAGCAGCACCCACGCCACATGTGAGTTGCGAAGCCCACGCATCATACGCGGCCTGCCCTGCCGACAACACCCCACGTGGGATCACACGCCCTTGCATAACACAGGGCCCAGCAGCAGCATTATGGCAAACAGCAGCACAGCGCTGCAACACTGCGCGGCATAACATGTCAGACCCGACCTCTAGCCCAACAGGGGCCGGCACTTGGTCTTCGTCAAAGAGGAGCCTCACCGACGAGCGCAATGACCCCACGCTAACGACTTTCATGCCGCCATTCGACCCTTTCACCAATGGAGCGGCCATCAGGTGGGAAATATGGTTACAGCAGTTTGAGATGCACCTAGATGCAAGAGACATCACCGTACCCAAAAAGATGCGCACCTTTCTCCTACTCAACATAGGATCTGCTGCCCTGCGCTTATTCAACGCCACACCAAACCGCGGAAGCGACGCCAACTACGCCGCAGCAAAAGCCGCGCTCACCAACATGTTTAAACCGGACCTCAACCCGGACTACAAGTGCTTCCATTTCTGCATGGCGAGACAACGAGAGAAAGAGACAGTGGACAAATTTCACGCTCGCCTTCGCGAAATGGCCGTAGGCTGTGAATTCCCCGACGAGGAGTTCGCCATCCGCCTCCAAATCGTCAATGGAATTTCCTCTGAGAAACTGAGGAGGGCGATACTCTGAGAGAAAAATGTACGATTATCCCGCATCCTCGAGATGGCACGACTCCGCGAACAAACAGAAGACCAGGTGGCAGTAATGGAAGCAGCCATCCAGAGACTACCGCTGGACAACCCCGGACCCGCGGAAGACGTGGCAGCCATCTCCCGACAACAAAGCACTCGCCCAAAACAGAACCAGAGACCTCACCCATCACAAGGACGAGATCAAACCTGCAAATGGTGTGGAGGCCCATGGCACAAAGGCGAATCCTGCCCGGTGTGGGGATCCACGTGCAGGAAATGTAACCGTTTGAATCACTATGCCGCAGTCTGCCTGAACCCGCCGAACAAGAGTGACAAGGACCCAGACCCGCGGCCAACACAGGAACCGCGAAGGAGATTCGCGCCCAGAGGATCCCGCCAACAAACGCGAAAAGGAAAAGCCAGAGCAGTGGATGAATCACAAAGATCCCCAGCCACGAGCGACAGCGACGAAAGTGATAGCGACTCCTCTCCCGAAAAGCAAGGCAAAGAGAGGAAGAAAAAAGGGAAAAAGCGAGTACACCTAATATCGGCAGTTGACCCACGCAAATCACGCCGGAAGAGGAGACCATCATGCACAGTCCTCTCCAACGGAGACCCACTGAAAGTAATCATTGATACGGGCGCTACAGTAAACGTTATGCCCGTGACAGCGTTCAACAGACTTAACCCAAGACCAGAGCTCCTCAAGAGGAAAGTCAGGCTATACGCCTATGGATCCAAGAAACCCCTGCCAGTGCAAGGGTCGTTCAAATCGAATTTTGCTCACAATAACGCCAACTGCCTTGCACGAATATACGTGGTAGATGCTGGTTGCGAGACCCTCCCAAGCTGCAAAACGGCCGAAAAGTTGAAGCTGATACACTTCGCATTCAGTGTGCAACACGATGAACTACACAACCTCTTAGGACGACATAAGAAGCTGTTCCAGGGCATCGGACGCCTCAAAGGGAGAACCATCAAGCTCCACATAGACCCCACTATCGAACCCAAGGCAGTACGACATAGACGAATATCATTCCACCTGAGGGATGCCGTAGAAAAGGAACTGCTCAAGCTCGAACGCAGGGATCATCGAGAGGACGTCAGGACCAACCCCGTGGGTTTCACCGATGGTAGTAGCCCAGAAACCGAAACAACCAGGCGCGGTTAGAATATGCATCGACATGAGGCTCCCCAACATAGCCATCGGCCGAGAACGCCACGTCACTCCCACCATTGACGAACTCATCGTAGACCTCACGGGAGCGACGATCTTCAGCAAACTTGACCTCCGGTCTGGCTATCACCAGCTGAAACTATCCAAAGAATCCAGATACATTACAACATTTTCGTCCCACCTTGGCCTGATGAGGTACAAGAGACTCAACTTTGGGATATCGTCTGCTGCGGAAGTATTCCAGCACGAAATCCGCAAAGTTATCACAGGACTCGAAGGGACCACCAACATCAGCGACGATATCCTAGTATACGCATCAAACAAGGACGAACACCATCGATGCTTAGCAGCGGTTCTAAAGAGGCTCGAAGACGCAGGCCTGACCCTCAATGCAGAAAAATGCGAGTTCAACAAAAAGGAACTATGTTTTTTCGGATACATATTCAGCGCAGCAGGTGTGTCCCCTGACCCTTCCAAGGTACAAGACATAAAAGAATTTGAACCACCACAATCCGCCTCTGAAGTGTGAAGTTTCATGGGGATGGCCACCTACTGTTCACGGTTCATTCCCAACCTCGCAAGCATTGCGAGCCCACTCACGGAACTAACCAAGAAGAACCAAAAGTGGGAGTGGACGGAGGCACACCAGCAGGCATTCCAACTAATCAAAGACACCCTGTCCGCTTCCACCACCATGGCATTTTTTAACATAGATCGACAGACCGAGCTTCTTGTCGACGCCAGCCCGGTTGGCCTGGGAGCAGTGCTGACCCAAACAGACAGAGATGGCAGAGTATTCCCAATCGCATTTGCCAGCAGAGCTCTCACAAAACCCGATCTGAACTACACGCATATCGAAAAGGAAGCCCTGGCCATTCTGTGGGGGTGTCGCCATTTCAAGGTGTACCTGCTAGGAAAACAAGCAAAAGTCTTCTCCGACCACAAGCCCCTAGTCCCGATATTCCGAGGCTCCGCCCCGCATCCTCCAGCCCGCATAGAGAAGCGGATGCTGCAACTGCAACCATATAACATCGAGGTAGAATACCGCCCAGGATCAGACAACCCAGCAGACTACCTGTCCCGCCACCCGCGGCCGGCCACAGACAAAGAGCAACACCATGCGACAGAAACAGACGAGCACGTCTGTCATGTGGTAGCATGTGCCCGACCGCGAGCCCTGACGCTACAGGAAGTAGTGCAAGAAACAGAAGAAGACACAGTCCTGCAACACACGACCGCTGCCATCCAATCGGGAAATTGGAAAAACTACCTCATGTCAATGACTCACCGAACAGCCACAGCCCAAGCCAAACTCAGGGCCCTGTTCGGCATCAGACACAAACTCTCAGTAGCTCCAGAAAGAGTAATATTGAAAGGACACCGAATCATACTACCCGAATTCCTTGAAGAGAGAGCGCTCAAGCTGGCCCGCAGTGGACATCAAGGGATCGTCAAGTCGACAGCCTACCTAAAATCCCGAATGTGGATGCCAAACATGCACCAGAGGATAACCGAGCTCGTGGAGTCCTGCGCAGTTTGCCAAGCGTCACGGAGACCAGCAAACCCAGAACCAATCAGCAGCGCCCCCCAAAGCCGATAACGGTGGGACGCCATCAGCATGGACCACTGCACCATCGCAGGGGAAGGGTACCTGCTAGTAGTAATCGATGAATTTAGCAGGTACCCCGAAGTGGAACATGTAGCTTCGACCAACGCCGAAACCACCATCCTCACACTGGAGAAAATGTTCGCCACGCATGGCATCCCGAGGAAAGTAAAAAGTGACAACGGGCCATCGTTCACCAGTCAAGAGCTGCGTGAGTTTTTCAAAGAAGTAAACGTCAAGCATCAACGAATTACCCCAAGATGGACTCAAGCAAATGGTGACGCTGAACGTTTCATGGGGTCACTGAACAAAGTCATCAGGATTGCCAAAGAACAAGGACACCCCTGGTTGAAGACAGTGTATCGGTTTCTGAGAACACACCGGCAAACCCCACACTCAGCCACTGGCGTCAGCCCGGCCGACCTCATGTCCGGAGTACCCATACAGGTGGAGCTACCTGTGCACCCCAACTGGACAGCGCCAGATCCGGACATCCTTGAAATGGATGCAAAGCGGGAAAGACACAATGAACGAGAAAGCATCGCCAGACGGGCCTACCACAGAGAACTGAACCCAGGTGACACAGTCCTTGTCAGAAACCGGGCACCGCCGAAGAAAATGTCCCTCAAATTCGAAGTTCGCCCATGGACTGTTAAGACCACCAACCATAGCATGGTCACCGCAACCCGAGGAGAAGAAACCGTAACCAGGAATGTATCCCACTTCAGGAAAGTGCCCCAAGACATGTGGGAAGAGTACCCGTCACCCCAGAGAGGAGAAGTGACACGCACACCCCAAAGACCCACACCACAGCGGAACACAGAGGCCCCGCAAGAAGAAGAGATTGAAGCGGAGGCCGCCACCGAAGACCCACCCCGGGAAAGAAACACCCGATACAGTCTGAGAGAAAGACCCAAGCCGTCATCCCGCCTCCCGGGATATGTTGTGGACAGAATACATCATCAAAGACCGAAGCCGAGATACCTGCCTGTTCAGAAGTAAGACTTAAGATAAGTGTTGTTGTTAGCCACAGTGAATTTGCCTCCAAGTTGAGGAGGAATGTGGTGTCACGTGTCCTGACGGACGGAGTCACGTGACACAGCGGGGGAGCAATAGAAATAAAGGTATCACCGGAACTGGCGGGGTTACACCAGTCCGGGTTTAAGCAGCCAAGCAGGTGGTCGTGTCCTTTGTTCTGCGCCGCCCCCGCGCATCGCGTAGCAGCGCAAGCCTCTGCCCGAGGCCTTACTTATACATCCTACACCCGTGGGTGTAGACTTCACATAGTCCGAGGGTCTGCCAACAGAGCCCTTCATCAAAGCAGGCTGCCACCCTAGAACCCCATAACAATTACAAACAACTTGATTGACTGCCTCAACTAGTGCGGGGGATAATTATGTATAAAGATGTAGAATTAAAATGATTTTGAAGTTTACCACTACCATTAATAAAAAAAAGTTCTGTTTAATTCCCAGTGTGTGGTAAACAAATATGATACGAGCATGATTTTTGGTCAAGCAAAAATGACTTGGATTCTCAAAGAGATTCTATTAAACCGCCTCTACCAGGACCCCTGGTATTGCCCCCATGTACCTCTTTGCCCCCTACCCAAATGTATAAAAGATTCTGCCCCCAGCGCAACAGAGGATTGTCTTTAACACTAGACCTTCTGAGGCAGGAGACCTGTATCTGAAATTTGAGATCTGGCCAGCCTCTTTAATCTGGAAAAACAGGTTCAGGCAGAAGTGAGGAATGGAGGAAAAACCCTCGAGGCACTGGGTCCCAAGATCTGGAACAACCTTTGCTGGTCTTTGAGGGCAGAGCCTGTCCACAGGTTTTTCAAAAAGTATCTGATGATTGCACTCTTTGGACACTGCAGGACTTCCCACCTCTCTAGAGAGACCACGCCTTGATATCCAATCCACTACCGTCCTCCAAATGGTTATGTTGCCCACCCAGAACTTGCCAGTGTTCCTCCGTTCACAGGAAGAGCATGAGTTCAGCCTTTAGATATACACCTCTGGAAATATTCCTGGAAATACACTAAGCTCTAGGTGCGTGGAAGGGAGGCAGTGTCACTGGTAGAGGATAGCTCAGGGGCACCGCATTTGCCTTGGAAGCAAAACGATGCAGTGCAACACAGGTTCAATCCCTGGGTCCGCGCATTATAAATAACCAATTACAAAAAAACAGCCACTCTGTTGCTGCCCACCTCAGCCACTCACCTAAACATCACAACCACTGACTTTTAAATACCCGTATGCAGTTCATCCAGTGGGCAATCTCCTTTCCCACGACTGCCCCATCTGTCCAACAGCAAATAATCCTTCTCTACTTCCGCAGTGTGAATGGACTGAGTGATGCTCAGTGCCTCAGTTGCCTCACTCATATGACTGCGGAGGAAAGCAATCCATTTTAGGTGACCCAGTCACGTCACAATAAAGCCTTTTTGATCGTGGGCAAACTTAAGTATTCTGTGCTCTCGAGTTCTACATGAATCTATCACTTGGCATGAGAAACAGGACATTCATTAGTATTTAGTAGAATAGAAAATGGGCTTGCCTTAACATAATAAAATGGTAAAACAGGTGTCTGATCTTTCTTCTGCATGCCCTGATTCTTTTTTCTGTAGGGTTAATTCCAAAACCGCCATTTCATTTGATCCCCAGCAATTATTGTGCAAACCTTCTTTCCATAGACCATGCCACGGGAACTCTGTTTTTCTAGTTTTTGGCTTTTCTCTTACAAATCCTTGTAATTGGCTGTGTTAGTAGTGAGTGGCACAAGGATTTAAGTTACATTGAACATGCTCAGTCTGGCCTATAAGGCAATGCCGAACGGAAAATGCTTATGTGGGCCAGATTTTGGGGTCAGGTTTGGGCAAGTTTGAGTTCCTTCACCATGCAGCTAGTCGTTTTGATCAGTGTTGCTGAATACATCGTCTTTCAAATGCACAATTTGCATCATATTTGATCAAACAACTCCCTCTTGGGTACTATTCAAACAGTGCCACAAAAGGAATGGAGTCCTAGGGTTTCCAACACTTAGCCCCAAACACTGGAACTCTCTTCCACTCTTCATCAAAAATGAGGAATCCCTCAAGGGATTAAAAAAACTGCTGAAAACTTGGCTATTCAACCAATATCAATAAATATAGCCATTACAACATGTTGTAAATATGTCTTCCCCTATGTATATACTGCTGTGCTATGAATATTTGTCCTCTGTTTTTTCCTTTCTTCTCCTTCGCCCAGAAGCTCACTGTCTCCAGAGCCCTGCTTCTCTCTAGGCTGGACTATTGTAACAGCCTCTTTCTAAATCTTCCTACCTCTACTCTCCGCCCTCTGCAACTTATCCAGAAAAGGACTGCGAGACTTGTCCTTGGCCTCAAGCCCAGGGATCGTATCTCTCCAGGACTGAAATCTCTGCACTGGCTCCCAGTGGCTGCGAGGATTAAGTTCAAAACC
Organism: Ambystoma mexicanum; assembly: GCF_040938575.1. NCBI lineage: Eukaryota > Metazoa > Chordata > Amphibia > Caudata > Ambystomatidae > Ambystoma > Ambystoma mexicanum. Next base: position 764,984,405 of record NC_090934.1, read on the forward strand.
CTCTGCATTGTCCACAAGGCCTTCTGGGGCCTGGAGCTGCATTACCTTCAACTCTCCCTTCCTAAATATCTTCCTTCTCAAGCTCTTCGTTCATCCGCCTCCAACTCCCTCAGAGTCAGTCGCTTCTCCAAGCAACGCGTTGGTGGTAGACCTCTCTCTTCGGCAGGGGCCTCCATCTGGAACAGCCTTCTCCAAGCAACGTGTTGGTGGTAGATCTCTCTCTTCGGCAGGGGCCTCCCTCTGGAACAGCCTTCCTGCCACCCTGAAACTTGAGGAGAACCATCTCCAGTTCTGGAAGCACCTCAAAACCTTCATCTTTGCTTCTGCTTTCTCTTCCCCTCTCCCCTGCTGAATTCCTGGCTGAAACTGCACTGGATACCCGGCCACCCTTTCTGATCTCGGGCCCAGGCCTCGCCAGTTGAACACCTGCACTGCTTCCCTGGCAACCCCTGCGCCTGGTGACTGTTTTCTATATCCCTGCAGTCCCCCTACCAGCACCTATGTCTGCACTTAACTTGCACTTGCCACCAGCTGGCCGCTTTTTATTTATTTTTATCTTATTATTCTACTATCCCATGTACTGCACTTCCCCTCTCCCTTCCCCCACGCACTTTTCCCTTTCCCCCTTCTCTTGCACTTGCGCGATCTGAATGACACCTGGCCTAGTAGGATCATTGTCTGTCTTCCCTTTGTTCCCCCTCCCTTGCCACGTCGCGCCTCGAAACACTTGTGTATAGGCGAGTTATAAATGCCATATCATATCATATATTGTTTGCTAATATAAATGTGCCATACCGGCCTCCTTAAGGTATGCATTTTCAAGCTGTCTGTAACCTCGCCGTGATACCTAAGGGTCTGGGTGAGTACCAAATGTAATAAATAAATAATAAGTAGGGTGTTCTGGTCACCCTAATCCTTCAGGGTGTGCGTGGATGGATGACTGGGCCCTCAGCTCTCGGTTTCATATATCCTGGCACTACCCACAACCTTCCATGACTTATGACATCAATTGTTTAACACATTTAAACAGATGCAGAGTTTGTAATCCCTACAGTGTTATGTTCGCTGCATGTGCACCAGAAAATCCAAACTTCACAGTCAGCGCAAAATTGGATAGAGGCAAAGACGTCAAGCTACTTGTTCCTTGTGAGGCGCTACAACCCTCGGGCCTTTAGGTGCTCTGATATCACTTGTTGTCATACAGGGCACAACTCGGTGCTTTGGTGCAAAGGTTTTCCAATGTTCGTGAACATTCTTGAGAATTGGTTCTTTCGTCAGCATGCCGATTTGGCTTGTATTCAAGTGTCATGTGTCACGTGATTCATTGGGAATTTGGAAACGGTGGAGGTCACTTGAAATGTGCATGCTCACGGATGCCACGATAAAGGATTGTGGTCACCCCGGAGTGTGTTTTAAAGGTTATGGGGATCGTGCCTTTTCTGCTGTTGAAAACAGGAAAACAATATGGAATAAGGGTTGCCTGCTGGACAGGCTCTTTTGTAACCACGCCCATCTCGCCCTCTTGACCTCTCAAGGCTGCTGCGGCAAGAGGTCGCGACAGCAGATATCCGATAAGTGAGGGGGCAAACATTCCAAGGCTGCGATGACGCACACGCATTGCAATACCCTGACACACTGCAGTTTTAAAAAAACACCCAAACCTAATGACATCTTAATAGTCAATCGACGTCAAAGGGGCAGGAGGGGCAAAATGAACGTAAACGATTAATTAGATTGGATTAAAAAAAAGTCTCACAGAATCACTTTTCCACAGGCACTGATATTCCTTTCACAGCTGTCCGTTACATATTGCTCGAGCAGCGAACCTGTCACGTAATTGCACAAGAAAGGATAAGGGGTTTCAAAAAAAAGTTTCAGTAACGTTTGGCCGTCTGCGCCACGGGGGCAGGGCAAGCCCGAGCATGTCCGCAAGCAGGGTCCTGTAATACACCGCGATGGGGCGGAGAGAGGGCACGCTCAGCCACGCCTCCCTGGTTATCAAGCGTGTCCAGAGATGTATTGGCAATGCGCTTCCATGAGGATGACTGGAGGTCCGCCTTGCCCTGGCACCTGGTTTCTGTGCGCAGCAGGCAACGCCCTGTCTAGTCGTTACTAACTCATCGAAAAAGAATTGTCTGACCCTTAAAAGTCGACCCTCTTTTACGAGTACAATTAGAGGGTACACGCTAAATGCAATGAATCTGCCCACCCGAGCCAAGCAGGAGCCAAATGAGCGTCTTGCAGTGGAAGGGGGTGAACGTCTTCCGTGCCCTTAGCCTAAGACCGAAGGAGCCCGCTCCACGCAGGCTGTCTGAAACAGTCTATTTCCAATGTTTTTGAGTTTGAATTTGGGGGGAGATCATCAGACCATTGGGACCACTGTGCAAGGTGGAACTAGGAGAATAAGGAGGGACCCGACCCCCCACAGATAGTTAAGACTTATCCTCTGCAAGGATATATGTGCAGCGTGTTTAGTTAGTGCCGTCTTGTTTCAATTCAACGGCTATTGCTCCCAACAACTTTTGTGGGTCCGACCTTTTCTAGTTAATTTCAAACCTATAAAACTAGCCTTCTAAATTTACACCATCGACAAAATCATACAGTAACTTATTGTAGAGTAACTTCAAGTGTTCGTTGGTGAATTCCACTGCCACTCACCCCTACAATCTTGATTTAACTCAAAATATGGGACACTTAATTAGGCTTGAGGGCCAGCACTTTGGCAGGGCTTTACTCAGGCTGGGCTGTTGGAGATGGTGGAACCTGGCAGCCTTCTTTCCTGTAGACCCTGCTGCCCTGCTCAACGCATTGACATCGGCGATCCACCCGGCCGATAAGACCTTCCACTGGTTTCAGGCCTTCCAAAGGACCAAACTTAGAAAAAACAGGTGGGCCCTTGTCACATGTGGCATTTTGAAGGACAGCACTTTTCTACTCAATGCCCATAAGTGCCAATCACATCCCTGCGTGCTGGCTTTTCCCTTTGAACAAATACGCCTATGCACACCGTCCTTTTGGCTTACTTATGACTTGGTGTTTGTGCTGTTTTATGATTGAAACTTCCCAAACCTGCAGGTCCTCTGAGATCCAAGAAGCAAGCTCCATCTCTCCCTTCAGGACCCACCTGAAGTCTCCCTAATTTCACTGGGCAGTAGGTGAACAGCAACTGAGACCCTTTGGGGGTATTGGTGCGCAAGTGTGTGCACTCTGAGACTGTGAGCCAGAGGTGGTGGGTGCCATGCCAGTTGGGTGCTTTTAAGTCTTGTTAGTGCGGCAGTGATGGGATTTAAACCCAGGTCAGACGTTGCAAGGCCAGAAACGTACCCACTAGACCTTGTGAACGTGTTAGCAAAACAGTGCAACATGTCTAATAAGGGGATTTTACACTGCAGAGAATATTTCAATACAGATTTTCGGGTTTAAAAGGTGCGCAACGAATATAATTTGCCAGTAGAGTTATAGGAAAATCTTTTTTCTAACTCATTACATTTTTTTAATTATGTGCATATCGCTTACATAAGCCTTCCACATATAAAACAAACTTCTAGTATACACTTACACACATCTATACAAGTTAATACATCATTAGCAACATCATAATACATTCATAAACTCAAATAACAATTCCACTTTCGCAATAATAAAAAGACAACCAAATATTACAATCATAAATAGAAAAATATAACATAGCACCACTAACCTACGAAGAATCCTTAGACATAATAACATCTATTAAATAACAAATACAAAAATACAATTAAAACAGCTAGATCATCTCAAATATTTCCTCTATACACCTTAATACTGCCAATGTCAGGGAGATTTCTAAACCACCTAAGATCCTTTTCCAAAAGTTACTCATATCTATAAAATCTTTGATTGGAAAGAAATGTGTTAAAGTGCGTGTGCCTTATTTTCAGTGTTGCGGAGCATTCCATGAGTAAGTGCTCCAATGTTTTTCAATTGCTCCCTGGTCTTGCAAAATTGCAAGATTCAACAGAGCAATCAACTTGGGATAAGATTGCATTACAACCGGCAAACCATTTCGCGAGGCGGGGGGGCACTCTCATTTTCCATCTGGACATTCAATTTATTAAACACAGAATGTTCTGGGGGTTGGATTATTTTATATAGAAAGGCAAGGAATTTCCATTTCATTCGCGCTGCGAAAGACAATAACCCAAATGTATACTTAATGACCGGCGAAGGTATGCCGTTGTAACCCTAAAATCCTTCTTCAAATTTGCCCCTCTAATTAATACCTACCAATCATTGTCCTGGCGATCGCTTAGTAAATCAGTATCATAAAGCAGCACTTGTATTACGTTTGCCCTGTAATCTTTTAGCAGCGGCGCCCATGAGAATGTAACGTACTTTGAATTAAGTCTTTTCATTTGGGACACAGAGTGATCACATCTCTTTTTCATATAATCCATACATAGTTTTTTACTCGGACCATTATAAATTTAGAACACTAGTTATGTATAACTGTCGAGCACATCCAATTTATTACCTCTAATTTTCCAAGTAAAGTTAATCTTCCTGCCACGTTTTTGGCACACCACAATCTTTGTCCTCAAATTATTCATCGATAGGTCATTGTTTATTGTTTAAGTTAATGTGATTTAGTCTAAGTAACTTAAACTTTACACATATCATAAACAAACTTCCACAATAAATGAAGCACAATAATATAAAACGACAAAATAAGCAACAGTATCAATATATATACATCTTCACATGAATATAAAATTGAATTAACAAAATGCATTCCTATTTAATAACAAGAAATTAAAAGACATGAATGTAGTCTATGAAAGTTATACTGGTATTCAGATCAAATTGTCTTCAGTCACAATAAATATAGATACTTTTTATAAATGCTTTTTATCACACTTTAGAGCAGAGGGCCCAATCTGGATTCAATCCTTGTCCATATATTGTATAAGGCCACCAATAAGCTCATATTCACACAGTTCATGCAGTATTGCCAAAAAGACAATTTGCTGATGGTTCCTAAATTGTGCACATATTTGGCTAATGTTGCCTCGATGGATTTGGTCATGACATGACATTGAGTTAGTAAGTGTCTAGCTGTCTCAGGGGTTTCAGCTTGATTACACAGATGGCAAATTCGATCTTCTATAGGAGTTTTTGCTCTACACCCCAAGTTCATCCTAGTAGGGAGTTGTTCCAGTCTTAGCAAGATAATGAATCGCCTAAGTCTTATGGCTGGGCAAAGATTTAGGTATGCCTGAGGCTTCATAAAGTCATAGTGTCTGTGATGGACAAACTGATATTTCTTTAGTTTACTCAAATGGGCATAGTTTTCTAACCAATCCCATAAGGCAACTCGCTTATGGAGCGCATTTTGCACTGCTTTCAAATAGCTAATTCTTCTGTGGTTCCATCCTATCTCTGTTAGGTATTTGATCATAGGCTCATATAATGAGTTAGTAGCACTGCTTTTACCTAATTCCTGTCGGACAGTTATCAATAGTGGATTAATGGAGCTGCCAATCATCCTCAGGAAAAAGTCTGCTCTCTTTTTTAGGACAGTGGCATTTAAAGAGAGGAGTCCGAGTTGTAATCTTATTAGGGCCATTGGGACTCCAGGAGGTAACCCCAAGATCCGGCGCCTGAATTTTCCTTCAATCACTTGGAGCCAAGCCAGGTCTGAAGTCCAAAGTGCCTCTTGGCCGTACGTAATTGTTGGGGTGAACACTTGGATTTATAAGTGCCGCGTGGCCCACATTGTGAATCCCCCCTGCTTGTAAGAAAAGCTAGCCATGAGGGCAGACACTTGGGGCGGCTTTAATAATACGCCCTTGTCTGCATGCATAATAGTCTCCATATGGTTCAAATTCGATCCCCACGTATCAATAACACGGTGTATATGCTATGCTCATATTACCCACCATGAGGTTAACCCTGCTGACTCTTTTATGAGTGTATCTGATGACCTTGGTTTTATCAAGGTTAATAGTCAGCCCATTGACTTTGGCATACTCCCACAGTGCTGTTTGCCGATCTTCTAAGGCCACTTATGGTGTTATCCAGCAGTACCAAGTCGTCTGCGTAGGCTAACACAGCACAGTGGGAATCTCCAATTTTGGGGGGCAATTGTTAACAGCCTCAATTACTACTGGTATGTCATGCACATATAGGTTATAGACCAATGGTGCAGTGACACACCCTTGTTTGACTCCCCTGTTTTGATGCACCATGTTGGTCAGATGCCCTTCCTGATCTAATTTGAGCCTGACCGTAGTATTATGGTGAAGGAGTCTGAGATAGTATAGTATCCTCTTTGGGCACCCAATGGTGTCTAGTTTGAGCCACAGCCTGTCTCTAGGGATGGCATCGAATGCCGCCTTAAAATCAATATACAGCGCAGAGAGTGGAGGCTGCTCCTTAGTAAGCGCTCTAGCACGTAGGATGTCCATCAAAACAAGATTATGGGTGGTGGAATATTCTCGCCTTAATCCACTCTGAAATTTGCACAGAATGTTTCCGCTGTCCAACCATTTCTGCATTTCACTCAATAGTAAAGATGCAAATATTTTTCCTGTGGCATCTAGCATAGATAGTAATCAGTAATTGTTAGGATTTAATCCATTTCCCTTTTTAAAAATCGGGACGAGTATTGCAGATTGCCAGGAATGGGGGATTGATCCATGTTCCAAGATGTAATCGAATAGGATGGCGAATAAACTGAACCAAAATCGCTCTTAATGACGGCATTGGACAATCCATTCGGGTCAGGTGCTCTTGAGGATTTTAGATCTTCGATTTTAGCCAATATTGCCCCCGGAGAAACATCAAAAGGGCGATATATCGGAGCTTCACTAATTAAATTTATCTCGTCAGGCACTAATAAAGAATTGTGTTCATTCAAGTGCTTTTCCCATGCAACTCTGCTTATAGGATTGTCTAGTGAGCTTTTAATTTTGCCCCTAGCATCACTTAGCAGTGTCCAGACACTTTGTGAATTTTTAGAGCAAATAGTTTGGACTAATTGCTGATGAGCTCAATTTCTTACCACCCTTTTGATGTTCTTGATAGTGGTCCTATATCTATTTTTTATTTTCCTTGCCAGTGTGTCATATTGTGGCATGGTCAGATTCTGGACCTTGATTTTGCAAAGGCTGGCTCTGAGACCCCCCTTGGCATCTCTAATCTCACTATTAAATGGCTGCAAATGTCCTTTCTCTCTTGTCATAGGTCCTCTAGTAGATGTGGCATGTTTGATAGAAAAGGCCGACACCCACTTCTCAATAGAATTACTGGACATGGCATGGAACCTACCTGAGTAGGCTACAAGTGGGATTTAGTAAGGATTTAGTGGCCCGACTGATGTTATTGTCTGAATAGCTTATTCTGGTCCCTGCCTGGTTTACCTTAATTGTACCCATATTGCACTGAGCACAACTGGCCCACACAATGTTAAAAGTGCATTGGAGAAAAGCATGATCACTCCAATTATTCGTGATCACTTCCATATCGGCAACTAGATGTAGCATTTTGGGGCACAGAAAAATGTAATGCAGTGTACTAAATGCCATACCGTTAGTCCATGTCTGTTTACCCGGACAGTCTCCTGGGGTACGGCCGTTGATCATTTCTAGTTCCCAGCCATCAAACAGTCGTATCCATCCCAGCCCCTCCACATCTTGTTTACTGTGCATCATTGTACATTTGTCTTTCAGCTTGTGATTCGAAGAAGAGAGTCCCGCTCCTGTCATATGACAATTGAAGTCCCCCAACACTACCACTACAGAATTCTCAGATTTTATTGACCATGATATCATGAACTCCTGTAGTGCCTCTTGTATTGGTTCCCTTTTTACTGCTCCGGGTGGGTTGTACAAATCTATGAGGAGGAATCTTTCTGGTCTAAATTCTTGACCCAGTTCCACTTCGACTGCAATAATGTTGTTCTCTTGGCATCAATTGACCCGTCTAGAGGACAATGAATTAATCACCCCAATAAGTAGACCTCCTGAAGGATGACCTTTTTCTCCTCTAGTAGCAAAAGCTTGGTGCACCACATAACCAACAAATACCAATGGGTCAGTTGCCCATGTTTCTTGCAGACAGAAGCAGCTATGTTTGGCCAAAACTGTGGCCAACCCCTCCGCTCTCAACAAATGGGAATAGCCTCTGCAATTCCATGTGAGGATGGTAAAATCTCAATTGTTGGCTACCACACCCTGAAGAGAGTCCAACAACCACTTCAGAGTTTGCTGTAATTCAGCAATGTCCACTCGCTTCCCTTCCATAATAGAAGAGGATACTATGGACTTAAGTGGAGTATTCAAATCCTCTGGTATTGCATTCGGGTCGGCCTTGTTCATATCAACATCAATGTCAATATCCACTAGCCTCAGATAATCTTTATATTTTCTGATGATCTTGGCTGTTGATGAAAATTTGCAATGTATAGCGGAAACCTTCGGGTTAGGACCCTTCAGTGGCTCGACAAATAAAAAGTCGTCAGATGTGAGGACACGTAGTTCTGGGACCGAATTGAACCTCACCAATAGCTCAGATCGAGCTAGCCATTTGTTTTTGCCACTCTTATATAGATTTCTTTTGAGGCACACGATTGCTGGGTAGATCTTTCCCGTCTTCAGGTAATATTGATGTTTCCCTCATTGGTTTGTCGCTTGAGTCTGCTGATTTTACTGATATGGCTGGCGTAGGAGGCCCCCTTTCGTCTTTACTGTGGTCAGGAATATCCAACAGTTTGTCATCTTCCACCAAATCAGCCAGCTTCTCTTGGTCCTTGAGCAGCCAACTGGTTAGGCGGCCCTTAGCTGGGGGGTTCTTTTTCCTAGCTTTAGCTGCTCTTTTCCTAGCTTTTTTAGACTGCATTATGGGAGATGAATGTCTGGCTCCAGAGCTGGCTGCGTGCTAGGTTTGATGTTCTTTAATGCTTTTTTTGCCAGTCGACGCTGTTTCCGAGAGAAGTCGACTAAAGGGATTTGTTCAGACTCCGGAGGGTTCTCATTGTTTTGTTGCTCATTGTTGCCCTCTGCAATTTGGATGGCTACAGAAAGATTTTCGTAGGCCTCTTCACGTTTGTTTCCCGGCAGGTCCTGAGTCGGCATCCGTGTAGTAGTATTGGCCAAAATTCTTACTGACATTTGCAGCAAGATCTTGAGAGCAAATTGTATGGAAGCCACTGAAGACTGTAACTCCGCTATCTCGTTGGCCATAGATACGGGACAGTCTGGCTCCTCTAATTCTTTCTCTGGTCCATCTTCCATCGAGGTCAGGACCAGATTGGGTGAAGCAGAAAGACGACCGAAGCTCCCCGACGGATTCAGTAGCTCCGTCATTCCACCTGGATAGTTCTCAGCCTGGGGTGGGGTGCCATTTTCTACTGGCAATGGGATTTGTGATAACATTCCCTTTTGGATATTTAAGCATAACTCCAGTAGGGAATTGTTGTCAATGTCCTCGTAGTTGGTCGAACTCATTAATCCGCTAGCACTAGGTCCTGGGATGGCAATCTCTTCAATACTGGTGGAGGTGATATCCAAGGGAGGAATCGATGGGTCCTGGGGGAAAAATCCTGTGATCATGGCTTGATCCGAGGAAATGGGGTTCTTGAGTTTCTTTTTTAGCTTCATATTGATCGCGAGAGGGGCCGAGTCGGCGTTCGCCTTACTGGGTTGTTTCTTGGATTTGCATAGGTTGTATTTAGTCCATGGAGAACCCTTCCCCTGAGACATTGCCCGCTTGCTGGTAGAGGGCTGAATGTCTGAATCGACTTCTCACCCAATGTGTCTCCTGCAACTTCTTATTGTAGTAGCTCCTGTGGCTCAGATTTTGCTATTAATCAAAGACCCACATAGGATCAATAGTGGCTCGTGATCGATGATGCTCAGAGCTCCTTTCCCTAGAAACAATCAATTACAGGAACAAAAGCACTCGGCCAGGAGTCCCCTGAATTAGGGCTAGCCAATGTTGAAATGTGTTCACAACTGGGTTTAAGGGTAAACAGTGGTGGTCCCAGAGCAATGCGGTCTATCGCTGTTCCGCCTGAGTTGGTACTATCTGCTTTATTGGCCTCACCACCCTGGTGCCTATAATAACACTATAGGCAAACAAATTAGGAAAAGTTAACACTTATGGTAAATACTTAAGTGATGCCGGTTAGCCGTACCGTTAGTCACTTGTAATATAGAGTGAGGGGGACGGGGGGTAGGGGAGGTACAATAATGGAGTGAGCAGAGAAGGCCCCGTTACCACCCGTTCCTACCACAATTCTCTATGTTCCCTCTTCTTAGCACACTCCACAACTCTCAAGGCGTCCGTGCCTGGATGCTATTGGTGCTGTGACCTCAAACTGCCGACAAATTGCCTGATCAGCTGTCTCCTCAAGTTGTGGGAACAAACAGGGCGTCTCCAAGGCCGAAACAGGTGAACCACATGGGTTCGGGTGTGCGCCTCCCTGCTCCCCAGTCAGCACCAAGGCAGCCCCAAGCACCAAGCACCGGTGATCTCGCACAGCAGACCGCAAACCTTACCAATTCTATAGGCAGCCCCTGGTGCTGGCGCAGGTGCTGGTTACCATGGCTCGCAGCCCTCAAAGCCCTCGCACGGCTCCGGGTGCTGGTGTCTGTGTCTCACTGCCCACGTAGCCCTTGCACAGCTCTGGATGCTGGTGACTGTGACTTGTAGCTCGTAGCCCTCACCACCCTCGTGCGGTTAGAGTAAATGACCTGAGCTGAATCTGCTAACCACGTCAAGCCGCACCACGTTCAAAAGCTCACGTACATAGAGCTGAGAATTGGCCGCTTCCGATATAGGTAATTGAAGTCCATAAAATTTGGCAAGTTTAGTGAGCGTTGAATGCCAATCAGGGTTTGGTCAAAAATGACCAGTCATCCGCATACGCATGGTAATGGGTATGCATAGAACCCAGACGCCTTGGGAAATCCTTGGCTTTCATGAAATAATTACTCAGGTCAGCCAGATGCACATTGAAGAGGGCAGGCGCCAAGACACACCCCGGGCGCGCTCCCCTTCTCCTATTGCTCGCTTTGGACAAAGATCCATAACCATCTAGCCTGATCCTCACCTTTGACCCATCATGCAGTGTTCTAAGCATCTCCAGCAGCATACTAGGGATGCCCCAACTTTGTAGTTTCTTCCATAGGGTATCCCTATTCACCCTATCCGATGCAGAAGATAGGTCTACAAATGACAAGGTGTATATATAAATATAGGTTTCTTTTCTTGCTTCTTTGTCTTTATCAAGAGAGCCAGGAGAAACCCGTTTCCTAAAGTTCCTAGTCCTTTCCTAAATCCTGCCTGATTTTCATCCACTCTGCCAGACTCTTTAGCCCTGAGATTTACTTATTTTTGGACTAGTGCAGCAAACATTTTGCTGCAGGAGTCTAGTAGAGCAATGGAGCAATAATCCGTCCCCTTTTTTAAAAGTCAGAACTTGCTACTTGCCTTCATCACAGCCTCTTTGTGACTTTGGCTTGAACATCTCCTAAACCTCTTTTTCTCCCATCAACACATATTTCAGTTCTCAAGCCTCTTGTTATAGGATTAGTACAATAAGTGAACCACAATTTTGATAGCCCATCTGTACATTTATTGGTTTAGTTGGTACGACGTCCTTTCATCGCGGGGTGTTTTTTCGTGGGGTTTTTACCACAGATTTTTTAATGAAAAAAACTCACCAAATTTTTAGTGGGGGTTAGAAAAATATATGCATGGGGTGTTTGTGTATGAGAATAGCAAAAACACTAAAGGGGATGGAGGTTAGGAGGAACCACCAAAAAAAAAATAAATCTGAAAATCCGCCACGAAAACGCATCCCTCGATGAAATGACATGGAACCGTTTAGTTTAGTTTATTGTTTGCTTGTTAGGTGCTTATACAGCAACTACATTCTGTTTCAAAGCGCCCACAGGGCAATGTGGAGGGAAGATGGGATTGCAGTACAATTAAAATATACTGAAATATCTACAGTGGGGGAAGGGACGGCCAAACCTACTATGCCTTGTGAGCATTCAGAACGTGCAAGTGCAGCAAGGAAGAGGGCAGGAGGGTAGATGCTGAGGTGGGAGTGCTCGAGGGTGAGCAACAAATGAAGTGCAAGGTGAGGTAAGTGCTATGCGGCCAGGAGCCGCGTTGGGTGGAAGAGTGTGAGTTTCCAGTTCGGAGGGTGTGCGGAGCCAAGTGCTGATGGTAGACAGAAGCTGGGGACATTAGATGTGAGTTGTCAGGGGCCCAGAGGATGCATAAGGGTCCAAGACACCAATCATAGCAACTGTGAGATTAGCAGAGGAGGGAGGAAGTGAAGGAGGAGGAAAAGAGTAAAGTCTTGAGGTGCTTTCAATTTAAGAATGTATAAATGAAAGGGCTCCTGGCAATTCCCTGATCTATCCAGGTAGACAAGTAAATACTAGAAAACAAATTGACCAGGGCATCCACGTATGTATAAACAGACTCCAATTTAAGAAGGTCCTGCTCAAGATGCAGGGGGAGGTGGAGGCTGTTCCATAGGAGGGATCCAGCTGAGGAAAGCGAACAACCTCCTGTTCTCTGTTTAGCGAAACGCTTTAGACACAGAGAGTTGGTGCCAGAGGAATGTAGAGGTCTAGAAAGAGAGTATTTTGTAAGAGAGAGCTGCATCTAGTGTGGTCCCGGCCCAGATCGCCTTGTGGGTGGTGTAGAGGGATTTGAATTTGATCCGTGCAGCAACCAGGAGCCAGTGGAGACTTTTTGGGGCAAAAGAGGATGTGGTCCCTGGGCTGAAGGCCAAGGATAAGTCTTGCTGCTCTATTCTGGGTTAGCTCAAGGCGTCGCAGAGTGGAAGAAGGTTGATTGAGGAGGAAGCTGCTGCAATAGTCAATCCTAGAGAGAACCAGGGCTCAGGAATCATTGAGCTTCTGGGGGAAAGTGAGAAAAGGGAGATTTCCTATGAGAGGGAATAGTTGAAAGTGGGACTTCTTAGCAATGTCCTGAGTGTGAGGGAGGAAGGATAGAGAGGAGTTAAAGATGACTCCAAGGTTTCTGGCTTCAGAAGACAGAGTCTAATGCTAATGTGTTATATTACCTCGAGAGGTGTAACTTCAAGATCGTCACACAGTACCCAACAGGAGATTTCCGTAGCGATTTGTGAAGAAGTAACAACATTTCCCTCTCATGCTTGTCATGCTATTCCCTATCCACCCCAAACCTCCTCTTGCTCCACTTTGGCTGTGTCGCATTGTGCAATCATCACCACTTTTAAATCATCAAATATGATAACAGAGATCTCTCTCTTGTTTCGTGGTCTAGAAGGCCTCACCTCCGACCCTGTACTCTCTACTCCTGAGGGTTTCAGCACACCACCTTACTAATGTTCTCATAAACTGCCTACTCCTTGGTCACTCTTCCATCTTTTCTGAATCAAGCCTCATACATTTTACTGTATCAACTGTAAGGGTGCAGAAGTAACGCTCAGATACAATTGTGGCATGTTTTGGGGTAAAACATTTATTAAAATGAGAAAAGGTTGGATAAATGCCTATTTATCCCTAAAGCTAAAATGGGTTTTTACTACCTCAAAGAAAACTAGTGACATTGTCAGGAAGTCTGCAAATACAAGTCTGTCACTGTGGTGTCCAAACAAAAAAAACCTACTTCTTTCCCTAACACTAATAGTCTAAAGCAACTGTGCAAGGATGATGGCTTCTTAAAGTAACATGTTTTCTTTGTGTTTTCACTCAACAGAAAAGTCCCCAGTCTCTCTCGGTATACAAAGTGAAATAAATAATGTTCATAAATGTAAGATTCTCGTGCAAGGGTTGTTCTCCTTTCCCTTAGTATTCTTCTCAGTTTCCTTCCTCTAGGGTTCTTAAACCCCTTTATCCTCTTTGGCAAGTGGCACTGGACAATTCACAGGGATATGTTGCTTAGCTTCACAATTCTTTATCTTGTCATCTTCATACAGTTCATTGTAAAAAGTAGGATTCCTTTTTTACCAATTCCAGGGTCCATGACCCTTTCAATCTTACACATTGGTGCGGGTCCCAGTCTTGCAATATAGCTTGGTTCAGTCTCCTGCCAAGCTAATGTCCTCTCCTGGACTGTCCCTCTCACTATTATTAACGTTTGGTTCACTCTACTGCCAAACATGTGACTCCTTTCCCTTGCATGTTCTTGTGGTATCATGTGTGCTTGGTTCACTCTCTTGCCAAACATCTGATTCCGCTATTTTGGTTACTCTCGTCTTCTCATATGGGTGAGGGCCCAGACTCGCAAACTGTTATCATATATGTTATGTTATGTTATTTTGCATTTATATAGCGTCTTATATACCATTGGTATGGTCTGAAAGCGCTGGTAGGTTGAACGCCCTTGGGACTGAAGTTCGGGTCAGTAGAGAGAGTATAGAGAGTCCAAAGGTGCGTGTGCGCACCAGGTATGTGTGCAGCTGGTGCGGAATTTGTGTGGTAGCTGCTTCTTAGCGGTAGATGTGGTGGTTGAGAGATCAGGAGAATGTGTTCCCTCTGGCAGGATTTATCCAGACCGAGTGTGGCTGCGTTAGGCCTGAGGAGAACGCCTGGCTGGGGGGTGTGAAACCAGCAGTGTTTGCTTAGAGTGATGGGGAGTGAGCAGGAGATGTTGATATGAGAACAGTTATACCGAATGGTGTCATAGTATCCCTGTGTTCTAGTTGAGTGGTGGTGTAAAGAAGAGAGTACGCATGGGGTGTGGTATGATATATGCTCTTACAAATGTTCCCTGCATTCCACTTTGTATAGAGAGGCTATTGTGGTCACCTCAAATGTAACTTTCCTCAGAAAGCACTGGGAGCACTTTCTAAGTTCACAGGGATGCGATTGGGTACAGTTCTAAATGCAATTGTGCACACTTCTAAATGCAGCTTTTCGGAGAGGCTATTGGAAACAGCTTCTAAATGCGCCTGGGTACACTTTTAAATGCAATTGGGCACATTTCTAAATGCAACTTTTCTCAGAGGGACTATTGGGCACAACTTCTAAATGCAATTGGGTACACTTCTAGATGTAATTGGGCACATTCTAATGCAGCTTTCCTAGGGAGGATATTGGTCACAACTTCTAAATGCATTTGAGGATACTTCTAAATGCAACTTTCTCAGATAGGCTATTGGTCAAACTTCTAAATGCAATTGGGGATACTTCTAAATGCAATTGGGCATACTTCTAGATGCAACTTTCTCAGAGAGGCTATTGGGCACAACTTCTAAATGCGATTGGGTACACTTCTAAATGCAATTGGGCATACTTCTGGATGCAACTTTTCACAGAGAGGCTATTGGGCACAACTTCTAAATGCAATTGGGGATACTTCTAAATGCAATTGGGCACACTTCTAGATGTAATTGGGCACATTCTAATGCAGCTTTCTTAGGGAGGATATTGGTCACAACTTCTAAATGCATTTGAGGATACTTCTAAATGCAACTTTCTCAGATAGGCTATTGGTCAAACTTCTAAATGCAATTGGGGATACTTCTAAATGCAATTGGGCATACTTCTAGATGCAACTTTCTCAGAGAGGCTATTGGGCACAACTTCTAAATGCGATTGGGTACACTTCTAAATGCAATTGGGCATACTTCTGGATGCAACTTTTCACAGAGAGGCTATTGGGCACAACTTCTAAATGCAATTGGGGATACTTCTAAATGCAATTGGGCACACTTCTAAATGCAATTGGGCACACTTCTAAATGCAACTTTTCTCAGAGAGGCTATTGGGCACAACTTCTAAATGCAATTGGGCACACTTCTAAATGCAACTTTTCTCAGAGAGGCTATTGGGCACAACTTCTAAATGCGATTGGGTACACTTCTAAATGCAATTGGGCATACTTCTGGATGCAACTTTTCACAGAGAGGCTATTGGGCACAACTTCTAAATGCAATTGGGCACACTTCTAAATGCAATTGGGCACACTTCTAAATGCAACTTTTCTCAGAGGGGCTATTGGGCACAACTTCTAAATGCAATTGGGCACACTTCTAAATGCAACTTTTCTCAGAGAGGCTATTGGGCACAACTTCTAAATGCAATTGAGCACACTTCTAAATGCAATTGGGCACACTTCTAAATGCAACTTTTCTCAGAGGGTCTATTGGGCACAACTTTTAAATGCAACTTTTCTCAGAGAGGCTATTGGGCACAACTTCTAAATGCAATTGGGCACACTTCTAAATGCAATTGGGTACAACTTTCACATGCAAGGGACATGGTTTCTGAATGCAATAATGAATTTACGGTGGTGATGCTTTGTTAGATGAGTGGTAGGGTAGTATGGCCTGAAATCATTGCTTCTGGCCCCGCCCTTGCCACACTTACTTGTTGTTGGCTTCTTGCTTCTCCTGCGGAAACCTGCAGATACGATCTGGGGTCGTCCCTGAAGGAGTTGTCATTTGCCTTGGGTCCTTAGCCGCAGGGGCTGCCGGGCAGAGGGCTGCCCTAGGAGAACTGGTAATGGAGGGGGTCCTCTCAGCTTGAGCAATCAGAGCGGGGGGGGGCGGTCCAGTTAACCAGGAAGCGGGTGCGGGGATGGAGCAAGGAGCGCGGCAAGGGGGATTAGGGCCTGGGGGCACACAGATTTTCCCAATTCAAACAAAATGCGCCCAATTTCAGGTAAAACGCCTTACCAGTACCTACTCCTCGGCCACGATGGACGTGGCACTCGAGGAGGCAGTGCAGGGGGCCTGGTGTCCTGCAAGACTCAGAGGACAGCCAGTCAGCAGCAGAGCAGGAGCAAGGGAAGGCTAACAGGGTAGAGGGAGAGAGAGAAAGGAGAAAAAAGGTAGGCCTTGAGGAGTTTCCGGAACTTAAGGAGGTCCGGATCAAGGCAGGGAGGGGCCATTCCAGAGGGAGGCACCTGCAGAGAAGAGAGATCTACCCCCCAATCTCTGCTTGGAGAAGCGACTCACCCGCAGAGAGTTGGAGGTAGACTAGCAATGGCTCTAGGAGGAAGGTACAGGAAGAGAAAGTTGAAGGTAAGGGCCACTGCCCCTAAAAGCCTTGTGGACGATGTAGAGGGCCTTGAACTTGATCCTTGCAGTCACCGGGAGCCAGTGGAGAGATTTCAGGGCCGCAGAAATGTGGTCCCTGGGCTTGGGCCAAGGATAAGTCTTGCAGTCCTGTTCTGGATGAGTTGAAGAGGGCCAAGAGTAGAAGTAGACAGATTGAGAAAGAGGCTGTTGCAGTAGTCCAACCTAGAGAGAACCAGAGCTCTGGAGACAGTGAGCTTCTGGGGAGCGGGGGGTCTAGGGAGGTGAAAAAAAAAGGGAGAATAACTGAGGAGATACAGCTGGAAGTGGGCCTTCTTGGCAAGATCTGATGTGAGGAGAGAAGGATAGTATGGTATCGAAGATCACTCCAAGACGTTTTACCTCACAAGAGGGTAAGGGCAAAAGGCCCAAGGAGGATGGCTAATTTCTCTAATAACCAACTTTCCTTATAGGGTCAAGAGCAGCGAGGCCACACGAAAATGGCAGAAGTGCACCATACAAGACAGCTGTACACTACATGAACAAAGCTACAACTTCGCAACAACATCATACCACTTCAACCACGTATCACAAATTCATGATCACTGGGAACTCGAGACCCCTCCGGTCTCCATGTGGACCATTCCACCCCTTTACAGATGGAGAGCTTGTCAGCCACTCGCTGAGCAGGAACCCAGTACAAAACACTTGCAATTCAGATGGGATCGTTATAGTATCCATGCCCGCCACAGATGTAAAAGGCATAAATTGATTAGCAGAGTTTGCTAATTCAAAATGTTTTGATTAGCAAACAGACCCATTTGATTAGCAATTGTGTAATAATGTTGATGTCACCAGAAGTTCTATACCCAGGACATGAAATGAGCAACAATAAAGCAGTTTTGCAAACTGCTGAAATAAGACAGAGAAGTCAAGCATTGCAAATTCTTTAATATTCAACTAGACCTGCAGGTCGGATAACTTAGTTTCCCTATTCAACATAAGAGAAAAGCACTCGACCCATACCAATGGAGCACAACATGTGATTTGTGTACAATGGTTCATGTCACTACAACTTGCTTTGTTTGGCACACTGCTGCCACCCAGCGGCCAGCCATGCACAGTGAAACTTTTGTTTGACATTTACTGGAAACAAAGTAAATGTTACATAAAGGTTTAAACATCGCTTGAAGTGCTACTCGGCCGTCATAAAATGTACTCTACTACGCGAGTGGGCAAAAAGACTTTGCGAGCCATAGACGAGTGTCTGTAAAATGTAAAGGGTTAGAAGCATGTATGGACACAGATATGATAAAAAAAGGCCCTGAAAAGTTTGCCCAGCTGCCTCCTGCAGGTGGTAAAATATAATGCAATCATAAAGCAAAGCAAGCTCTTGAGGCTAACTACAGTGCTAGAACTATAGATATACATATATATATGTCCCGGCCACTCTCCTGCCAAACATATGATTCTCCTCTTTTGGGGTTTCTCAGGGTCCTGTAGCCCCTTATTCTTTCATTTCCATATGGGTGTGTGTCCCAGACTCGCAATAGCGTTTCAAGGTCCCAGGCCCTTCTTCTCTAATGTTTGTATTCACCCTCATGTTGCCCCGGACCGCCAACACCTCCTGGAAAACCCACGTAGCTGTTTCCTGCTTCTCGATAGGTACCAGCGTTTCTATTGTTCCTCGAGGTGAATAGTGGGGTATGCAGAAGTTCTGCAGGCATCTCTCTCTGCCTGGCTGTGCGTCCTGGCTTGCAGGCGGTTCACCAGAGTCTAGGACACTCTTAGGTATCTATCGGCAGCAGCCCAAATGGTCCTTCCAGCTTGGACCATGTTTTGGTTCTCCTCCTCGCATCACAGCTTCTTTGACTTTGGCTTTCCTCAGCCCACCCGGTAGACAGCTCCCGCAGTTCCTCCTTGGAGGGTTGTTCTCTCTCTCTGACCTCCCAGCTGAGTTCTTCCAGTGAGAGAATCTCCTTCTTCCCTTAGTATCCCACAGACTGCTGGGGTTCAAGGGTTCCCCCTCTCTCTGGGTAGTACAATGGTCCACAGCCCCTTCTGTTACAGCACAGGATTCCTGCTCCCTGCTCTTCCAGGGAAAGCTTGACTACTGCTTCCTCAATCCTTCCTACTTTTCTACTCTGTTTGAACAATGAGCAGCCAGCAACCACAAGACCGCTCATTATAGTTCTTAAGATTAATATTCATGGCTCCGTTCCTCCTCCTCATCTCAGTATCAATCTTAGCACTCTCCCTTTGGTAGAATAGGATCTTTTTCGTCTCAGTACTTGGTTATGTGGGGTGCATTTAAAGGCCCTAAACAGAAATCCCCTTCACCTGAAACACCGCATTTAAACACTTCTACAAAAAACGGCATTGCTTTGCTTTCCCTGTCACATGAGTGGCAAGCATTTGAACACTGCATCCGAAAACGGCCCTGCTTCACTTTTATTTCATCTGAATGACAAGAAGTTATGCACTGCATCCATAAATGGCACGGCGTTGCTTTTATTTCACATGAATGACATTGTCAAACTTGCTGTGTCGTGAAGAGTATTAGGGCCTCTGTCCCCAAGTTCCCCACAGAGAGATATAAAAATACTCTCTGTGCGAGCCTTGAGGCCACAGGTGTTGATGTAGTTGCAGTAGGAACCAGGCGCAGCCGAAGACCCCAAGGCTGTGGGAAGGAAGCCAAGTATTAGCACAAACAGGCACAGTATTTGATTACACAGGCAAACCTTAATACCCAAAAAGGAGCTTACCTAAACCCGATAAGAAGGGGCCGGGATCGGGAGTTGTGGTGCAAGGGGCATGCAAGATGGTCCCTGAAGCCTGGCACCCGATGGTAGTGCCGGCTGCAAACACCTGGATGTTTCTTGGCACTTGGTAGAACGTGGTACACTTGAACGTGACTGTAACAATTCAGGCAAAACGAAGGCAGGTCCAAAAACAGTCCGAGGGTCAATTCCGCTAATCGTGGTAGGGATGAAAAACCAGGGAGAAGTTCAGAGGCAGTCCAATGTTCGTTATCCAAAAGGTCAGTATTCCATGTAGATCAAAGTAGAAGTATCAAGGAGAGAGAGAGAGCAGTCCGTGATTCGTGAGCCGAGGTTGAGTACCGTGAATCTTGAATCCTGAATCGAAACGCCGAACAGTGTTTGCATGAGAAACAGCTGTGAAGCAACAAGCGTTTTGAATCTGCCAGCTTTTATGCACGGCTCCCGATCACGTGAGCGGATGACAGGGCACGTGATCGGGAAAGCGTCCCGTAACCAGGAAGTGATAGCGATGGGCTGCTCCTGCCCGACCGCAACCTCCAGGGAAGTTGCCAATGAAAACGAAACACCCAATGAGGACGGCCGTCGCCCCTGCTCGGAAACAAGGACCGCTTACGCTTCCCTAGCACCACATGTAACCTAGGACCCTGAACTGGGTGTGCCCTGGGAAGCCTAGCAGTACTGCTTGTCGGAGGGTAACCGGGAATGGGAGTAATGATATTACTATCTGCAGTGGTCTGGCTGTTAGGCATGATGGGGTGCATGTTGGTATTCCTCCTGAGCATGACAGACATGATGTTATGCATTGCATCCAAAAACGGCCTTGCTTTACTTTTAATTCACATGAGGGGCAAGAATTTCAACACTACAATCAGAAACGGATTTTGCTTTCCATTTCACTCGAGCATCCACCCTTCAAACACTGCAAACGAAAAAACGGCTTAGCTTTTTCTCCTGTTCAAGTCAAATCAAAGAACCATGTGGAAGGGGCCCTACCCCTTATTGTCAATGGACTAACAGCAAATTGCAACTTCACTCAAAAGGAGAAATTAAAGAAACCTGTGACCTACAAGACAGAATTTTAAACATTAAATGCAAAAACGGCTTGCACACGTGTGAAAAAGAAAGATTACTTTAAAAGGCCACAGTGAAAAGATAGCACTGGTCGCACAAGAAAAATATCAGGGAAATATGCTCTGTGGGTTGACTCAAGTAATGTACATTATGTTTCCACCCACAAGACTTCAGTCATCTTTGAAGAGGCACACAATACTGTGAAAAACTGTTTGGGGCTAAGGCAGGAAACTTCACAATTAAAAGCCCCGCTCCCACCGGAAGTCGCACCTACCAGTGAACCATTCCGCAGTCAAATGTGAGGTTACTGAGGGTGTAATAATTCCCTGCTCTGCCAGGCTTGAAGGCAGGGGCTCAGGGATTTCAAAGAAAGCAAGTGTGGCTAAAGGTTGTCTAGGGGGTGTGAGCTCCTTCCTGCACCCACTACAAAGAATGAACTGACAACTTCAAAGGAGGTCATAAAAATCTCTGGTCACCGGCTAAGCCAGGGAAAGACAGTTGGCTGTGGGGGAGGAAGCGCTCCTCCCACAGAGGGGGACAGATCCTCCCAATTGACATTAAAGGACTGATTTCATTTTTAGGCATTTTCGCAGCAATGAGAATGAGAAATAATTTTGTTTTATGCTATGTTGTTATGTAATTTCCAGGCGGTTTTTTAGAGACAACATTATTTTTGTTTTGCTAGGACTTTGGAGAATGAAATGGCCAGTTAAGATATTTTTCTGGCTGAAGTAAAAATAGGACAAATATGACAATTGGTGGAAAGATGGAAAATGAAATTATGAACATGCTTGATCATTTGTAGAGTTATAACTATTATACATTTTGTGAAAAGGACAAAAATGTGCCACTGGGCCATGTTACATCGTACATAGTTGGCGATTGGCTTACCTACTTCCTTATGACCCACTAAAACCACATATCTAGTTCTATGTTAGGGGTAGTAGAATTATGAAGTTAGGAGACATAACAGGTTTTTGTCAAAAAGTAGCAAGGAGAACAAAGGATAGTAATAAATGCAAACATACAGATGGTGCTCTCTTCCTTCGAACCAGTCATGCCAGGGGGCGGAGAGAAGAATGGTAAACTGTCCTATCCGGGCGGTAGGGGTGATTACAGAGTACTCCCCCAGATTGTAAAGTGAGTGAAGTCATTTGTGCTATGTAAGGGGGATTGTACTAGGTCAGGAGACACACAAAATAAATCCGGGGAGACAGGAGAAGGAGGACAGAGAGAAGGCGTCTGAACCGAACCAAACCAAGGCAGAGTGCAGTGACCAGACCCCTTGCCTAGCTGTCCAGAGTGTCCTGAGATCCAAATGGCTCTCCAGAATCCCAAACCAAGGCTTACTGTGTAAGTAAACAAACACCTCAGCCCTAAATTGCTTAAGCCCTTCCTTTTTGTAGCATTAAACCCCATTGAAAACCCCCAATTGTCAGTGTAATTCGGTCACCTCTCATAGAAGAATCTGTGTTTAGCCTGTGTCTGTTAGCATATTCCCTTTGGTAAATCTCTCAGTATATGTGTAAATCCTTAGCATATTTTTAAGTAAATCAATTAATTCCCCCATTGAAGTTCACGGTACAAGTTGGTTGAAATTCGAAATTAACCACCTTGTCCCTGGTGTCTTTCTTTAATTATTATAGTCATTAAAGTGTTGCCTCAAAAGAATGAGTCTTATGTAACTGAAAGCTGAGCTTGTCCGTGTATTGTATGCATCACCACACAAATTCCTATTTACATCCTTCCTAGTAAAAACCAATACCGTAGTCCTATTGAGACCAATCCCGTTTGCCTTCAAGTCTATTTGTTATTTGCCCGTGTCCTTGTCATTGAAAACCGATTTTTCTATTATAAGCAGCACCCCTTCCATGAGCTGCCTGTCATTGTAAATCCAGTGTAAAACGAATTTCCATTTGCCACTGTATTTTCCCTTTTGCATTTGATTTCTCCCAAAACCGATTTTTCCATGTCATTTTTACTGTGCCTGGTGTGCTGATTGGTATTATCTAAGCTTCGCTATCTCAAGTGTAAACAATACGAATTTCCTTTCATTCTATCATCTAGCAGTTATGAGTAATAATCAAAATCCCATTCTGCTCCAAAAACGGGTTTTCACTTTCTTTGCTGGCTTCCCATCTTGGGGTGGTGGGCTTTACCCCAAATCCAAATTTCTCTCTCTATTCCTACTCCTTGCTACTTCCTTCCATTCAAAGGAATCAAGTTAGCCGATGTTTGGGGGTGAGTGTTGCAGGGGGGAGTGCTAAACTGTTGGTGTTATCTCTTTATCAAATTGTTCTTTTTCTGTGTTGCCCTTAAAGACTGTATGAATTTTAATAGGATCTCTTAACCTAATTGTTTTGTAGAGATCTGTGCAGTTTGTGTTGCCACAGCATTGGTGGCTGTGAAATTGTTTGATTTTCCGTTTTCATTAAATAATAAATTAATAGATATATTCTTGATACACACCGGCCTAATTCCTGGTGACACAGGGTGTGTGTGGAGGTTGGGGCACAGTGCAGGTTCTTGGGTAGTTTACTGTATTGGTTGTGAGTAGTTAGCAGAGTCTTGGGTGCAGAGGCTGGAAGTACTGCAATAGTATGTCAACTGAGGTGGATAAGGCCTCACTTGGCTGTCTTATGGTTGTGGGTTGTGTTAAGTGGGTTGATGTTTGCATGTATGGCTTTATTATGCTGCAGTGGTTGTGGCAAAGGACTAGACTCTTGGGTGCATGGCCATAGGCCATAAAACTGTGACATTAATGAGGCTCTATCTAGGTAGTTCCTGTTCTTCTTCATCCCAGTACATTTAAAGTGGACTGGTACAGAAGTGAAGTGACCAGGGGAGGAGGAGTGTGTGTGGGATGGTGGTGTATTATCAGGGCTCTTAGTCGGGACTAACCTACTAGGTTGGCTGACCTGACAACAGAAAATATTGGCACAAACTGAGAACCGGGAAGGAGAGTTTGGCTTGGGGAAGGAGGGTGGGTCTAATAAAGCAGTGGAATACCGCATTCTATGGGAATGGTCATCCCTAATCCCATATGGAGTTCCCTCCCCCATGCGATCCTCCCCAGTACACAACCCGAGGGGTCTATTTTACTGTGGACGCACTGTCCTGGCCTCATGGTGAAGTTCTCCCCATAGAGGAAAAGGGACGAGATTCCCAGAGCTTTCAACTGATTGCATGTTATATCATGTTACAGGGGATTTATAGTGCTCACAGCTGCCATTCACATGTCCATGTGGCCTTGATACACATGTTGTTCTTGACAGTTCCTCTAAGGTGCCACTTGAGCACACTACGCAGCATGAGTCTAATAACCAATACCTTTGTCAGCCCTCTGCCATCCTCACCATCATCCTCTCCCAATTAGATTATGCAAACTGCCTTTATCTAGGCACACCAGCATTCCAACGTAGAAAACTCCAAAGAATCCAAAATGCAGCGGCCTGTCCCCTCATTGGCCTCCGACCTAGAGAACACATCAGCCCCGCGCTCAGAGTCCTACACTGGCTCCCTATTGGTCGATGGACTACCTTTAAAACCATATGCATTACTCACTGTGCCATCCACAACACTGGTCCCAAATTCCTCCAGGATACACCCATGCACCACCAAATTTCCAGAACCCTCGGATCCAGTGCAGCACTTTTCCTCGTTATCCCTCATTGTAACTCCACCAGATTGGGATGTTCCTACATCTCCATTCAAGCACCCACCATCTAGAACTCTCTACCTCTCCACCTCTGCTGCATTGACAACCTCCTTGCATTCAGAAAGGCACTCAAAACATGGCTATTCCTGTACTCTTCCTGAATCCCCCCCTCCACATTATCCTTGACTGTTCCTCACACACAAGCCCCGGCACAGGCATACCAAAACATACACAGTTCACGTTACAGCGGATGCCGGCTGCTTTTGTGGCAGCCCACTGTGCTAAACTCAACCCATTCTACCCCTGCAGACTATTACACATCAGCCACCCCCGCCCCCACCCAGACCTCCTGCACTCTAACTGGTGCACTCGGACTACCGGACAACACCTATAAATTTGATATTAGCTTGTACGTTGCCACTGAATAGTGTCTGGACAGCAAATGAGGCTGAAAATACACCGGGGCCGCATCCAAAAATTCCATCTCGACCGAATACCTAGAGGCCCTGCATTGGCAGACCTTCCCCCATCTAATATCAAAGGGGGCTTGCCCAAAACTCACAGAATGCTTGATTATATGGATCACTAGATGTAGCAATTGAAGCGTGCCTAGTTGGATTATTGGGATAGGAAATGTTACACACTTAGATGGATTGCCCTATTTATCAAAGGGCTTGCCCAAGAACTCAGAACACTTGAGCCGTAAGTTCACTGGAAGTAGAGATGAAGTGCAACAGTTTAACTTGGGTATAGGACATGGCATTCACTTACATGGATTTGGGGGTAGGAATGGTGACGCACTAAGATGTTCCTTGGGGGCATAAAAAATGCTGCACTTAAACAGTTGTTTCTTTTGGGGATGGGAAATATATCATAGGTCACAGGTGAGACTCTAATAATGCCGGCCAAGGCCATGCCATAGGGTTGGACACAGATATGTGGGTGGCCTGGCACTGCATCTAATTTACACTTGTGGTTGCACTCAAAGCATGATGCCTACAAGGTCTCAGCCCACGCATGACACTCCAGTTTATTTACTAGCAACCCCTTCACTCCTATAACTGCTAAGGTTTGTTTAGTCACTGAAACACACAGTGGTTACATACAAGTATCCCCTGCCATCGCGCTTATTACATTACTTGGTTAATCTTCTTAGTACGTAGTATGTTAGTAGCTATGTCTATTTAATTTATTTGCCTATTGCACTCAAAGAATCCCATTAGCCTGGTCCTTCTCCATGGTAGCATTCTATCCCTACTAGAAGATGCATTCAGACGACCATCCTATCACCTTGGGAGACTTCGGGGTAACCGTACCACAGTGGCAGAAAAAATTCAGCAAAGCAACATCAAAGAGAAACTCTGCCCGAGTTTAAGGTATGTATAAACGCACCACGTCTGTGGACATCTGCCACAGGCACAGCTCTCTATCCGCGTACTCTAGAATGCAGTTACAACTATGTCATATTCAGTCTAGCTGCTCACATAACTTCTTGCACTGAACCCCAGATATACCTCAACACCTCTGCCATTAGTATACAGCGACAATCTGCAAAGAATACAGTCTAGCTGGAAACACATCAAGTCTCCTGCGTCTTGCCCACTGACAGCACCCGCCCACGTACATAGCCACCCCTCCTAATCTTGGCAAAATGCACACATGCATCTTAAAGTCTACTCTTAGAATGTTTTCTTATACTTGGACTTCAGTCCCCGAGGGTGTTCCAACCACAACATGCATTGAGGCCATACAAATGGGGAAAGGGTGCTATATAAATGACGAATACAATACAATACACGTGTCCCCTCCTTTCCCTTGAAATCTTCTCCACATTCTCAAACTCTCTGTACCCAATCACTCAAGGACTTCTGAAGAGCAGTTCATCAACCTAGCCTAAGGCTGTTTAACCTTTTTGAAAGTGTTCTGTATGGGACAGTATTTAAGGCTTTAATCTCATCTACCCAGATAATGAGACTTATAATGTTTTTTTTTAAACTGGGTGCTTTGGTAGGCCGCTTTTAACCCAAACCTGACTGTCCTGTTTTAACAGTTTTCCTTATGATCCATATCAGTGGGATTACATTTATCAACCACAGGATGATGAGAGGCTGAGTGAACCTGTGGTGGGGGGGGGCATCCGAACATGCGACCTTCAAGGGTCTCTGCAGTGAATGAATTAGTCCACTGAGCACTTATACTAGCCATATGCAAAACAATACGCTACAGTAGCTCAATACAGCCCGGTGCCTTGATTTGTGTCCACAATCTCTGCTAATAACTTCACTTTTGAGGCAAAGGGGTGTAGTGCCCATAAGGAAGGATTCCAGAACCCTAGGACCAGATAAAGCCTAGGTGTGTAGATAGAGACAGAAACTGCCATTTAAGAAGTGAGGCTGGAAAGTGCCACTTACTGGTAAGAGATTTCCTCTGTAGAGGTGGTCTGACCCAGTCATGGAAAGGGATACCACCCTCTCCTCTGGTTTGTGTTCAATGAGGCACCTGTTTGATACTTTTATTTAAAGCTGCACGGCTATTATCTGTCTCTATCTTGCTCAGTGAAACTGGGTTTTTGTATATGTAAGAAAGGGGAGGCTGTTGTTTTAAGTTCTAATGAGCACCATTTGAAATGTTAAAAATATATTCTGAATGGATGTGAAATAATAAGATGGCTACTGCATGCACAGTTTCTGACAGCCCCCTGCCTCCTGAAGAATATACCCTCAGGTGAACCTGGTCTGGGTGTGCATCACATTCTCTCCTTAGTAGGAGTGATAGCTAGAAGGGCTGTTATTTGAGTGTTGTGGCCTGAGGGCAAGAGGGATAAGCTGCTGGTTATGGTGAATCTGAGTCCTGATATCACTGTGCGGAGTGAAGCAGAAAATAGATCTGCAAGGCTGACCAAGTGGCATTTCCTTTGTTTTTCCCTGGAGAGAAAAAAAACCTAAACATTGGGCTTTCTGGGGGAGCCTGTTGGGCGGAATTCTCCTGCTTTAGGGTTAATGTAATGTAATCGAATTGTCATTTGTATATGGATTTTTCCTATAGGTATGGTCTAAAATCACCGTAGTTCAATGCCCACAGGGACCGAAGTCCAGGCATGTGAGATTCGTCAGAGGGGTTTAGAATGCGTGTGTGCATTTCAGCCAATAAGAAGGTAGCTAGAGGTGGCCAAGTCCCTGCTTGCTACTCATGTAGAGCTGGCATGTAGGCGGGTACTGTGAGATAGTATGGAGAGTATGCAAGAGTAGGAGATCATTATGTGTCCATCTAGACTAGTCATAGTTGTACTCAGCCACGTTTTGAGTCATCGCAAAGTACTATAGTTCCTCTCAGCCTCACAGGAAGATACTGGAATAGTTAGGAGAATCCGCAGTAGCTTCTCCACCTGTGCAAATAAATCTCTTTCTGTGGGAGGCATCCTTGGATGTCTACCAATTCTGAGATGAAAGAATACTTATGGATGCTTGATAATGTTGTTAATTGTGCAGAGAGGAGGAAATATTCGATTTCTGGTTACTTAAAAATATTTTCAGCATGTCTGCCTGTTAGAAGCAGCTGTGTCACGTAAGATGGCGTAATGCCTATTGCAGTACTGCAGGACATTATTTTACTTATTCTACTCAATTGACTTTAGTACACAGGTGTTGGAAAACGATCAAGAGCGTTCAATTTGATTTGTACCTCCTCTAGTATGCGGCTAAGGCCTTCACGTACTGCTGCACTAATGCCATGCATAACCAGCAAGTTAACACACCTTCTAGCAAACTGAGTTTCTGAGCAATGCTTTGCTTAGTAACGAATTGGGAGTATACACCCATGATTTCATTAGTTTAAAATACAGACCCAGAGCACGACCCTGGGTTATAAACTTGGTAGCTGCCAGTCCAAAATCACCCCAGATTAATTCCATAGGGGTGCTCTGAGGTAATCCCAACAAAGGCCTCCAGCACTTTCCCTCAATTTGTTTAGTGTCAAAAGGGTCTCTTAAGGCCCACACTGCAGACCCACATAGTATCGTATGCATTATATTAGAATTGTATATGCTATTATGGCTGGCCTTAAATTATAGCCACATTATGGAATATAATAGAGCTGCCTTGCCTGCATGTACTGGATAGATTTTTCAGAGGAATACTGACCAATGCAATTTTTACATAGTGCTCAGTGCCACCTCGCAACCACTTCATGGCACTGTACAGGCATTTCTCGTAAGAGCTTCAATACATTAAAAGCAGAAAAAACAGCTTTATTCTTGACATGACTGCTCCTTTCAGCAGAGCTGATAAGTATTTGATCAGACAGAAGAACATTTTTTAATGCTCTTTTCGTGGCTCCATAGAAAACCTTTCAGACTGGCTGCTTTTAATTGTCTTAGACAGCATGGCATTGGACGCTGTGTGTTTAATGGAACTGTTCATCACTTGCCAGTAAGGCAGCTAAACTATCAATGGGACAGTATCGTCAACTCTCTCAACACGCCTGGTACAGTTTTAATAAGACAGTGTGGCACTCATCACTGAGCAGAGCCTTTGCTGCTAAACTTTGCAATGGCACCTTCACAGCACATCTGGGCGGCTGTTTGTCACGATGCCCGCTCCCGGGGAGCCGGCTCAGGCCCTGCGTCCCCGAAAGCGGACATCAAGTCCCCGGGGAAGGTCCCAGCAACCCCTTATAGGGGCCCTTTGGACAGCGTCCTGGCGCCTATGGCGCCAGGCTCATAGAAAATGTCAGTCCTGGCGCCATAGGCGCCAGGCTCATTATGAAAGTGTTTGGGTGCACTTAGCTGATGCAGACCATGCTGCAGAACCCCGGCCTCCTTGAGGCCTGAAAGGAACAACTTTACCTGTGGGACTCATTTACCACCCGGGTGTGGTCGGGGAAGGATGCATACCTGATTGGAGGAAGGACACATTCTAGGAACTTCTTCCAAGGCTATTTAAACCACACCCGATCAGCCACACGTGCTTCGTGTTGTTCTGCATCTAGCAGCTGGACGCTCACCGTGTCTGCTCCTGCATCTTGACTTCTGCCACACCTGCCAGCATCCTGAATCACCTGCAAAGGAAGGGAACAAGAGAACAGAAGAAGGAAAAGGCCTCACCTGCTAAATCTGCATCCCAGAGACATTTCGCCGACAATCCTGAAAAGGAAGACATTTATTTTTAAAAGCACATCGCATCAATCGCTGCAGCGCCGCATTCTACTCACCTTTCTTTACAGGGCGCCTCCATGTTCTGCAGCGACCATCCGGATTCGCAGTCGCACCCCCGCGCCTAGGGAGAAAAAGACAAGAACAAAGGTGAGAGAAAGAAAGGAAAAGGGAAGCTAAAACTCCATGTCAAGACTTACCTGTTGGGTCATTCCCTTTTCATTTCGGGTCCGCGCCGCATCCAGGCATTTTCGGACCCTGGCCCCTAAGGGGAAAAAGACATCAGCGTTAATGAGTGAATGAAAAGACATTACCAAAACACTCATTAAAGACTTACCTGATTTCCACAAGGATTTCACCGCTCACCTCGGGTCGGTGCCTGTTCCCCGGCATTCCGTACCCCAGCCCCTATGGGGAAAAAGACACTAGCATTAGAACATTAATGCATGGACACAAGGGGAACCACTTATAGAAAACGTACCTGGAAGCCAAGCAAGTTTGGTTCTCACCCATCCGAAAATCCAGTGACGTAACTGGATACCAACGCGCCCCTGCATCAGAAGCAGGATGGAGAGCTCGTCCTTCCAGACCCTAAGGTGAGACGCTACGGGGAAGCACAGAAGGGTTTTGAGGAGGGTGAGAGGGGTAAGTGGGAGGCCGATTGTATTACCCCGCAGGCAGTTAACCCCATATTCTCACCTACAGAAGGATACTTCTGCGAGTCAGACAAGCCAGATCTGGGGCCCGGTCCAGTCCATCTTCCGAACCCTGCGCATCACCTTAGACGAGGACACAGCAGCGCGAACCAGGCCAGCGCCCCCGTGGGAGTCAGGTGAGCGTTACAGAACGCGAAGCCTTCCTACAAATTCCCACCCAGGCGCTATGGAAACTTCTGAGACTGATCAGTTGGCCCAATTACTGGGGGTATTACGGGCCGAAGTACATGCCGCTCGTCAAGAGACTAATGCCCTCAAGAGGGAATTAATAATATCAAAGGAAAGAACTGATGACCTGGCCAGACAGCTTTTGCAAGGTCAAGCTGGACAAACTCCTCTACCCTGTTCCGGAGGGAACCCCGCTCCTGTGGTTCCCATTAACCCTGTGCAGATTAATCTACCTGGAAACATGCCGCTGGCCCCACCTGAACGCTTTGCTGGGGACCCCAAACGATTCGCCGTATTCATGAATGAGTGTCGTTTGCACTTCCTATGCAGACCTGGGGCCTTCCCTAATGATCAGACCAAAGTAGCCTTTGTATTGTCATATCTCAGCGGCTGTGCTGCCGATTGGTCAGTTCCACTGGTTACTCAACATGACCCGATTCTCCGTGATTTTCAAGGATTTCAAGCAAGCATGGAAAGGTTATTTGCTCGACACTCTCAGGGGCAGGCTCTGGATGACGAACTTCTATCCCTGCGACAGGGCAATCAGGACCTCCTATCCTATATTGCAACCTTTAATAGACTAATTGTGGAAACGGGATGGCCAGAGGATAAAAGAGTCACGTTATTTTATCGAGGTCTACGCAGAGAACTTAAAGATGTCTTGGCCCAAGTTGTAAATCCGCCCCAAGAATGCACAGAATATGTAGACTAAGTGGTCCAATTGGATCACAGACTTCAAAACAGAAAAACAGATCGGTCCAGGTTTGAGACCCGGGTGTTGGTCAAGACCCATGCTAACCCCAAGGGAGTTGATGTCTCTGAGCCTATGCAAATTGGAGGGGTTAAAGAACCCTTAACTCAAAAGGAACGTGAAAGGAGGCGGCAGTTAAAATTATGTCTTTATTGTGGGAACTCTGGACACTTTCTACGAGATTGCCTGGCAAAACCGCCCCGAAAAGCGGTAGGAGCCGCTGATAAAAACCATGAGGACTCTGTTTCGGGAAACGACTCAGCCCGACAAGCGTAGGGGTCCGCTTGCCGAGCTTGAAAACTAACTCTCAGACCTCGCATTTCATTGCGCCAATGGTTCTCGTAGATCCAGAAAAGCCTAAGCGGTTGCATGCAATAAAGGCATACATCGATAGTGGGGCTATTGGAAACTATGTGGATCGTGAATTGGCCTCTAGGATTAACCTCCCTCTCCGTCCTAAAACCAGCAAAGATGTCATCACCACAGTCGATGGAACTGAAATTGCCTCTGGACCGGTAACACATTCTACTATTGGGGTGACTCTTATTGGTCCTGACGGCCATCTGGAGGCAGTTATGTTTGATGTAATCAAGGCTCCACAGTTTCAGGTCATTCTTGGAATTCCTTGGTTAGAGACGCATAATCCTCGAATTGATTGGCGAGCTAAGAGAATAACCTTCCCGGATTGTGCACAAACATGCTACCCAGAAAACCTGAAGATTAATCTAGCATCTGTAACCTCTGCCTCCATGCAATTACCTCCGGAATACCAGGACTTTCAGGACGTCTTCCAAAAGGAACAGGCCAACACGTTACCTCCTCACCGATCGTACGATTGCCAAATCGATCTGGTGCCCGGTGCACAACCCCCTTGTAGCAGGATTTATGCCCTTACCGAACCTGAGAACCTGCATTTGAGACAATATTTGGATCAATACCTCGCCAATGGTTTTATTCGCCCGTCAAAGTCCCCGGCATCCTCGGCTTTGTTCTTCGTGCCTAAAAAAGAAGGCGACCTTAGAACTTGTATCGATTACCGCGCATTGAACCAGGTAACGGTTAAAAACCGTTATCCTCTGCCTCTGATTCCTGAACTCCTTGACCAGGTGAAGGACGCTTGCATATACACCAAGTTAGATCTCCGGGGGGCATATCATCTGGTGCGAGTAAAAGAAGGCGACGAATGGAAAACAGCCTTCCCTACAAAATATGGATTATTCGAATACCAGGTAATGCCTTTCGGCTTGTGCAATGCGCCTGCTGCCTTCCAATTCTTCATGAATGATGTCCTTCGGGAACTCATCGATGTTTGTGTTGTCGTCTATATCGATGACATTCTAGTGTACTCCTCTTCGGAATCTGATCACAGAAAACACGTTAGGGCAGTTCTGGAAAAACTGCGCTAACACAAACTATTTGCTAAACTGGAGAAATGTGTTTTACATACCACAGAAGTTGAGTTTCTCGGTTTCATCCTGACACCCAAAGGAGTCCGAATGGACTCAAGAAAAGTGGATGCCATCCTCAAATGGCCATCACCTAGCTCTGTAAAAGGGGTTCAAAGCATGCTCGGCTTTGCCAATTTCTATCGCAGGTTTATCCCGGAATTTTCACGCATAGTACAACCCATTACTGCACTCTTGAGGAAAAATAAACGTTTTGAATGGTCTGAAGAAGCCGAGCAGGCCTTCCAGGATTTAAAAGCTAAGTTTACCTCCGCACCTATATTGAAACACCCACGTCCAGATCTCCCGTATGTCGTTGAAACTGACGCATCCAGCCTAGCCATGGGAGCAGTTCTGTCTCAAAGAGATCCTGAAACCAACCAACTGCATCCCGTAGCGTTTTGGTCCAGAAAATTCTCGGCACCAGAGATTAATTACGCAATCACTGACAAAGAACTGTTAGCCATAAAGTCCGCTTTTAAAGCCTGGCGGCATTACCGGCTTGGCGCTCGACATACCATCACGGTGATCACTGATCACCGGAATTTACAGTATTTGAAAACCGCCAAGGCTCAGTCATCACGGCAGCTCCGATGGGCTTTGTTTTTCGCTGAATTTGATTTCGTGATTACCTATCGACCTGGCTGCAAGAACGGCAAAGCAGACGCCTTATCCCGAATTGGAATGGGAGAATCTGATACAAACTCAGAACCAGTACCAATAATTCCCGAACAGAGAATTCTAGGCATGACTTTGTTACAAACGCTTGAAGACATTCAAGTCAGAGTGAAACAACTCCTGGACCCTACAGTCCTACAGGATTGGATACAAAAGGGATCAGACTTTACCATAGATAATGGTTTACCTTATTACCAAGGACGCTTATTCCTGCGGCACAAGGATTTACACGAACTAGTTATTTCAGGTTATCATGATACATTAATAGAGGGACACCCCGGTATTGCCAAGACAATGGAAAAGGTGAAACGACAATTCTGGTGGCCCTCTTGGTGAAAAGATGTTAAATCTTTTGTGATGTCCTGTGGTGTTTGCGCCCAAAATAAAGGTCAAAAGAAAAGACCAGCCGGTCTCCTTCAACCTCTAGACATACCGCCAGCACCCTGGCACACCCTATCAATGGATTTTATTACGGACTTGCCTCCTTGTTCGGGATACAATACCATTCTGGTAATTGTGGATTTGTTTTCCAAAATGGCCCACTTCATTCCTTTGAAAGGTTTACCTTCAGCTTCTGTCCTAGCCAAAGAATTCCTCGAAAATATTGTTCGGCTACATGGATTCCCATCTATACTAATCTCTGACCGGGGAAGCCAATTAATTTCCCACTTCTGGCGCAAATGTTGTCAAATGGCACAAATCGACGTAAGATTATCGACCAGTCACCACCCTCAGACCGATGGTCAGACCGAGAGGACAAATCAGACCCTTGAGCAGTACTTACGGTGTATGTTACAGCAATCTGAAAGCAACTGGAAAGACAATTTTTGGATAGCCGAATACGCATATAATAATTCGGTACACTCTGGAACTGGCCATAGTCCTTTTTATACCTTGTTTGGACATCACCCTCGAACCTCAAACCTCGACTCACCTCAGAACCTCGGAGTGCCCGCAGTAGAACATCTGCATTCTACCATTACCCGAGCCTTCAAAGAGGCAACCACGCATTTACAACAAGCCAAGAGAAAATACAAGGAGAATGCTGACCTACATCGGAGTGAAGCACCTCCGTATCAGATTGGGGATCAAGTGTGGTTAGCTACCAGACATTTACCGCTCAAAGGGCCTCGAACTTTTAACCCAAAATATCTGGGACCTTATTCTATTACGGCAATAATTAACCCAGTAGCGGTTAAACTTGATTCACCAGCTAATATGCGAATTCACCCTGTTTTTCATGTGTCACTTCTGAAACCAGTGGTCCCCGGAACCCGACTACTCAAACCTCCAGAACCTATTCAAATAGATGGGGAACCCGAATTCGAAGTGAAGAACATTTTAGATTCAAAAATGTTTAGGTCAAAGCTTTTCTACCTAATCGATTGGAAGGGGTACGGACCTCAGGAGAGGTCGTGGGAACCCAGTGACCATGTGCATGCACCTCGATTAGTCAGGAAATTCCACCGACTCTTCCCAAACAAACCAAAACCCCCTGAGGGAACAATCTTGGGAGGGGCCTTGGGTGGGGAATGCTGTCACGATGCCCGCTCCCGGGGAGCCGGCTCAGGCCCTGTGTCCCCGAAAGCGGACATCGAGTCCCCGGGGAAGGTCCCAGCAACCCCTTATAGGGGCCCTTTGGATAGCGTCCTGGCGCCTATGGCGCCAGGCTCATAGAAAACGTCAGTCCTGGCGCCATAGGCGCCAGGCTCATTATGAAAGTGTTTGGGTGCACTTACCTGATGCAGACCATGCTGCAGAACCCCGGCCTCCTTGAGGCCTGAAAGGAACTACTTTACCTGTGGGACTCATTTACCACCCAGGCGTGGTCGGGGAAGGATACATACCTGATTGGAGGAAGGACACATTCTAGGAACTTCTTCCAAGGCTATTTAAACCACACCCGATCAGCCACACGTGCTTCGCGTTGTTCTGCATCTAGCAGCTGGACGCTCACCATGTCTGCTCCTGCATCTTGACTTCTGCCACACCTGCCAGCATCCTGAATCACCTGCAAAGGAAGGGAACAAGAGAACAGAAGAAGGAAAAGGCCTCACCTGCTAAATCTGCATCCCAGAGACATTTCACCGGCAATCCTGAAAAGGAAGACATTTATTTTTAAAAGCATATCGCATCAATCGCTGCAGCGCCGCATTCTACTCACCTTTACAGGGCGCCTCCATGTTCTGCAGCGACCATCCGGATTCGCAGTCGCGCCCCCGCGCCTAGGGAGAAAAAGACAAGAACAAAGGTGAGAGAAAGATGGGAAAAGGGAAGCTAAAACTCCATGTCAAGACTTGCCTGTTGGGTCATTCCCTTTTCATTTCGGGTCCGCGCCGCATCCAGGCATTTTCGGACCCCGGCCCCTAAGGGGAAAAAGACATCAGCGTTAATGAGTGAATGAAAAGACATTACCAAAACACTCATTAAAGACTTACCCGATTTCCACAAGGATTTCACCGCTCACCTCGGGTCGGTGCCTGTTCCCCGGCATTCCGTACCCCAGCCCCTATGGGGAAAAAGACACTAGCATTAGAACATTAATGCATGGACACAAGGGGAACCACTTATAGAAAACTTACCTGGAAGCCAAGCAAGTTTGGTTCTCACCCATCCGAAAATCCAGTGACGTAACTGGATACCAACGCGCCCTTGCATCAGAAGCAGGATGGAGAGCTCGTCCTTCCAGACCCTAAGGTGAGACGCTACGGGGAAGCACAGAAGGGTTTTGAGGAGGGTGAGAGGGGTAAGTGGAAGGCCGATTGTATTACCCCGCAGACAGTTAACCCCATATTCTCACCTACAGAAGGATACTTCTGCGAGTCAGACAAGCCAGATCTGGGGCCCGGTCCAGTCCGTCTTCCGAACCCTGCGCATCACCTTAGACGAGGACACAGCAGCGCGAACCAGGCCAGCACCCCCGTGGGAGTCAGGTGAGCGTTACACTGTTTTTCCAATGCTGTAGCACTTGCCTTGTGTCTCAGAAGTGAGCTCGTGATTGAAGTGCAAACTCTGAACTTCTTTTTCAACAGGTGTGAGTCGTACATGCCACACCATACAGTCCCCTCATTACATAGACTAATTACAGAACTATTTAGTATTACACAGCATAGGGCTGTAGTTTCGTGTTTAGCCTTGCAGAGTTGCTTTAAGAATGAGTGATATATGTTCTACCCACTATGCTAGATAAAGAATCTGGGCTTATTTTCATTCTTTTGTGATCTGTCTATGCTTTTTAGCACAGAACATAGGGAGTAAAGATGTATGGCCTTTAAGCCTGTACCTCCTACAGATGTCCCATTCCTGTAACACACACAGTATAGCACTACTTAAGGGAACAACACAACTGAAGCTCCAATTATAGTGCACTACCATCAGGGCTAAACATTTCAAGTTACAAGCTATTAGCCAGGCCTTAATAGTCACTCACCCCCCCCCCCGA
The DNA here is from genome assembly GCF_040938575.1 of Ambystoma mexicanum. Classification (NCBI taxonomy): domain Eukaryota; kingdom Metazoa; phylum Chordata; class Amphibia; order Caudata; family Ambystomatidae; genus Ambystoma; species Ambystoma mexicanum. Next base: position 765,021,277 of record NC_090934.1, read on the forward strand.
CCCCCTCAATTCTTCACATACACACAGCACTCCATTTCATACTCACCAAGAGTCCATTATCACTAGTCAATGGCTACTGAAAATGTTGAGGCCTGCTAACATATTTGTTGACTGACGTCATATAGTTGTAAGAATAAGACCTTATCCAATGGTGTGATTTGTTTCTCATTTCAGCCAGAACAAAGAAAAATTTGCTAGTTTCCTGGTACCGAAAAGAGCAGTGGTCTATCAAACATTTCCTCAAGCAGACATCCTGACAAACATGCTGCAGTCGAAAGCGTTCACTTATTAGCTACACCCGCACCATGATTGCTAGCAAACGCTATTTGTTTGGCCAGATGATGCTAGCACATCCCACTCTGAAGATTATTCCACCAACGCTGATGCCAAGCAATTACATTAATTGCCAAGTGCTCACATCCCAAGCCAGGTATTCCACTAATTCCCATCATCTAGCAGGCATGCCAATGAAATTTAAGTGGCCTTAGAAATTGCATTCATGCTGAAGTAAGCAAATCATATTCCAGTTAGCGCCACCAGAATGCCAGCTTCTCAGATCATATAGCAGGTATCATCATCAAATGATCATAGTGTGCTCGGCATTTCCATTAAAGGGTAGGTATTTGCTCCACATGCCAACCATTGTCAGCAGATACCCCGGCGCTCACACCACACACAGGGTATTGCCAAATGTTAGGTGCTCTTATCCTATCCCAGACATGCATTACTACCCCACCACTCAAAACTAAAACACCACATAGTAAAGCTGTTCCTCATGCTTTGGGAAATACTGTAAATAGGAGATAGAAGCAACATGTAGTTATGTATTTATTTGTTTATTTATTGTTTGCTTTGAAGGCACTTATACAATAAGAATATACTGTTTCAAAGCACCCACAGGGCAAGGAGGAAGAGTGGGAAGTACATTACAACAATTACAACACAATATTTAAGAGCAGAGGGGGAAGAGGGAGGGGGATGAATCTACTATGCCTTGTGAGTATTCAGAATGTGAGTACTCAGAACATGTGTCTGTCGCAAGAAAACTGAGACAAGAAGACCAAACTCAGGTGTGCCTGAAGTGTTGGCCTGACAGGCTAGTGTGCACCGGTTTTGTGGGCCAACGCGGGGGAGTTTTGCGACTTGGTGCACCTGGCGGGCCACATCTGGTAGTTCTGATCATAATGCTGGCCCAATGGTATTTAAAAACCTTCATTCACCACACATTTTTCAGAACAAAATACACCCACATCCAAGCACTAGTTTGTTGCAATAAATCACAATTTGCAATTTGTGTTAACGGGCCATATTTTTGGTACCTGGTCCTTTTTCTGCCACAGTCCTATCCATGGAGAGACAGGGAAATAAATCTGCTTTACGCATCAAAATACACGAGAAACTAGTGTGGTTCTGTTTGCACCCCTTGTACTCATTTGGTCAATACTTGTCTCTTTTAGCATACCAATAAAGTGTTTTTTAGATGCATTTGACAGGCAATCCCAGCACAGGACATTTAGCTGAGCTGGACACGTTGCACCCACTGAATGCTGCTTTAACAATTCATGCGTGATCCCACGGAAATACTGCACTGGTAGCCACTGTCCTAATGGTCGGTCCTGTTCTTGCAACACGCTCCAGCCCTGCACTGGGTTATACAGAGGTGAAGAGAGAGGGGCCAGGCCCTTTGGATGGGCTGTTTCTTGGGCATGTCCTTTTTTGGACGGGGCGGGCGGGGATCTGTATGTGGTGGCCCAGAACTCTGTCCCACTCCCTCCCATCATCTTTTTGTCTGTTCAGCCCTGCATGATGACAGCAATGGAGGGCACGGAGATCCCGCTCAGCCCTGACCGACACAGAGCATACAACAACAAAAGTTGCATAACAACATTATTTGAAATGTTATTTTCTAAGAAAAAAAAGGAAAACAGATTGGCCCCATGCATTTGCACTGCATGGACCAGTCTGGTCCTCACCTGAAATCAATGTCAACTTGTCAAGCACAAAATCAATGGTAGTTTGGCAGCACCCCACACACGCGCCATCCTGAGCACATGTTTCTGCCTGCCTATTTCACTTGCCGCCTCAACACGCGGCAGACTCGGCACTGGTTGCCTCTAACCTTCCTCTCACCCCCTTCCCTGGGCTGCGCATGCGCTGTCTGTAGTGCTCTGCGCATCATGTGATGCGAGCACTGGGGGAGGGAGCAGCAGTCACTCAGGAGCAGAGGGTACCTGTGGTTTACTTCCCGGCCCGGGCGGTGTCGTGCCCCTCAAATGCACACGCAGAAAAGAAATATATGGGGCCAGATTCCAGAAATTTTGCACCGTTTCAAGTGCAATGTTGCACGGTATTAGCAGTAGGGCAAAGTTTGCCCTATTTTTTAAAACAAAGAGACATATTACAAAACTATTGCATCATAACAAGTGCAGTTTGGCATGGTATAAGCACCAGGGCAACAATTGCCCTTGGGCAAAGAAGATACATTTTGACTGCATTATTGCAACGTTTGCCATAGTGCTAATACGTAATGGTATTAGCACTAGGTCAAACTTTGGACTCGTAAAAAAACGCACTGAAAATGCATCTTTTTTGCACTATGGCAGTTTTTTCCCTAGGTGCTTATACCATGCCAAATTGCACTTGTCATGGTACAATCGTTTTCTGATATGTAACTGTGTTTTTTAAAAATAGGGCTAACTTTGCCCTTGTGCTAATACCGTGCAATTTTTGCACTTGCACTGGTGTACAGTTTCTGTAATCTGGGCCCTGGCAGGCAGCGCAGCACTGTCACAGGCAAAGCCTTCACAGTTGGAATGAAAAATAACCCCTGCATTTCTCTCGCCTCACTGCTCATTGTGGAGGGGATAAATGAAATTGTATCCCCCCACTTAAAATTGTGGGGGGATTTGTCTCCTCTGTCCCCACCGTTTCCTACGCCCATGGCTAAATTTTATACAGTGGCTATAATCCAGTGCAGCTGAAATTAAACTCTGTGGCTACACTAAGAGAACTAGTATTCCCTTCCAAAATCGAGGCGATTACGCTATCCCTAAGCTTCCTTGGCTCACCTAGAGGCAGAGAAATCAAGGTGAGCGCTCAGTAGGGGGGTTGCCTAGAGAAGAATACAGGTATAAAGGAACCTCCACACAGAGGTATATGGGGAGGTCTATTATAAATCCTGCGAAAGGAAGGTAGTTAAGAGTGTGAGTTCAGTTAGAGAAAAGTAAATTAGGATTATAAAGTCACAGGTTTTTGAGGGCCCCATTCTTTAGTTTCTTTCTTGTTAGTTGGGGTCAGTCACAAGACCCAAGCTCAACAGGGCATTCAGGGTAGGTAGGTATTATGGTGTGCACTGAGGGGACAGCAGGACATGTACGGACTCAACCATAGGTTAGTCTTATGCAGAAAATAGTGGAGGCGACAGCTACGCTTCTGATTCACTGAACTGATTCTGGTCCTGGTGCTGCACACTGGCACAGTGTTGTAGAGAGGGCCAATGTTGAAGACCAGACCTTTTTTTTGGACCACTCGAGCAAAATTCGAATGGGGAGCCTAGTGGTAAGGATCTTGCGATCAGGTATGTTTAACAATTATTAGCAGCTGCCCATCTCTGCTAGTTTTCACTGAAGGTGAAAGGTAAATGGCAGCTGAGGCAGAGGGGGTGTTTCAGTCAGGGTTTTAAGTGGGCCATGGCTAGCCAGGGCACAGCCCCGGCAGTGTCAGCAAACTGATCACGAGTCAGGACTTTGCCAGGGCTCCATTGAGCCCCTCAGGCGAACTGAGCACTAAGATGACCTAACTTCTCCTTTGCAGGCACATGGTTTCTGCCACACAGCGCACTTGGATGGAACAAAGTCCAGATATGGGAAAATTGGGAGGTGCTATTATGCGTGTGTGCATTTCAGCCATTAAAGTTATGAGCTGGTGGCCAAGGTCCTGCTAGTGACCCATCTCAGAATGGCAAGTGAATGGGTGGAAAGGAGGTATACTATGAACTAAGCCAGAGAGGTGGGAGGTGGGGACTAGTGTTTAAGTGGCTAAAAATTATGTGAGTAGCTACCATTGAAATTCTTTGTCATGAAAGGTAACTTCATGCTTATGACAGAGGTGCTGTGCAATAGTGTTTGTGTTATATGTGTGTGCAGAGGTGTGTGGGAGTGAGACCGTGCCTTTGGCTAAGTTACGAAGGTGCGGATCCAAGGGGAAAAAGGGTTAGCTGCACCAACAACCATGTATACCCACGGGATTCACTCTGTGTGCAAAGAGCAGTGCGTAGTGTCACATACGATCGAAGTGCTCTACATGAGTAATAAACAAACCAATGAATAGATGAATGCTCACTCTCTGAGTGGATCTTAGGGTGAATTTTTACCAACCCCAGGTCCTTAAAGTGCGAAATATTCCCTCCTTTCATGACTAGTTGCGGCCGCAAGGCCCACCCTCATATGCTTTAGAGTTACATACAGTGCTGACTACCGTTGAAGGTTGAGCTGCAGTTGATTATCCTCCTTCAAATAGATCCAATCGCTAGACCTAAGGTGCATTTAAGTGCGATTAATTGCCCACCGTCAGAGCCCATTTCCGATCAAATACCCGGCCCACTCTTACAAGTCTTCTCATGTGCAAGTTTACTGGATACCTTCTCGAGTCCTCCATACAGGGTTTGCCAGGGTTCAAGGGAGAGGATTGGGATGGCCACACTCATACGATAATGAGAGAGGAGGTATGGTAACAGAAAGATGGACAAGTGGGAGGGAGAGTGCACAGGAGGAGGGGTCTGTCTGCCGGATGGAGCTAGAGTGTGGGGGGGTGCGCAGGACGGGTCCAGGGGGGGGTCTGGCAGCAGAAGGGGACAGACAGGTTTTGAGGGCTTTCCTGAAAACCAGGTGATCCTCAGTGAGGCAGAGAGTGAGGGGGAAGGAGTTCCTGAAGGTCGTGCAAGGATGGATAAATAGGGTCCTCCTAGCCTGGAGAACTTGAAAGGGGGACTACCAGAGCGTGTGTAGAACCTGAGCTGAGAATTTGGGTGGGTGGTAGCATGTGAATTTGTTTTGGAGCAAAACAGGGCCTTTCTTATGGATGGCACGGTGAGTGATGCACATGGCTTTGAAGGAGGCCTGTCGGCTGATGGGCAGCCAGTGAAGTACCCAGAGGGCGGTGGAGATGTATTCTCTAGAGGAGAGTGCGAGGAGGAGCCTTGCTGCAGCGTTTTGATTCTGTTGGAGTTTTCTGAGTTGAGATGCAGGTGCACCTAAATAGAGGGAAATGGAATAGTCTAGGCCTGAGAGGATGATGGACATGATTGCGGAGACTATATGGGGGTAGGAGAGTTATGGAAAAATCCACTTGAAAATGCAGAGGTGGAAGGTGCATGATCTGGAGACTGCATTGGTGTGGCGGGTGAGGGACATTTCTGAGCTAAGTGTGCAGCCTATGTTTTCGACTGAGGGGGTACAGAGAGTGCAGCTCCTAAGGCAGGCAGCCAAGGGGTAGGTTGGGGAAACACGGATGTTTTACTGCAGATTAGGATTTTGGTTTTCCCAGGGTTGAGGAGGAGATGGTTGCTTGTCATCCTGCGGTCACTGTCTGAGAGGCAAGCTGCTAAATATGGGACGGGTGAAGACAGGGATTTGGGAATCTTGAGGATGATCAGAGTGTTATCAGCGTAGTTGTAACAGGTGACATTGAGTGAGCGGATGAGCGCAAGGAGAGGAAAGCGGTAGGGATTGAACAGGAGAGGGGAGACGGAGGCTCAATGGGGGAATGGGTGGGGCAGAGAAGAAATGACGGAGAGTGGTAATTTGGGAGTGGACAGAGAAGAAAGAGGAGATACATCTGAGGGTGCAGTCCTTGATGCATATGTCGAAGAGTCTGTTTGTGAGGATAGAGTGGTTTATCGTGTTGAAGGCTGCTGAGAGTTCAAGGAGGGTGACTGCAGTGCAGTCCTCAGAGTCTGCAGTTCTTTTCAGATCATCCCACATTGAGACAAGGGAGGATTTAGTTCTGTGGAGGTGTCTGAATCGAGACTGGGCAGGGTCAAGAAAGCGTGGAATTCTGCAAAGAGGCTGAGCTGAGAATAGGCTGCGCGATCTATCAGTTTGGCTATCAAGTGATTATTGAGATGGGGCAGTAACTGGAGGGGATGAGGGGGTCAAGAGAGGGCTTTTTCCGTAGCGGCTTGACATGAGAGGCTTTGTATGCTGCTGGGAAGATCCCAGTTGTTAATAGTTGATAATAGATCTGGTGAGGGAGCCTGCGCAGGTGGAGGGGAGAATGTTTTTGAGGAGGGCTGGTGGGCAAAGGGCTCCTGAGGGGTGGCTATTAGAGAGAAGCCTTAAGAATTGAGGGTGTAAGATTGCACAGAAGGAGCTGAAGAGAGTGCATGTCGGAGCTAGGGTTGAGGGGTTGTCAGTCGCAGGGTGGAAAGAGGAGAAAGTTTGGTGATGATGGCGAGGTTCCTTTCAACAACTATCTTGAGGAAATGGTCAGACAGGGAGTCACATAGTGCTTGGGATACGGGGGAGGAAGAGTAAGAACAGAGGGATAATCTTGTGGACTTCTTTGCAGGGGCTGGTTTCATTGGCGATGCAGGAGCTGTAGAAAGCATGTTTGGCTTTTATGATTTCTAATCTGTAGGCTCTCATCTGTCTAGCAAGGATGGCTTTGTTTTGGGCAGAAAGGTTGGTCCACGAAAGGGCTTCTAGGCAATGGTTGAAGGTTTTGAAGGATTTGAAAGAAGGGCTGAACCACCTGGGTGAAGGACCTGTGTGGTGGGAGGGGGGTCTTGAGGGAGTTAGGTGAGGTAAGAGCATTGGAAAGACATTGATCGAACATGTCTGGGGAACGGGTTCCTCGTTGGAGGGTGAAATTAGGAATGGAGGTGAGAAGGGAGGAGGATAAATCGGGGTGATAGTTACCTTGTTCCAGATCGAGATCCTCCTGGAGTCTGCAGGGGGGCAGAGGTGGGGAAGGGGACGGGGTGGGAGTGGGAGTCAGAGCTGAGGAAAAGATAGCGGATTGGTCAGTCCAGATGAGGGGTAGGTGATAGGGGACGAAATAAGGTTGGATGAACTGAACCCTACTTCTAAGGTCTGGGGCCTGATAGGAGTTGGGTCATATTGACGGCTTCCAGGTTGTCAATGAGATGACGGGTCAGGGGTTGGAAAAGGTGTCGAACCAGATGTTCAGATCACTTAGAAGGGTAAGCACGGGATGAGCTATCATCATGGTCACTACAGAGTCACTCAGAGTCTGCAAAGGTTCTGTTATAGCTCGGGGGCCTGTAGAAGAGGAGGAAGCTGAGGGAGAAAGAAGGTGATAGTTAGAATTTGACTAGCAGTGATTCAAAGTCGTCACTGCATGGTTGTTTCCCGATATGTAAGGGTGTGAGTTGCTGCTTGTGGAGGATGGCTAGTCCAACCGCTCTGCGGGTTCTGTTGTGAGTAGCCTGGGGGTGGGAGGGCCTCATGTGTAGTGGGGGGGGGAGTCGTCCACGAACTTGGTCTCGGTGATGAAGATCATCTCTGGGTTTTCCTCTGAAATAAGGTCAAAGATCATGTATTGGATTATGGTGACAGATCTGACATTGCTGATGATGCAAGAGAAAGGGTTTGGATGGCAATACCCGGAAGAAGGCACAGGTGGGCTCATGGAAGTAGATGATGCAGGTAGGGATGGGGTGACAGAGGAGGAGTATGAAGAGGGAGAGTTTGATGAGAGGGGAGGGAAGAGGGGTGGGAGTGAAGAGCTTGGATGCTTGCAGCTTGGGGGAAGTTCAGGGGGTGGGAGTCACTCAGGGAGAGGAAGAAAGGATGGACAGGGTTAGGCAGAGGGGATTTTGGGGAGGGGTTAAGAGAGTGTGAAAGGATAGGGTTGCAGGCAGAGGGTAGGTGAGGAGTGAGGCAGGAGTGGGCTGAGAATAGAGGGTCTTCTGTGCCTGGGTCAATGGGTTGGTGCCCGTGGTGTGTGGGTGAGGGTCTGCTGATTGGGCAGTTTTGGCCAAGACAGCGATGTCTGCACTTAGGGAACTAAAAGTTGAATGTCGTGCAGGTGGGGTTCAGGCAGGAAAATATAGGTGGGGGCATAAGGATTTGGGAGGTGGATATGGTAAGCTGCTTGCATTACCAGGGGAGAGGAGGGGGTGGGCAGGGTTTGTATAGTGCTGAGGGATGGAAGAATGAGAAGAGGGATCTAGGAAGAGGGGGGCAAGAGAAGGGGGGCACTTGAGAGGGAGAAGGGGTGGGGAGTACAGGGAGGCCAACTGTGGTGCGCTAAGGTGGGGGGGAGGAAGGCATGATGGAGGGGAGGTCTTCTGGTTTCTGATACTCCAGAGGACCCCTCTGGTCTTGGAGTTGTTTGGCATGGTGAAGGAGTAGGTTTTGAGCGTAAGGGAGCAGAAGGAGGCGAGGGAGGTTAGGATCAGAGGTGTACAGGACAATCACAATGTGATCAAGATTTGATGAAAACCCCTAGATTTAAACGATGAACAGTGCCTAGAATGCAGGCACAATCAAATCACGATGTGAGCAATTTCTGTAAAACACCTGGGGCCCCATTACAAGTGTGCCGGTCTGGTAACAATGGTGCTGGTAAACCTACCGGCACCGTTGTTACCGGACTGGCACACTCCGAATCTGCGGACGGCTGCCGTCCCACCCACCAGACCTGACCAGCACCGTTATTAACCGGCGCTTCCCTCATCCCGATTCCCATTGAGTCCTATCGGACTCAAATAGGAATGGGGATTTACATTTTTTCGGGGCCTGAATTCCCCCGTCATAATCCCCCATGTGTTTCCTTGAAGCCAGGTGCTAGAAAAAAATCACAACTCCAGCATCAACCTGCCGGTTTTACCGGAACGGCTTCTGCCGGAGTTGTAATGAGGCCCGTGGATTCAAAAAAGTGAACAGGGCCTAAAATGCAAGGACATATGGCTAACCTATACAAACTGGGCCAGATGCAGAAAAGACAAGTTTATGCAGTTCAGCTAAGTGCAGGGGATAGCTAATTTACACAATTAGGCTAAATGCAGAATATGGCTAATCTATATAATTTGGCCAGATGGGTGTCCAGTTAAAGTTTCGAAAACAAAAGGATTGAATGCCAAAGGTGAGAGTGCATTCGACCGAAAACCAAAGGATCGACATTTTTTTAAAATGTATATTTTTTTGCTCTAATTTAGCTTTAAAAGGGTGTTTTTACACCAAAAACAGGGGCTTGAGGGGGACACCCTCCCAAAAAAAAAAATTGACTCGACCCTTTTGTCATTCGACCCTTTTCATTCGGTACTATAACCTATAAACGGCCAGATGCTAAATATGTCTGATTTATAACTCACACAATCACGTGGAATGTAATATTAGGCTAACTTACACATCCGGATGAAATGCAATATTCGGCTACTAGCACAAACAATAAGATGCAATATTAGGCTAACTATTACAATCAGGCAATTAGGCTAACTAGCACAATCAGGCAAAATGCAATATTAGGCTAATAACACAATCAGACTAGATGTGGCGGGTTGGTGTTCCTTTTAATGTGCTTATGTTGGATGTCTGTTTGGGGATTATTGACCTTTTCTCAGCTTCTTGTCGGGGCTGTTCCGATGCTGGGTGGTCAGGGACTCCCATGTTGCTTAGTTGGTCGCCTGCCCGCCGAGTGCACGGGTGCTCCGGGACCCAGTCCCCCCGCACCCCTCGAAAAAGCCATCTGTGCTAAAATTCCCTATACTATCAATGGGACTTCCTATAAATCTCTCCACCTGCATCACCTGGGAAAATCAGAAAGTCAGCTCTCCTAGCGCCTAGTATTCTGAGGCACGGGCTGCGGGAGCTCGACCTGGGAATATCTGGGAGTTTTTTCCTGGCTACAGTGCGAGCGTCCATACAGGCCGTTTTGAACGATGTTGCAAGTTTAGCGCATTGGGACCACAGCCTCTAACTTTCTTGGGTGTGTATTGACACTAAAGGGCTGGCACTTTTCTAAAAGGAAGTGTCTTCTGTACCAGCAAGTACGGGTTAGCAATGTTCCTGTGGAGGGTTGCCAGGCCTCTACTGTGTGTGTTTGTGGGTTGTGCAGCGATTATTGTTCGTGGTACTCCACTCGAAGTGTTCAGGCTGCCCCTAGAATATGATTACTCAATTATAGAGTGCTTAATTCACCTCCGAGCGCCCAGACCGCCGGAGGTATTCGAGTGCATGTAGGGGTCGACAATTGAAGTGTTTGTTTATGTCTTTTTATGGACAACGCGGGTCTTAATGCATTTCAATAGAATAACCCAAAACATTATTTGGAAAGTGTCGTTGAAACCTAAATGCAATATGATGGTAAACGGTTGTGGTCAGGGGAAAGTGTGGAGGGCTAATTGCTGCGTCAAGCTCACGCCTGAGCATTGGTGTCGGAGGCCTCACTTAAAATATAACACATTATGGCATGCACAAAGGGAATGGCTTTCATATTCCCTTTCTGGGTGATACAGGCTTTCCAGAAATTCGCTGGGATTCCCTGGACTTACGTATCAGAGAAAAGACTCCAAGCCCCACCCACCATTTACCCACAAGCCCTATATTATTCCAGGACCCGCGCTTTTGCGCGCGCGCTTTTTCGGAAAGCGCTGTTCGATAAGGGCTGTCAGTGGCTGTCTGTGGTGTGCTGGGGTGGACGGGTGAAAGCAGACGTGTATAATACAGTCCTATACAATTGTGGAAGTGTGGGTGGAAAAGTGTAATTTCTATTATTGAGGGGTATCGTGTGCTATACACAAGTGGAGGTAATCCCACGAGTTGCTACATTTAGCAAATTACGTGGTTTGTCCGTGTTAACATTATTTTAATTTATTTATTTTATTTTATTGTAACATTGAAATAGCCGATTACTATTACTTCTTCACTTCTGCATAAACATCCAAAAAATCATGACCCCAAAGAAGTTTACGTTAAAATCTGGCATGCCCGGGACGGCGGCCGTATCGTTGATGCAGCTTAAAGCGCAATCTGCAATAACGAAGCGTCGACCGACTAAGTCAGCTTTACCACGAACGGGGGCAGTGGGTGCCATGCTCCGCCGCACGGTGTCACTATCTGCGGACATTCGCTCCTTCTATGATATAGAAATCCAAGCAGGAGCGAGAGCCTACAATGAGGCAAACCGAATAAAAAACTCAACGAAATCACTCACGATAGAGCAACAACCTTCTGCAACAACCCAAGTAGCTGATCATGCTGGTCTTGACTTGATTTCTAAGGGCAATGAACAACCACTTCCTGAACATACGATTAAAGAACCAACTAATTTATCGTCCATCGCCCTCCCTAACTCTAGTCTACCATCATCACCTAATACACACGACCGTATTGAAGGCAACGCCCACCCAGACATCCGCAGAACTTAATGAGTCAATGACCCCAGTAGAATTGACGGATGTCATGTCGGAAACAGCCGCAGCTGTAAGTGAGTTGCCTACCAGTAGTACGCAACAATGTGCACCCGTTCAAAACGAAAATGAAGCCAACCGTGAGAAGGAAAGCGTGCATCCAGTGCCCTTGCAGATATCAAAGCCAGGCCACGCGAATGAGCTCACTGATGTTACACTAGAATTAGCGGTAACATCAGGTGATTTGCTCATGAAGGAAACAAACCAAAGCATAGTACTCCCAAATGAAACCTCAAAAGAGTGCATAAATAAGGGAGCGAAATATGGCGAGATGGAGATTATTAAATCAATGCCTTCAACCCTTCAACCTATGGAACCTATCAGATGCTCAGTCGAAGCACAAGTAAAGTTGCGGAAAGCATATGAACACTTAACTTTGACGGGTGAAATTGATCAAGAAGCTCTTGATTTCATGGATGCATCCTCTAGTTCTGAAAAGCCAGAAGCTGACATTTTATATATTTGCTCAAACACAGGAGATCTCATACAACTTCATGAAGGCCATACACAGAGTTTGCTTGATAAATCAGATAAGTCGACGATAATTCTACAGGATTGTGCCTACGCTGGTACCAGTGGCATTAATCTCCATCACCAAAACGCCTCAACACAATCAGATGCCCAAATGTTGGACGAATCTCCTTCATTCATAGCACCCACTCCACGGCGAACGAGATTCCAAGATGAAGCATGTGAATCTGATTACTTTATTCAAAAAGCACAATCAAAGCGCTTTTCGTTCCCCGAGGCTCCGGCACTCAACAACATGCTTAGTGCGATGAACACTGTTCTACTGTCGATAGCAAAACTGTACGAAGCATTAGATAGCAAAATGACACAACAAACGAAATTACTTGAAAAACTTCTAGACAAGAGTCTAATTACTGAATCGAGGCCACAGGAGCTGAGAAACCCAGATACAACACAGGATGCCATAGAAACATTATCTGATGCCATGGGAAAACCAGGATGCACATCATCACAACGTAACTTTGAACTACCAAAAGAATCAGAAACACCCTTAATAGAATCAAAAGAGCCTTCACCATCACAAGTGGTGACGAACATACGAGAGTTGGGTGCTCAACCGCCTCTAATTCACCATTCTGATAAGGAAGTTCAAATCATGGCATCCTCATACCCCTTAATGCATACAAGTGATCAGCTACAATTAAAGAAAAACATATTCGACTTATTTGAGTCAAGCAGCGGCGACCAATTAACGAATATCAATAATCTTAGGCCGCCCAAGATTGGGAAGCAGAGCCGTGACAAAGCCATTCATCAAACCGGTACTAAAAATTAAGAAACGCAAGTATGTAAAAATTCAATCTAAAAATCCAAAACAAACGATAACATCGCAGACAACAAGCGTCCCAGCACAAAAAGTAGTGCCATATGAACCCTTGGACACCTTAGTGGCATTGTCTAAGCAAGCAGCTCATACAAGCGAAGAATCATCTTTTCATGACGTGAAAAAGATTGTCACGCCAGCAACTAACACAACCATGTTCAAGGATAAGAATCCATCGAAAGCTATTGATTCACATGCCATTTCTAATTCTGGTCCCCTAGTGCCATCAATAACCATCGAAGATTTAAGAGAAGAAATTAGGGAATCCATTAAGGCGTATCAGATCCATCAGAATGAAAACACCCAGAGGAACGATCCCTCCAGGAATTTTGCAATTAAAAATAACAACGTGACTACAATCACAGAAGTTGCTGACTCCATGAAGGCAATCGTCCCAACCTTTCAAAAACCAGAGGGACTTAAAGAACATGGCCGGACAGAAATTCCAAGAACGCCGGGGAGGTTAAACCTAACCGCTAACCCACAGCCTCAAATTCAACCCATTCTCGACGTATTCAAAAACCAGGCAACCACCGTGGGCTGGCCTTTGCCTAATACTTCATCCCAACAAGAGCTTTGTGAATTGATTAAAGCATCCATTGAATCTTACATATCTGACACCCGTCATCATACTCCCAGTCCACTGATGCAATTGAATGTAGCTTTTCCAGAAGTTGGCCCTTTATTGCAAGGCCCTAATATAGCAACCAAACCTCTCGACCAACAAACAAATACGCATTTAAAAACACTCGCCCAGACCCAGATGTCCTTGCAGGCCCTGGCGAATACCAACTGGCAGAATCCGAATAAATGGCAAGGCCTGCCCTGTCTGAACTTGAAATGTCGAGATCACCCCTTTCAAACCTATGTGCTTAATCGCACAAGCATACTAAATATATGCACAGAAATCCAAATCTTAAAAGAATTAACTTCATCTGATCTTGACTTCATTGAATTTGCCAGTCACGAAAATACGTGTGAAGCTAACATCTACGTCAAGTCTGCCCTAATATACAACCTGATATGGCAGGCCAGAATGAATTTATTTGACATGGGATTCATATTAACACAAGTTAACCTTACTCCTGATGACCAGGCGGATAAACCTCATAAACATCTACCAACCGAGCAATGACAGACGGAGTCAGACAACTCTACCACCGAATAATGGGAATAGATCATAACAACTCACTACCCAAACCTCCATCAAACTAATGTCTTGGAATACAAGAGGCAATAGTCATTTCATAAACTCGGAGCAAAGTACGCTAGAAGATTATGATATTATAGCGTTGCAAGAGACGTGGTTAATGGAATCTCCGACATGGGATACTCACATTATTTTTGCCACCTTGGCGACCAAAAAGGCAAAAGGTAGACCATCAGGAGGTCTACTATTAGCAATCAAAAATACATACGGGGAAGGGGACTGATGCTTTCTCCCAACAAACCCGCATTTCCAAGTTGTTAGTCTATCCGTGGCAAAACTTAACATAACCATTGTGAATATATATTGGAGTAGTCTTAATCTTACATCAGAAAGCTTTTTCACTACTCTGCTATGGCATCTTGACAATATTGCCTTGAACACGGAACCTGGGGTTGTTTTTATAATGGCCGATCTAAATTTGCACTTGCTATAAGCTCAAAAGACGCTACTAACGAGTGATGAAAGCACTTGGAATGGAATTATGAAGGAAAGAGGTTTGATCATGCTTAATAATGTGTGCAATGGAGATGCTCCTCTTTGCAACACGTGGCAGAGGGGCACCTCCGGTGCAATATTGTATTATATTTACGTAAGCAAATAATTTCTGCCACAAGTCGAATCAATGTTTGTTGTACCAGCGGGCAAAAGTGATCATAGCAAGCTGGTCTTGTGCTTTTGTTCCCTTACTCCATTGTACATCCAGGAGACTAACAAAAACATTGCGCGCATTGCTATCAACAACCAGGGCAATCGCCTTAAATGGAATCCCCAAAGTCTCTTTCACCTTAAGAATGTTCTTTATGAGATGTATAACGATAATTCCCCTAATATCCAAAACTGTTACGTGACTAAAATGCAAATATTTAAGCATCTAATCCTTATGATCTCCCAACTAGAGTTTCTCATCGACATCCATTTAATATACAGATTCAGCAAGCCAAAAGTAACTTGAAAAGAGCCATACAAACTTTAATCCATCATCTCATTAACCTCAGAAGCACGATGAAAAACCACCTTAAAATGACTGAGGCTGAGGGGGCTAAAAATTCTGTTACATCAACAAAATAGTGAGCATATGCTCACACAGCTGGTGAAGAAATCGACTAGTGGCATCTGGACCTGTATGAATAGTGTATCCATGAAACCACAAATAGCGGTCGATCAACTCAGTACAGAAAAATGATTGGGAAGCGTATTTTGAAAATCTCTATCAATCCCCCTTCAAAAATTTAGATAAATGGTTCCAATTCTATGCCATGCCATGTTCCTTTCCTATCCATCTGGATGATATTTTAACATGTATCAAAGCCTTGAGCCATTCCAGAGCCAGTGGACCAGATGGACTTCATAACGGCATGTTTAAAGCCTATCCATATGAATGGGCAGCCATCCTCTTGCAAATTTTTCAAAATACCTTCGCAACCATGCAAATTCCACCTACATGGAAACAGTCTGTTATAGTACCGATATTTAAAAAGGGTAACAGAGCAGATCCAAAGGCCTACAGGCCTATAGCTCTCTTAGATTGTCCAGGTAAGATCTTTGGACGCCTCGTTCTTAATAAATTTAATAAATGGCTGGATAGTCGCTGCCTGCGTGACATTTTCCAAACAGGATTTATTCCTGAAGTCGACACTGGAATAAATATCACTCTGAATAGCATATGAGAAGCAGGAACCACTATATATTGCTTTCACCGATTTTCAAACGGCTTTTGATGCTGTGCCACGAGAGTTGTTGTATATAAAGCTGATGAATAGTGGTTGTCCGTGGTCTATCCTCAAATGGATAATTGAATTTCACACAAACACCTCTATTCAAATCAGACTAGACAGCACCGGTCTCCTATCGGAGCCGATTAAGACCGCTCGTGGACTGAAGCAAGGATGCCCTTTGGCATCAGCCCTATTCAACTTTTTCATCGCAGACATCAAAGCACGATTCAAACTAATTGTGACACATTCCCCGAAAATAGATAATATTCCAGTGAGACATTTATTATATGCGGACGACATGGTCTTACTTTCTAAAACTCCTAATGGAAATTATATTTCAATAAATGTTGCAAAAACCAAGGTTATGCAGTTTGGCACATTTAGGCAGAGAACCAAATACCATCAGTGGCCATTACAGTCAAAAACCCTTGTGACAGTGGACTCTTATGTTTACTTGGGAACGTTGATAACTCAACAACAAAGTTCTCTGGGTTATGAAAATCATATAAGGAAAAAAGCAATTATGACTCTCTCCCAGGCTCGACTGATCAAAGGCAAGTTTTGCAAATTTTCCCTGAAACCCATTATAATCTACTATAAGCCGAAATTTGTGCCGGTAGTCACATACGGCAGCAAAATCTTTAAGTTAAAAACCTACGAATACTGGACTACCTTAGAAGGTTGTTTTTGGAAACGAGTTCGGAATTTACCAATGTCAATTCCCATAGCATTACTAAGACATGAGTTGGGTCTGTTATCATTATATGCAATTTACAAATGGAATCTTTGTGCAATATACAGAAAATGTTCAATAGCAATTGATGGAAGATACAAAGGATTGATGTATATTGTAGCGAATTATTTGTTAAAATCAAAAGATGTCTTTCCAACGTTATGGCGAACGAAGGCGCATGGAATCCTAACACAATTAAACATCTCTAAGGTTACGTTGATTGAGAGACCCAATGCGGTCAAAAAACAATTATGGAAGCTATCGTTCAAAGATAATCCATTTAATTTGAAACGATATAGCATGACAGAACCATATATGGTACTTTTCCCAAATTCTCGTCAAAGGGATGATTTTCTGCGCTTTTGTTTAAACATATGGCCCAATCACGAAGTATTATGCAGAAGAAAAATGTTACCACCAGAAGCCTTATCCTGAAGGTTTTATCTGAGACGCTGAGCCATCTTTGTGCAGAATGTGTAGTGTTGCTTCACCAGAGGATTGTACACTTTAAACCTCTATTTGAAGGGTCATTCATTGAGTCGGCTGTAGAATTATGGAACTTGTTATTTCATACATCAAGGAAATCTGTTAGGTATGCTATTTTAAACTTTCTATATAGTTTAAAACTCTGTAAACAAGAGAAGAAGCAATGTATCAATGAATTTAATTTTATAATATGCAAAAAATCATTTTTCAGTAGCATTTTTCTTTTTTAAAAATTGTCTAATTTTTCCTAATTGTTGTATATAAATGATTGATTTTGTTATCGCAGAAATTTTATATGTTGTACTGTTGAAAAAATCAAGTATTTCTTTTTACTTGATTAAAACAACAATAAAAAAAAAAGATAAAGACTTCTTGAAGGGAGAACAGCACGTAATGTATACTCGCCACACCACTTAGAACAGCACAAAGGGCCCCCACCAGGTGGATTTACGATTCGGCTGCACAGTGAATTTTGTCAGAGCTACTTTCTGCAGGCGTCCCTAATGTCCACCGAGAGCCCGCTCCCAGCATGACAGCGGTCATTGTCTCGTTTCATGTGGGTAAGGCCAGTATCTCTTTTCATGCTGGTGAGTTTCCTAAGCAGCCGCACTGCATACACTTGTGCACGTTACTTTTGGCCTTTCATCTTTTTCAAAGGGAGAATAATTCTAATGTGGCGGTATAACACCGGGAACATGGGAAACCAAGGGTTCATTTTCTCCATACAATGTGTTGTGTATGTTATTTAAGGGCGATCTCTCTTTCTCCTAGGGGATAAATGCAACGCAGAGGAAGTGGATCTTCGTGAGGGGCACCGTAGGACCGGATTCACAGTAACGCAGCAAGGTGGGGACCAAGGAGTGTCAGGTTGTTTATTTTTTTGTTTTTTTCCCTGTCCCTGACATTCGAGCGGCAGATTAGTTGGGGCGTTAAGCGATGCACTACAGTAAGGGTGCCCATATAAAAAAATTTAAAAAAACGGACAGGCCATAGACAAAGAAGTAGGACTTCAGTAAAACACAAACAGGACTCAGATAAAACGGTAGTCCTACTTCTATGTCGCTTGCCTGTTGGGGGAGGGGGATTGTGTTCCAGGCACACTCCTCTCACTGGAGGAGAGCCACCAGGGAGAGGAAGGGAGAGGAAATGGGGGTATGAAAAGCCTTCACACATAGGAAGAGTCGCGCCAGACCCCGATATCTGAATCAGATCTAGCAAAAACCCTGACCGCAGCCACCCGCCCATCCAATCCCAGGACGGTGTCCAATAAATGAAAGTCTCGGTACCCCGGGACGGAGGGTGATTTCCCCGGACTGTCCCAGGAAAACCGGGACATCTGGTGACCTTAGCTACAGCGCGGATGTTACCTGCGCAGGCGCTTGCCGTTAGCTAGTGATACTTGACTCTTGTCAAGAAAAAGTAGGGATAAAGTTTGGGCAGCGGGTGACAACCTCATTTTTTATGGCTGACTACTTCACTTATTGAAGGATAGCTCAGGGGTAACGCGTTGCAGCGCAACACAAGTTCAAATCTGACCCTGTGCTTAAAAAACAAACAATTATAATAATTTGAATTGCCCTCTGCACTGTAAAGTAGGTTTTTAAATGGCATCAGTTTATGATCTAGGCCGTGTAAGCGGCTACATAGGTGCAAAATGTAAAATAAGTCCTTACCAAGATTGGTCATGTGTCAAAAGTGAATTGACGCAACAATGTGTGGAAACCTTTGATTAATTGGCAATATCAATGTATCATAAGAGTTGAGAACTGTAAAGAAAATAATTAAGGACGTTTAGCTGTTAAGACTCGCTTAGTACAGCTGAGCATAGCTACAGATTTCGGGGAAAAAGGGAGAAACTGACAACTTCTTACTGAGTGCATGTCTTGGTAGGGAACATGCAGTAGAAGCCTTAATCGTATCTATCACTCAGAGGTGCACGTGATATCAATCACGTGAACACGTGCTTCTACAAATCCCGCAAGGAGTCCGCCAGAACTTGCACGAACGACAGAGCTAGGCCAAAAGGCTTCCACTGCATGTACCCTACCAAGACATGCACTTGGTAAAATGTCAATTTCTCTCTTTTTCCCCCGTAATTCCATAGCTATGCTCATCTGCATTAAGTGAATCTTAATGGATAAACGTCCTATTAACCTCACCTCCTACTCACCTTGGATTCTCTGCGCAGGTGGCCAAGGAAAGGCCATTGCTCTTGTATCCTGACCCTTGGAGGTGGAGAAGTGAGGGAGGACCACCTAGGTGGAGGGTCATTGAGGATTGGGAATAGAGAATCCTTGGGCAAGACATTGTCAAATAGCACAGGGAGTAGAGCTCGCTTTGGTATCCGTGCAGAGCCTGCTGACGCAGGTTCTAATCCCAGCAGGGCCAAACTCAGTCTTTCATCCTTCCGAGGTCCATAAATGAGCACCACACACCGTGGGTAATATTATGCAGCGCTCACATACCTGAGGGTTTGTAGCGCTATATAAATGCTAAATTATTATTATTAATGATTATTATTATTGTAGCCCCTTTTTCCCACTGATGACAAACCTAACCCTCCCCCAACCTTTATGGGCTTTTGTAAGCCAGCTCCCTTCATTTCTCAACACATGGCATTTGACAGTACTGGGACGAGGATGAGGCGACTAGGATTTATGCACACTAACATGCAATTACACCACTTTGGTACTGAGACGAGGAAGAGGGCCTCAGATCAGTACCAGTGCAAAGACCAGGCATGTCTGACTAATAAACCCAACTATATTCAGGCAATCAAGAGAAAAGACTTACTCCTGCAACCGTTTTACACAACTCGGGTGTATAAAAGGGGTGTGAACAGGAAAGTGAGGAGAGAGAGGCGAAACGCTGATGGGAGCTCTGGTGAGCTGTTCTGCAGCCATAGAAGCATACTGAGGACCGAAGCTGCTGAGAGTCCGTGCAAGTGTGAAGTGGGAGCAGGAGCTCTGTGGCGCAGAGGCGAAGGGGTCGTCCTTCATTCCATCCAAAGGACTGCTTGTTCTCCTGTGGTGCTCAAGAGTGCGAGAGTGTCTGGTGGGGGGTGGAGACAAACCCCCTGGAAGGAAGCTGCCAAGTTTGTGGCCAGCGCGATTTGGAAAAGGACTTCAAAGTCAGCCAGTGAGTTTCCCATATGTATGACTTTATTGTTTCTTTATACAACATTTATGCAATGTTGTAACAGCCTTGAAAGAGATGTGAAGTAAGGGCAAAACATGTATCGGCTGTCCAGAGATAGACAGCAGTTTACGTCTGCAGGCAGATCCTGCATGGATGTCATATTTGATGATTTTTTAAAATTGGGATGTCACGTTAAATTACATTGCTTTGTAATACTACTTGTTCCACATGCATAGTTATCTGGAATAAATCAGTAATCTCATATTTGTCTAAATATTGAAATCTGTGTGTATTCATCAGGCAGTAGTACAAAGAACAGACAGCAGGCTACAGTAATTTAGTAGTGTTTGACTGACAGCCTGGCAAATGGTATAACATATGTGTTGTTAAACTGTCTGACAAATATCAGGAACATTTGTTATTTAGGCAGCTAAGAAAACAGCATTATTTGCTTAACTCTGATAGTTGCATTTGTACATTGATATAAAAAAACAGGCAGTCTTGAACCTTGTATTTTAAGGATATTATTATTTTGTATTCAATGGTATTTGCTAAACCACACCAAGAACTATTGAGGCCACATCCCAAATACAAATACTGTGAAGTTTTAGCGTTCCCCCTTCCTGACTTCTCAACCCACTTAAGGCACTGGTTCCCGTTCTTCAGTGTCAGGAGGGCCATCTGTGATTCTTCAATCAGGACGTGGGAGGAGACCTGTGCGGAGCTCATTGGCACTGAATCCATTGAGGGCTTGGGGACCATGGAGTGCGGGGGGACGACTTCTGCAGAAGGAGGTGAGTGTCGACAGTGTACACTGGCAATGTCCATTGCATGATGTAAACTGACCTAGGGGCCATCGAAGGCACCCTCTCGTGTTGCCCCCCCCATCCAACAAATGCTGAGGCAAGTGCCACCTAACGATGGCCCAAGTGCGAGTACATAACGCACATCAACCATAGTGCATTGACTTGCACAGCCCATCATGCACACTGTCCAGCGTGGTAGGCATTGTACTAGCCAAAATGTACATGACCAGGGCACAATGAGTCACTCCCAAACATGTGTATATGTCATCACCATGCACATGTACCACTGCCATAGCTACCCCCCAAACAGAACAAAACGTAAATGACCGAAATGTCCATGCAGCCATGTATGCAAATAGGACATTGCACATACACTAATGTTGTCCCTCTCTTCTACCCCCACAGGCACTGACCATGACAGCACAGAGCCCCAAGTAAGCCGGCCAAGCACCTCCACGGGTACTGGCAGGGTCAGGCTGAAGCCAGCACCAAAAAAAAAACACCCCCCAACCCACGGAAAGGCCACTTGAAGCTGGCAGACCAGCATGCCATACAGCATCAGCGGTAGCAACTGTGCCAACCCCCAGCTCGGCGCAGTCGAGCGTCTTAGGGGAGGCTGCTGCTACCGCGCCGGATGAGTGGGAGCCCAGACCGTCACCCATCCGGGAGCCCATGTCGGAGGACGGCCAAGACACAATGCACAGCCCGGAGCCATGCTCTGTAACCCTGGCGTCATGCAGTGACTCCGGGGATGCACCATCACCTGTGCACAGTCTGGAACTCAACCTGCAGGGGTATGACGCCGATCCCCCCAGTCCACCCATACCGCCCCCTGCAGAGCATGCTGGTGCAAGTGGATCTTCAGATGGTCTCCCTTCTTTTGACCAGCAGCGAGTGCACCAGTTGACTGATCTCATACAGAACTACATTGAGGACAATCGCCAGGCCAGGGCAGAATTGCATGTAGAACTCAATCAAATGCGGCAGTCCCTCACCAACTGCACCACCAGATTGTGTGACTCTTTGACTGACAACACGACCCGGCGATGTCATGTCCTTAATCACATAGCAAATGCCCTTGAGGCAGGGCATCCAAGTACCGAGCCACAGCAGGAGGACACATCCGCAACCAGTGAGGCCACGCAATGCAGCCCGGAGAGACGCACTCGGCGTTCCTTGCGTCAACGGGATTTGCCTCCCCCAGACAAGGGGAGCAAGAGACATTAGGCATTCCTGCCACATGTGGGCCCCACATCCTACATGGGACGACTACTCTGGAGTTGGGGGGAGGGGGGAGATGGTGTGTTCTGGAGTTGGGGGAAGGGGGGAAGGGGGAGATGGTGTGTTCGGGAGTTGGGGGGAGGGGGGAGATGGTGTGTTCTGGAGTTGGGGGGAGGGGGGAGGTGGCATGGGCAGTTGCTGATGTAAGCACTATTTTGTTATTTTTTCGCACAATGCACAATTGGTGTCGCAAACTTAAACCGTTGTGGACATTCTTCATTGCACATTTGTTCATTGACTACTGCCAGTGCATGGTGTACAAGTATGCACAAGTCCGTTGCCCTGTGTGCCCATGTCATGACACCCTCTACTGACTTGTGTCCTGGAGACCTTGTCCACTGTAAGTACAGAGCATTGCATGTCCCTCAAGTGCACAGCCTCAATGACCCTTTGTTGGCACTTCACCCTCCGCCTTCACCGCATCGTCCTGTGTTTGTAGCAGTACCATGTCAGGGGTGATATCCGCTCACGTAGGGATGCACTTTTTGTCCATCTGCACATTTGGCATGGGCCCAATCGACACCAGATATTAGTGGAGGGGTCACCCACCAGTCCTGCTTCGCCGCACATATGTTCATCACGCAAGCCAGGTGACTGCTTCATCTACACGCATGCACGGGTATGGCCATTGTCTGGTTGCCCCATGGCCCTATTCAGGGGGTTCATGACAGGGGTCATGTGGCTTGCTGTCAAGGGACAGCCAACAACAGCTGCATGTGTCGCCAAATGAGGTGGGTGTGTGGACTGTCATGGTGGAGAACAGTACTTGGCTGTCATGGCAGGGTTTCAATGAGGGCCATCTGCACATGTCCATGGATGTATTGCGCACGATCATGGACACAAATATGTGTCCGATGCAATGTAATGCAGTGGGGTGTTGCATCTACATGATGGCCCGTGAACGATGGTGTGGACATCTTGGGGTACATGTTCCTTTGTTGCATGCTGCTGTCCTGATGTCGGATCAATGTGGTGCTGTGTACTGTGTACATTCTTATTTGGGTGTGATGGCTGTAGTCTGTGGATCATGGTCATCATCCTGTTCTGATCCATTCTATGTTGATTCCCAACACTCCTATGGGTGTGCCATGCCGGTGACATGATAACGTACCCCTGCTGCCCTCTGTGAATTCCACTCCCAGGGATGGGTCTCCAATGTGGTGCCAGGCTGGGGGATGCCACATTGTGCATGTGCAGTGTGTCCTCCGATATGCGCTTACGGTTGTGGTGTCCGCCAATGAGTGGTGCTGGTGTAGTGTGATTAGCCCTTGTCAGTTGGTGAAGATGTAGTGTGATGTGAGTGCCTTATTCTAGCAAAGTGGGAATCTTTTCATATGTGCCGTTGCACTGGTTCTGTGGCAGGTTTGTTGTCGGGTGAACACCGTACAATGGCTTCAATGTTTCAACCCAGTTGGTTCATGAAGGCACCCAACCCATGGCACCAGTGCACTTGCATGACACAGTCAGACGACTCAACAGCCAGCCAGGCAGGTCATCCTGCATGTTGGACCATGTGGCGCGGTAGCGTGGTGAACTGTTGGCCCTTTGAGTCATGTGTAGTTGTTTGGTGTCGGGCCCACCCATGTATGCAGTTCTTGGTAGCTTTGGATTCCATCTGCACGTAGGGGGAGTGGTATTGTTTGCAGTTGCTGTCCGCCACCTGCATGCCATGCTGGTCCACATACGACCTGTGGGTGCTGTCGGGGGCACCATTGTCATTTGGCATGCCTCCATTTGCATCAGGTCCAGCTTGACTGTTGTGTATGTCATGGGTGGTCCATGTTGGGGATTGGTGGACCCTTGTGTGCTTGGGGAGGTGTGACGGGACTTGTATATGTGGCCGCCTAATGGACGGTTGTGACATGCCACTGTGTGCTGGTAGGTGCCTTTGGCATGGGTGTGGGGCACAGGCAACACCATCACTTGTGCCGGGTTGGCACTGTACATTTGTATGGTGCTCGCTTTTCTTGTGTCTGTGACGCAATATGGTGGTGAGGGTGTCACAGTCTAGGTGGTCTGGGGTCTCTATCTGATAGGACTTCTCCTAGAGTGGCCTGACATGCTGCGTGTGCATGGGGGCTGCTGGGGTGGTAACGGAGGCTGCACTGGTGCTGCATGCAGGGCCTGTCTCCCCCTCCTTCTACCCCTGTGTCTCCTCAGTGGGGGGGGGGTGTGGTGTTGTTGCAGGCGTTTGTGTGGTTGTGGCCTTGCTTGTTCGATTGGTGTCATCTTGGTGTGGGAGGGGGTGGTGTGTGGGTGTGTTCCTTTTCTGCTGTGGCAGACTCCTGGCCTCCATCTGTGTTGCATGTGTCCACCTGTGGCTCTGGGTCCCACTGCTCAGGGTTCTTTACTCCTTCTCTGAGATGCCTATATGTACTCCATGCCGGCAAGGTACTTTACGGCCTTGAGGAGGCCGAAATTTACGTGTGCTCCTTACTTGTGATCAGCTCCGGTTTACGCCATGCCGTTAATTCCGGCATGGTGGGGCGCGTGCGCGCGACCCAAGACCAATAATTACGGCATTGTAGTTTACCGTGCCGTAATTAACGGTCTGAGGGGTCGGAATGGCATGGAGCGGAAAACCATGCCGGTAATTCATTACCGGCATGGTTTGTACCTTACCTCCATGCTCGGAATGACCCCCATTATATTAGCACACAACAGAACACCCCATATTTTTAAATCACATTTTAAGCAGTATAGGCATTTTTCAAAATAATAGATGGGGCATGTATTGTAAGCATGCATTGGGTAATCACATAGATGAGAAAGAAAGACATGTTGAAGCAATGGAAAGAAAATATTTTTAAAGTTTAGGCACATTATTGAAAAGTAATTTGGAAAAAGTAAAGGTGCCTTGCTCAATGGTTTTCCAATATATAGTGAATGAGCACAGGGAGGTGTCTCGCACCCTTGTGTTAAGTAGCATAGAAATGATGGCAACAACTGGAAGGGCTCTAAGAGGTTTCAGTGCACTACCAAAAGGAAGAGCAGATGCACACAGTTTATTTTCATAGCATTTTTAACATTAAGAAGACAACAAAGTATGTCAGAAGATGGAAATGGGAAAGTGAGTGAAGAGGAAGAGAGAGAAATGGTGGTGAGAAAAGGAACAGGCTTGGGAGAGCAAAAGTAAGACTGAGATTGACACTTTTGTATTCACCCTAAATGAGGACTTTTGAAGGGTTGTTTCAAGGCTGACTTATCGCAGCCGTATTGTAGAAAACTTTGTACATACAAGATTGAAAGTATGTTTAATTGACAAGTGGAAATACTGTGTTCCTTTGTTTCATGTCCTTATTTAGCCCTTTTGTCTTTCCACTCAGGGGCATCCCTTGAGTTGTCTACTTTCAAGATAGAGCGCCTGCTGTAATAGGGACCGTATAATTTTATCCTTCAGCAATATTTATGCAATTAGGTATAGCCTGAAATTATCCTTACTTACTCTGTAGCACCACTGTACCCTATTCGCCCACCAGTTGGGTGACTCGGCTCACACTTTCATTAGAGCACACTTCTTTTGTGACACGAGAGAGCCCTATATCTCGCTTTTTAGACCACCTCAAACAAGAAGCAACCAATCATGGAAAAAACTCTCAGCTTCACAGAGGACCAAATTAATGACATCATAAGAGGTCCCGCCAACAACAATGGGGGACTCCAAGCAAAAAACTACACTTAGTCGTGCTTCAAAGAGGCAATAGTATATATAGAGCAACTAGGAGACCGAGGTATGAGATCTTGTTTAGGTGAACAGGCAAGACTAGATATATGAAAGCACAGTTGATCACCAGTACAACTCGGTAAGAGGTCTAACATTCTTTAATATGCAAGGCATTAATCAGTCAACTACATCAACAACATATGGCGATGAACTATTGAAGCTCCAGAAAAAGTGTTTTAGAACATGGTACATCGTCATTTCTTGAAGGAATATCTTAAGGCTAATCTAGTCCCGATAGGTCTTACAGTACGCAATGAACCGGCTCTTTTTCTTGAAGACAAGGAGTACATGCTGGGCTTTAGTCACATCGCCACAAAATGTAGTAGGGACCTGATGGTGCTTACCACAACAACGCCCCAAAGAATTCACGCTGAACTCAAAGAAGAACTTGAAAGAGAAGAAGAGAAATTCATCAACAATGCCTCACATGAGAACGCACATGACAAACCTAAAGAAATAAATACAACCATGGACCAATTCATGACAGATGCTCTCGAGAAGAAGCATAAGAAACTGGCCAAAGACATTACAAATTTCAGAATTGAAAATATGTATCCTTACCTGGCTGAAGGATACAAAGAAAACAAAGAAAAAGAAAGGACAAAAAACATTGGAGGGGCCACAAGACAAAAGAAAAAATGGGTTACCTTTTCGGACACCTTGAGTTCTGATTCAGGCCAGGATTACCCATATGCCAACTATGGTCCGATTGTGTACCAAAGACCATATTAAACCAAACCACCTATTTTAGGATGGGGAGACCCCGGAGGATCACCCTGGGTCCCGCTCCAGTGCAGATGTTCGGGTACCCAGGCTGGAGACAAACGAGGGGCAGACGGAGAGCACAGCAGAGATACTAAATGGCAACGAGATTCCTATCTTTAACCTCTCAGGTCTACCATTATCAAACGATGGGTTAACAGTCCTGACGAGAGGTCTGTCCTTCGTTCCCACCAATCCTATGAATTTGTTCAATATAGATATGGAACTAAGGAACTTTTTTCAGATAATATGCTTGAAATCACACTTCCAAGATGCAAATGATGGTGATCCAGATGAAGACACTGGGTTCAGAACCAAATCATCCTTTTTCCTCAGTGACAACGAGACCCCACCTGCCATCATTATCTTTGAAAAATGCTTGAGAAGAGAAGTCCTCAAACTACAATCAGGTTCAGATACTCAGAGGCACAACATGTCAAACAACGAATGAAGAACTATAAAACTATTAGCAGACAACAAAGATATTGTCATCAAAACAGCTGACAAGGGGGGCAGGATTGTGATCCAGAACATAAGCCAATACCAGAAGATGGTTGGGGAACTCGTAGATGATGAAACCAACTATAAAAAGTTGAAGAAGGATCCAACGCCGGACATCAAGCAACAGATCCAAGAAATAACTGAATATGCCCTTGAACATGATTGGATAACAAAGAAGGAAGAAGCTTACCTCAATACATCACATGGAAGAATCCAGTGTAGTAGGCCCAGTGTAGTACGCCCTCCCGAAAATTCATAACAACGCACAGAATCCACCAGGTAGACCAATGGTGTACGGTTGTGGATCAATTTTGGAGCCCTTATGCAAGTTTATAGATTCATTGTGGAACTCTTGGAATTAGCTCTTACACAAAATTACTTTTCCTTTGATGATGCCTTCTACATGCAAACCTGTGGCACCGCTACGGGGTCACCATTTGCACCCAGCCTAGCGGTCATATATATGGCAGAATTTGAGAGATCATTTGTCATTAATGAGATCAATCCATTCGTTAATAACATCCCGAAATGAAGAAGATACATAGATGACATTATTTTCATCTGGCAAAGAGACCTCACAACATTGCTGAATGTCCACACTTGGCTTAACTTATGCACTCCGGAAATACAATTTTTAGCCTTGCAACCAGCTCAACTTCAATTCATTTCCTGGACTTAACTATCCAGGTCCAAGAAGATAGACTTATGATGCTCACTTTTCAAGAAAAACACTGACCGGAACACACTGCTCCATTATGAGAGCAGCCATCCAAAAAACCTTAAGGACAACCTCCCTTATGGACAATTTTTATGGCTGAGAAGGAACTGTACTGAAACCTCGAAGTATTAACATGATGTACAAAACCTGGAAACAAGATTACAGGAACGCGGATATCCAAAGAGACTGATTAGAAATAATTTCATACGAGCACTACATACTCCAAGGGAAACCCTCCTCCAACCTAAGAACGAAATTGCGGTCAAGACATCATTACTTGTGTTACCACCTTGGGCCCAGACACTACCAAAATCAAACAAATTATAAATAAATGTTGGCCATTGATCCAACTAAGATCCCAGATGAACCGTACCCCCGGATGGCACTTAAACGCTCTAAACACTTGAAGGAATACCTTACCCATGCGAGACTGACTAAGAAGACATCAAGGAATACTCTCTGGAACCTTAGAGACTTGTCAGGGCACCATGCCCGCGGGACATGTACAGTCTGTAAATTTACTAAAAATACTAAGAACTTTGCCATAGCAGGCAAAGACTGGACACTAGAGCATTTTTCTAATTGTAAAAGCACCAATGTAATTTATATTATAGAACGCCCCTGCGGCCTATGGTACATAGGCCAAGCCACCAGACAAGTAAATAAACAGATTATTGAACATAGTTTGGGGATATGATGTAGATCTGCCACTGCCCCCCTTGTCTCACATTACATTGAATATCAGCACAACCAGGATGACATAAACTGGTGGGTAGTTGACAGGGTTGGATTGGCCCCTCGGCCGTTCGGCCCGTTGCCGGGCCGAAATGGTCCATGTGGAGTGGGGCCGGTTTCTAGCCATGTCTGGGCCGGTTTGGAAGAAAAATGTTTTTTTTTTAAATGTATATATTTTTTCAAATTTTTTTCTTCTTTTTTTCAAAAAGCATGTCATCCTTCTTATGTCGATAAATGAGTACCAACACAGGTTGGATGATATTGCATGCATATTTGTTCTATAAAAAAGAGCTTAAGCGTAAGTGCTATACAATAACATATTATCATTTGGCCTTGAACGTCTGCTTGT
This sequence comes from Ambystoma mexicanum, assembly GCF_040938575.1. Taxonomy (NCBI): domain Eukaryota; kingdom Metazoa; phylum Chordata; class Amphibia; order Caudata; family Ambystomatidae; genus Ambystoma; species Ambystoma mexicanum. Next base: position 765,050,223 of record NC_090934.1, read on the forward strand.
ATTCACAGTAATTTAGTGTACTTAGTGTTTTGTCAAGGGGTGAAAGGTTGTGTTTCATCGCTTCCCGGGATGTCATTTTGGGGTGGGGTCAAATGACATCACTTTCGGTGATGTCATCAGAGGTGAAGGGTTGTGTGGCGAGGGGTGGGCCACTTTCTTGAGGCAAGGGGTGGGCCACTTTTTTTTGGGTGATCGGGCCCATTTCTTGTCCCAGTCCAACCCTGGTAGTTGACAAAGTGGAAAGTAACACCAATGTTAGTAACGCATTGAATTACAAAGAGGCATGGTGGATGTACAAATTGCAAACCATCAACAAAGGCCTGTATGGTTGAGCCCAGACGCACCTGCCATGCACCCCTACCTTGCTAGATTGGTTTTTCTTTGAAACACTATGTTCCTGCACCTGTATGCATAGTCATTACCAAGTCTCACACTGATAATTCAGGCTGTACATCTTGTAGTGATACACGAAATTGCAACCTTGCCAATCAGGGCTTTAGATGACAGCATTAGCCGCTGAAAGCCAATAGTGTATTCAAAGTATGTGCTAAAAATGCTGACAGTAGTCTGTTGTAGCACTTCCATTATGCAGTAGTGAGCTACAAGGAATATGATAGACAGGCAGGGAGGGCCCCCAGCTATGTAGCTAATAGGTTTTTGGAGTGTTTGGAACATCATGGCACCTATATAGCGCTTAGATAGCCAGTCTTAAGCGCTATAAACACTAAGCTATGAGTGCATGCCTTTTAGAGCTTGCAGATGGGGTTAATACATCCCTGCTTCCCTTAGAATATTCAGCCTCACTAACGTTGGCCCTGGCTCCAAGCTAATCTTCCTTTTCTCTGGGAAGGTACTGATAAGACATTCCTCAGCCAGCGCAGATGGGAACAAGGGAGGGGGTAGGAGCGAGCAGGGAGCATCTCAGAGAGAGCTGGGTTTTTTCCATGAGCCAGTTGCACAGGGAAAGTTCTGGAACTGTGCGTCATGGTGACTGACAGCAAGAAGTTATAAAATATCCATGCACACATGGATCAGGGGGAGATCGCCTGTGGACTTGATTCGTGTACAGTCAGGTGCCCGGAATTGGCTCTCACGGTGTCCTCCAGCCTTGTTTTTCTATGAGAAACCCAGGTCTCCCAGGGCTGAGATTAAGGGACGTAAGACTGTGTTTCTCTATGTTTCTCTATATTTCTCTATGTTTCTCTATGTTTATCTAAGTTCCATGTTTCACTATATTTTGCATTGCTCTAAGTGTTATGCTTTCTAATATTCTGTAACTTGAATTATCCCAAATGTATATGAAATTCACTGCTTAGAATAAATATGCTAATAACACTTTGAGGGTGTCATTTGTCACTTGCATGAGATCACTGCTCAGCACAATAGAACCTGTATTTTGGGCTGAATTGGGTATTTTTGCTCTCAAAGGGCTGGCCCCGAGGAAGATTTTGCCCAATATCAAGACATTTGGTGGCAGCTTTGTGGGATTGTGAAGAGCAGTGCCATGCTGACATGACAAATGGTGTGAGAGAACACAGTGTAGAGTGGGGAGCAGGCTGTCGCATTTCCTTGATGGTCTCACTGCAGCTCTGAGACTTCAAAAGGCAGCAATGTTGTGTCGGCTTGCCGTGGCCGATAGCTTGTGTGGTTAAGACTCCCTTCAGTCATGGGATTGGTGCCAGGGAGTACAAGGCAATAAACAAGCGGGAAATGGCTTTGTTTAAAGCACTCCGATGAATGGTTAAGAAAGATGTATGCTCAATTAGAAAAAGAATTTTATCATGTGGTTTCCCAAGTTTAAAGTTGTAATTTGGAATGCATAATGAGACGGAGTTCTCATCTCTATTCTGTCATGAGGGCAGGAAAAAAAAATAATTGCAGGGATTTGACATGCAAATTGTGAATAGTGATTTAACCATTGACTCAGCCCCAGTGTGCTAGCGAGTGGGGGCTGTAATGTTCGGAGGCGAAGGTTCGTCTTTTTTGATGTATGCTTTTGAAGGGTTGGCATTCCTGAATAATGAGGAAGGGGAATGAGCCATGCTTAGGAGAATGAGTAACATCTGTGCTGAGAGCCTAAAGAGTTTTTTTCTTTCTTTTGGCAACTGTAAAATTCCATGTGCTAATGGTGGCAAATTCTGTTTAAAGGAAACACACTAAAATGGTTATATTGCATTTTAGGCTGTGCCATGCTTTTATTGGGTGAGAGACTCACTTAAAAGGAAAGTGAGTGAATGTTATTTGGATTTTCGATTTTTGTGTACTGATTTGAAATTGCAGAACCAGCTTGCAATGGTTGGGGGGAAAAACAATTTATATTTTTCTAAATTGCCCCTGGAGTATTTTTGACTGTCCCCATGCTATGCCATGGATTTGTGCTGTTGCCTCAAAAGTGATGTATGCTTTGAAAATAGTGACCTGTTGACTGTGATACATGGGGAAAAATGTTGTTGACACATTAAACAGCCCACAAGCAATAGAGTGTGGGTTGTTCTTGCAAAAAAAAAAACGTGCAGGGAGCTGCACTAAATATGGCATTTTTATTTTTTAAATGCACTGAACTGAGTGGTTATAGTTTGGCAATGGTACAACAGAATGAAACATCTGTGTGTGATAAGATAGCACAAAGATTTAATGGGTTGTGAGTTCTCTTGAAAGATCGCACATTACAAGAAAAAAAAGACGCTTTGACATTTTGCAAAATTACATGGAGTAGAAAAATGACAAGAAAAGTGCCGCTTTTGAAAACAAGAGTCTTGCTGTGTGTGCAGAGCTTGTGCCTTGAAGCTGTCTTGGGCGAGGTGCGTGAAGGCAAACAAAAGCAGAAACAGTACAAGAAAGAGTTAATCTGGATGAATTGTCTGAAACGAGTGAAGCCGCCACAGTATAAGAGTTATAGGCAAAAGAGATAAGCTGCGTGCTAATGGCGCTGCCAGGTGCACACGAAAGATAAACATGCCTGCATTCCTGAGGAAGGGGGAGCAAAAACAGAGAGCTGTTCAAAAAGTAAAGAATTTGCCTAGTAAACTGTGGTACGGAGCAAAGGCTTCATGCAGGATGGCAGACGGGCACATCACATCTGAACATTTACCTATGCATCTGTGAATGGGCCAAGAAAAGACAGCTGCCCATTCCAACAGATATTACTGTGCAAACCGCATTCCCATGTGATGTGATGTGAACTGAAGTAAAGCGCTATTGCTGTGCAAGCTGCATTCCAATGCTCCATGTGATGTGAACTGAAGTAAAGCGCTGTGCACTGGAGAAGAAACCTCTAGGCGCTTTGAGAAGAGAAAATACACATCTGGCAAACTGCAAGCTACATTGCCAGGGGATGGAGTAACTGACAAAGACATTATGGCCTTCCAGATGGAAGCAAAACTGACAAAAGTGCTTAGCCGTTTTGCAAGAGACAACATGCAGAGCGGGGCTTTGAAGTAAAACATGAACACTGCACATTAGCCATGATCCAGAAGCCACACGGCTTAGTGCAAGAATGAATGATTTGTTGAAGCAACAAAAGAAACTGACTCAGACTATCGCACTCAAAGGAGTGGTTCAAAAACAGCAAACGCCCTTTGAAAAAAAAATGATGACAAGTGAAAAAACCAGAGGCTTGAAAAGACACTGCTAAGAGAAGAAAGATAAATACTGAAAGACTTTACCTTTGAAAAATGGAGTGATGCCAGCAGGGCAACCTAAACCAAGATCATGGGACACTGGAAGCAAGTTGGCGCCTGGCATTGGTGATCGCTTTGGTGAAAAAAGAAAAGCATTGTGCGACCTGGGTACTTACTATATGGCTTTGTAAAAGCACAGATCAGTCTGAGGTACCATTGACCAGCTATGATTGCATTGCACAAATGAGTTTGTGATTAGGCAGTTACACCCCGTATGGTTGAGTGTAAATAAGCCCCCAGAAACATGCAGAAAGGTGATAAATAATTGCAGTAGCAATGACAAAGTGTGTAGTTACCTGATGAGACTTTTTGAAGATGGGGGTGGTATTATGGGAAGGGGTGGATAACGCTGATATTGAAGTTTTGATGACATCCTAACATTTCTGTTTGTATTTTGCCTAGGCAAAGCACGACAAGACATTTCATAATATAGGAAGATAATGTGCAGTTTGTGGGTGACACTGATCAAAGAAGGGTCAGACGCATTCTCAGAGAAAGCGAGCCACTGCGACATGCTATTTCAACTTTAACGTGCCCTGCACCGCACTCAATGCTGTAACCTGCGAATAGTGTCCAACAGAGTAATAACTTTGCTGAACTGGCACGATGCAGACTTGGCTAATTATCAAGTATTTGATGCTACACATTTAAATGACATGTTTTGCCCTTTCTTGTTTAAAGGACTATGGACAATGAATTGTGGACTGTAACATCAGGCACCACATACAGCTGTGTGACACAGCAATTGAATGCTAACACATTGAAAAATGGTTTCTAAATGCACTGTTGAGATGAATCTGAAAAAACCAAATGGTTTTACTCTTCCAACTGAATGGCTTTAACCAGAGATGTTTTGTTTTTTGAAAAAAAAAATATTCTACATTGCACGTAGGCAGGAGAATGATTTATGAACTGTTGGGGCAGCAGAATTATGCAAGCAGGAGCGTAATTTATTTTGAGATAAGATGGGTGCGCACATCAAAGTCACCTGTGCGTAGGTTAAGATTCTTAATTGAAGTAATGCTGCCAAGTGTATGAGCTATAATTTGAAATGGTAATCTTTGAAACACTGGATACTTTTACAGCCAGCTTAAGGCAGGTAAATGAAACCATGACTGACTTGATGTTTGATTTTATGACACAGAGTGTGACACGGTTTTTTGTTAAACCAACCAGTTTCATGTTTTTGTGGGGACAGCTGTCTCCAGCACACTAATGCAAAGAGTCACCTTTTGATTGTAAACATTTGGAATAATTCTTTGGAAAAGCGCTGCAAATGAGTATCCACATGGAATTGCTAGAGTACTGGCCTGGCACATTGTCAGGCATCTTTTGTCACTGAATGGATACCATTTGTTTAATTTGTCTAATGTGATGTTTTTCTGACCAAGAACTGCAGCGAGTGTTCTCGCCAAGATTTAATGAACTATAACTTGACTAAATGAATTTTTTCCATGGTGTGATGAAACAGCCACTGCCGGATAGTAGTATGGTGTTTGTGGCTAAAGTTAATATTGTATATGGTAGATATCCCACTTGAAGAAGGGTATTCTCCAAGTCACAGAAGGTAGACACTGTGAACCTGTTAGATTTTCCAGTAGTAAGACAACATGTAAATTGTAGACTGGTAATGCACACCTTCATTATTACAGTGCTACACTTAGACATAGATTTATCATGAGGCAATGTTTCCTTAGTACTACCAAGCTGCTACAAATGGAGTCCATTTCTATGGCCCATCACTAGAGTGCGCGTAGCTAGGGAGCTAGATTCATTAATTGCAGGAGCTTTATATGCTTGTGACATAGAAACTGTGCACAATAAGCTAGCCACTATGGGTTCTGATGCCAGCTCTGCTATAGAACTTCTGGCCTAGTGGGGCCCATTGATATGCCCAGCACTGCTACAAGTATTGACAGCCAATTGAAGATAACAGTACATTTTTGTCTGCCATAGGGCAGGTCAACAAGACTGCTAAATACACACAATGCATTGTATGGCAAACATTGTTAAATCAGCAGGTGTTGGCTTTTTATTGGGTGGGGGCGACCATCCTCCACACACTGGCACGCAGAGCTACAGTTACCAGCATACATATGGATTGAATTGCTTGCTTTTGATTGCATGAATAACACATGCCATGCTTTGATGTAAATTAGTAGAATTGTTTTTATTTAGACAACCTGGTGCCCATGGGTTCACCTTGTTCAAGAAATTAGATGGTTTCTGGTTGGGTTCCACCTACCTGGGGGAAGTGTCTAGTCACACAGCCCATAGTCACGCTTGAATGCCCTGGGATCAGGGGGAGGGTAGGCCCTTAGGGTGAAAGGCTGCCAGGTTTTAGAATTGGTAACCATACATAAATGCAATAGTGCATTGTAGATTAGACTACACTGGATTGCCTTGACATTTTAACTGCATGCTGCTTTTTAACTGACAATCAGTTATACAAAATTGATTTAGGTATTTTTGTGTAGGCCAGGTTTTGGCTAGAGTAAATGTCCATGTTCACTTGGCGTAGGTATTTTTGTGTAGGCCAGGTTCTGGCAAGGGTATATGTCACTGTTCACTTTGTGTACATTTTTGTTTAGGTAGTGTTTTACCTTGCATGCCACGCTAACTAACCGCTAGAAGATAGTTTGCTTAAACCTCTTGCAAAGCCCCTAGGTCTTTATCACTGCACTAAATACTATGTTGATAGGTATTAGTCAGCATTTGTCGCACAAACGTTGAATAGGGGTGGAATGTAGTGATACACGAAATTGCAACCTTGCCAATCAGGGCTTTAGATGACAGCATTAGCCGCTGAAAGCCAATAGTGTATTCAAAGTATGTGCTAAAAATGCTGACAGTAGTCTGTTGTAGCACTTCCATTATGCAGTAGTGAGCTACAAGGAATATGATAGACAGGCAGGGAGGGCCCCCAGCTATGTAGCTAATAGGTTTTTGGAGTGTTTGGAACATCATGGCACCTATATAGCGCTTAGATAGCCAGTCTTAAGCGCTATAAACACTAAGCTATGAGTGCATGCCTTTTAGAGCTTGCAGATGGGGTTAATACATCCCTGCTTCCCTTAGAATATTCAGCCTCACTAACGTTGGCCCTGGCTCCAAGCTAATCTTCCTTTTCTCTGGGAAGGTACTGATAAGACATTCCTCAGCCAGCGCAGATGGGAACAAGGGAGGGGGTAGGAGCGAGCAGGGAGCATCTCAGAGAGAGCTGGGTTTTTTCCATGAGCCAGTTGCACAGGGAAAGTTCTGGAACTGTGCGTCATGGTGACTGACAGCAAGAAGTTATAAAATATCCATGCACACATGGATCAGGGGGAGATCGCCTGTGGACTTGATTCGTGTACAGTCAGGTGCCCGGAATTGGCTCTCACGGTGTCCTCCAGCCTTGTTTTTCTATGAGAAACCCAGGTCTCCCAGGGCTGAGATTAAGGGACGTAAGACTGTGTTTCTCTATGTTTCTCTATATTTCTCTATGTTTCTCTATGTTTATCTAAGTTCCATGTTTCACTATATTTTGCATTGCTCTAAGTGTTATGCTTTCTAATATTCTGTAACTTGAATTATCCCAAATGTATATGAAATTCACTGCTTAGAATAAATATGCTAATAACACTTTGAGGGTGTCATTTGTCACTTGCATGAGATCACTGCTCAGCACAATAGAACCTGTATTTTGGGCTGAATTGGGTATTTTTGCTCTCAAAGGGCTGGCCCCGAGGAAGATTTTGCCCAATATCAAGACACATCTAGCATAAGCAGATTCAAAACTATTATTAATAATAATGCATGCATACCTGACAATCACCTATGCCTTCTATTGGCACATGTCAATGTAAGCAACCACATGCTTGTGGCGTTGCCCCGTAAGGGCTGCGCACACGGCGGCGTGACGTTGCACCTCGCCGCGTGCGGCTTAAATAAACGGGGCGTTCCCGGAACCGCAGAGCGACCGGGGAGCCCGAACCTAACGGACGTGTGCGTCTGAGCTCTGTTGGGTTGGGGGCTCACGGGCACGCATAGGGGGCCCAAGGACAGACCCCCAACAGTGGCGACGAGTGATGTCGGATGCCCGGGCCCGGCGGTGAAAGGCGTCCGGAATTTTTGCTGAAACGATCGGAACGTTCACGGACGTTTCGTTTCATGCCGTGGCTGCGGACCGCACACGCGGCTGGCGGCCATTTTGTAGACAAGGCCGCGGAACTTCTCGGAGCTCCGGTTTGGGCCGAGAAGGTGATCCGGGTCTAATTTTTGGATCTTGTGGGTGCTGAGGACATGATCCACGCGCCCATGCCCATTTTGTGTGTTTTCATTAAATTTTGAGATCGCTACGTCGAGTGGTAGCCAGGACGAGGGCTATAATGGCAGGGCCTGCTTAGCCTGGTCCATCCATGTGGCTCAATTTTTGGGACCTCTACACAGCAGTGCTTTGCTGCAAGGTAGCAACAAGGCACTTCCTCGCCCCCTTCATCATCAGGACACTTTTTGATCCTCTTCATCATCACAAGGTGGTGGCAGTTTCAGAGGTCTTCTGCATCTTTCAGCATCGTCATTTTGTCGCATGGTGGTGATGGGAATCTGAGTTGCGGCCTCAGGTCTGGTAGTGGGGTGCCTGTGCGCTCAGTCCCATGTCCGACAGTGAACAGGACGGTGACACCGCGGATCCTGGGGAGGAATCTCAGGAAGAAGGTCAGGGAGCACAGCCTGTCGGCCCCATCATGGCTCAAGCGAGAGCCCAGGCGGCCCTGCAACCGATACCAGAATTCGATCCTACGGGCCCTCCATCCAGTTTGGGGCCCCGATGGAGGAGGTGGGTGGCCCGCCTGGACATGTACTTCAGGGCTGCTCGAGTGGATGATGATGACAGCATGGTAGCCACCATGCTGTATTCGGCGGGAGCAGCGGTTCAGGAGATCTTCGAGTCGCTGACTCCGGCGGACCAGACCTATGGTACGGCGAAAGCGGCTCTCCTTGCGCACTTCCTTCCACTTGCCAACGTGGACTTCGAGAGATTCGTGATGCTGTCGGCCAAGCAGAAGGAGGATGAGACTTTGGACACGTTTTACGGCCGCCTACGCTGCCTCTCCCAAGGGTGCGCGTGGGGGGACGCGGAGGACATGATACGGACAATGCTGATCCAAGCATGCTCCTCCGGCAAACTGAGGAGACAGGTCCTCAGGGAGCCGGGAATCACTCTGCACCGTATACTAGAGCTGGGTCGATGTCACAAAGTGGCTGAGGCACGGGCGAGCAAGATGGAAGCAGGATCACGCTCGATCAAAGCCGAAGAGGTGTGCACTGTGTGGCGGGGCGGCAGAGGAACGAGAAGGCCTGGCGGAGCCCCCCGAGACAGGGCAGGAAGGTCGGGGGAGTCCTGCCAGAAATGCGGCTATGACCTCCCCCACCCCACAGAGTGCCCAGCCGCAGGAAGAACATGTGGCCGATGTGGCCTGCCGGATCACTTCGCGAGAGTGTGCAAGTCGGCGCTACCTGTCATGGTACCCAGAGGTCCTGCCCGGGTCTGGACTCCGCGTCAAACCCGGCCATCCAACGTGGCCCAGGTGGATCAAGCGGAAGAGGAGGCTCAGGCAGAGGAGGCTGAAACGGAGGAGGAGGAAAATATCTTCTTCGTCTCAAGCATGGGGGTCCTAAAAGGCAAAAGCAGGAGGCAGCCAAGATGCGTAGTGGAGGTGAATCACTCGCCTGTCCCCGTGCTGGTGGACACAGGAGCATCGGTCAATGTTATGGCCAGGGGACATTATGACGCTCTTGACCCATTGCCGAGCCTGGCTGCGCCAAGAGCTCGCATCTTCGCCTTCGGTGGACTCGAGCCCATACCGCTGGACGGAGCCTTCGTGGCGAAGGTGGAGCATGAAGGATCGAAGATCAGAGCACAATTCTATGTCACCCCCATAAGCAATAACACCCTGCTAAGCTGCGCGGCTGCGGAAGCGCTCGGGATAGTGAGTTTTGCGTACTCAGTATACCTGGAAGACATCAACGACCTACTGGACAAGTACGCAGCCCTGTTCAATGGCATTGGGAGAATGACCGGTGATCCAGTCCGGCTACACATTGACGACTCAGTACAACCTATCGCCCTGAAACACCGGAGAGTTCCTTTTCATCTGAGAGAGCAAGTCGACAAGGAACTGGACAACCTGGTGGCCTTGGACATCATCGAGCAGGTGGAAGGCCCAACTCCATGGGTGTCCCCCATTGTCGTGGCCAGGAAACCAAAACAGCCGGACTCCGTTCGCATCTGCGTAGACATGAGGCTGCCCAACAAGGCCATAAAAAGGGAGCGACACCAGACCCCGACCATCGATGACATAATTGCTGAGGTACAGGGCGCCAGGTTCTTCTCTAAACTCGACCTCAGAGCAGGGTACCATCAAGTTGTCCTCCATCCTGAGTCCCGGTATATAACGACTTTCACCACCCACCGGGGACTCTACAGGTACAAGCGGTTGAGTTTTGGGGTCTCGTCGGCTGCCGAAGTGTTTCAGAACATTATCCGGGGTGCACTTGCTGATCTTGAAGGGGTGCTCAACATCAGTGATGACATCTTGGTGTTTGCCAACACGGAGGTGATCCATCTGAAGCGCCTGGCCAAAACCTTCGAGAGGCTGCAATCGTTGGGCCTCACCCTCCACAGGGACAAATGCGAATTCCTGCGCCCGTCAATAGAATTCTTTGGGTTCGTGTTCAAGGAGGGTGGGGTGTCACCCGACCCACGTAAGGTTCAGGACATTAAGAGTGCACAGCCCCCGGAATCCGTGTCAGAAGTGAGGAGTTTTCTGGGCATGGTGACCTACTGTGGTCGGTTCATCAAGAACCTGGCCTCGAGGTCTGAGCCGCTCAGAGCTCTGACCAAGAAAGATACTGCCTGGCACTGGGGTCCACTGGAACAGTCGGCGTTCGAGGACATTAAAGGCGCCCTAACAGCGGAGGACACAATGGCGTTCTTCGACCCGGCGCTACCCTCGGAGATCATGGTCGACGCCAGTCCGTTTGGCCTGGGGGCGGTCCTGACCCAGGTGGACCGTGAAGGAAACCTCCGGCCCGTTGCATACGCCAGTAAGGCGCTCTCGGAAACGGAGCAGCGATACTCCCAGATCGAGAGGGAGGCCCTGGCGGTCTTGTGGGGATGCCGTCATTTTCGCCTATATGTGCTGGGACGTCCGGTGACGGTGGTGACTGATCATAAACCCCTGCTCCCGATTCTGGCGGGCTCGTCATCTAAGCCCCCGGCCAGAATTGAAAGATGGATGCTTGCATTGCTGGAATACGGGGTCACGCTGGTATACCGGCCAGGGGCCAACAATGCAGCGGACTTCCTTTCCCGGCATCCCGGAGTGCGTGGGGGAGTGGCAGGAGACACCAGTGCAGAAGAAGCGGACGACCATGTCAGGATGGTGGTGGAGGGAGCAACACCAAATGCACTGCCCCTGTCGGAGCTGGAGGCCGCGGCAGCCGAGGATTGGTGCTTCCAGATACTGAAACAGTCGATGCAGAGCGGGTCTTGGAAGCTCGTCCTGGAAGCGCTCGCAGGGCGGACCCATGAGGCGAAGACCGCCCTTGAACAGCTATGGAAGGTGAAAGATGAGCTGTCCTTCTCTGAGTCGGGGCTCCTGCTCCGGGGGGATCGCACAGTGGTCCCCCACTCCAAAGTGGGTGAGGTGATCGCTTTGGCCCATCACGGACATCAGGGTGCTGCCAAGACGAAGGCGAGGCTGCGGATGAAGGTCTGGTTCCTGGAGCTAGAGAGAAGGGTCGATGACTTTGTGGCGGCCTGCGTATGGTGCCAGGCCGCCTCCCCGGTGCAGAGGGAACCGGCTATCGAGGCAATGCCTCGGGGGACCAGGCCCTGGGAGGTCGTACATGCCGATTTTGGGTCCACGTCCGTGGGCACCCATTTTCTGGCCATAGTCGATGAGTACTCCCGGTACCCCGAGGTGGAGTTCGTGGAATCGGTGGCATTCGAGCATGTGGTGGTCGGCGTGGAAAAGATCTTTGCAACCCATGGGTTTCCCCTGATACTGTGCTCGGACAATGGGTCGCCATTTCAAAGCGAACGCTTCTCGGAGTTCCTAGCCAGCTGTGGAGTCCAACATCGAAAGATATCCCCGCTGTGGCCGAGGGCCAACGGCGATGCAGAGAGGCTGATGCGAACACTAAACAAAACATTTCGGATTGCGCAAGGACAAGGCCAGTCCCTCCAACGGGCCTTGTATCAATTCCTGCGAGTGTATCGCACCACCCCCCATGCCTCCACTGGTGTCGCCCCGGCGGAAGTGCTGTTCCGGCGATGCCCCCGGGGTCTACTGCCGGAGGTACAGGAGAGAGAGCCTGGGGTTATCAACGACCAGCAGGTGGAGGCCGACCGACTGGCCAGGATCAGTCAAGAGAACGTGCGACGGGGCCTGCGGCCCCAGCGGCTGGAACCCGGGGATGAGGTGCTCATCCGGAATCGCCATCCTCACGGGAAGTTGTCACTGCCTTATGAACCGGCGCCCCTGGATGTGGTCGCTGTGAAGGGGTCAATGGTGACGGCCTCGGATGGGCGGACGGCTGTCACCCGCAACGTCAGCTTCTTCAAGAAGTTGGGGGACTCGAGAACTGACCCCCCTCTGGACCCTTGTGTTGCCGAGACCCCTGAGGAAGATGGCCCCCCTCTCGGTGCCCCGGGCTCTCCATGTCGGGAGGCTACTGGTGACGGACTGTCGGTGCCGGAGGTGAGCGGGAGGTACCCCCAGAGGACTGGGCGAGGGAAACCCGCTTACCTCAGTGAGTATGTGTTGGGACAGTTGGAGAGTCATCTGGGGTGAGGGGGCTGACATTAAAAGAGGCCTGGGTCCAGGATGGGCAAGTTGTTTGATGTGTGATATGTTATGTTTCTCTAATAAAGTAATTGTGTGTCCTCCTGAAAAAGGAGGAGTGTGGCGTTGCCCCGTAAGGGCTGCGCACGCGGCGGCGTGACGTTGCACGTCGCCGCGTGCGGCTTAAATAAACGGGGCGTTCCCGGAACCGCAGAGCGACCGGGGAGCCCGAACCTAACGGACGTGTGCGTCTGAGCTCTGTTGGGTTCGGGGCTCACGGGCACGCATAGGGGGCCCAAGGACAGACCCCCAACAATGCTGAGGCAAGCAATTATAACTCGCTCCGAGGCCAAACTTTCCCGGAACCTATTTCCCTGAACCGTTCCAAAATATGTGCATGGCTTTCTAAGGTGGCTGTACAACCTGTAAACTTCTAACACAAGCCTGAATCTGGCCGCAGTAATGCTTCAATATGGTTAGGCCCATATGCCGTGTTCTACCATATAGCTCGATTGACCTCCCTTTGCAACATAATGTCCTTCGATTCTCGTGCACCGGCCATTACCAAGTCCTATTTCTGACAATTCGGGTGTTCACAATGAAAAAATAGGTGTATTTAAATGTGCCAGGAATATGAATATATGCTACCATCATGTTCCTTTATGTCTTTCAAAGGCACGGGTTGCTTCTAGTTTTTTCAAGACGCTCCAAGGCCCGGAACCCTTTTTTATTAACTCACTTTAACAACACTGGGCATTCTACAGATCTCTGAGCATCCCTATGACTACCAATACACAACGTTGGGAGCCCTCCATGCTCGCGCATGCGCCAAGCTGCACCACTTGCTCTCCACCTCAATGAGCATGCGCAACTCGTGTTATCTTTCCAAGTTGCCTTGACAACGGTTCACACCGAATCGACCCAGTGTTTGGCGTCTGCAGGTCGGACTGCACCCAAGAGCAAGTTACTGAGAGGTATGGGCTCTCCTCTCCCCTTCCCTCTTGATGCCAGTCACCGACGGCTCATTTCGCTTTGACACCCAGACCCAGTATTATGACATAGGACGCTGGATATAACGAGAAGCATTTCCCTTTTCTTTCTAGCGTGAGCTGGCCGCTGCATGACTCCACTACAGGCTGTGAGAAGCATACAGCTTCCACAGCAGACACAGGTATACATTTTTAGCCAGTGCATTTTTGCTACTAATCATGTTATATGGGTGGGTTAGTCCCTTCTCTCAGTGACAAATGATATCCCATCAAAGAATTTGACAGTATTGTAATTTCTTTTACTGTCTCAACGTAAGTTTTCATCCAGGGACACGAGTAAGGAGAATGTAACCCTGTATAATCAGTACAGGGATTATACCCAGTAATTCGAGCTTGCATGATGGTCAAGAAAATACATATCATTAACGAATTGGTATCTGTCTGGCTCTGAAGAAGGCCCAAGGCCGAAACACGTGTTGCCTTATAGACATTACCTATGTTGTAATAGACTGATTGGTGACTGGCGCAAATTGTGTGTTGACAACTAATTACATTTCCTGTTTGCAGGCCACCCATGATTTACACTGAGGGCCTGCAACGATCATGGTTCCCACTAATATCACTGTGGCTTTGAATCCCAAAATGTAAAACAGAGTCTACTACGAGTCCACCCAACAGGGGTCTTCTACCAGGTCAGTGGTGCACCTTTAGGTATTTTACTTTCCTAGCATGTATTTTAATGCTTTTACCTAGCCCAGAGCTAGGCACTCCACACTAATTACTGTGCTCTCTCTTTCTTAGAGACATGATCCCAGGCCCAGAAGAAGGAAGCCTTTGTTGCAAGCCGAAACTTCTATGGACCAAGATATTATTGTTCCCATTCAGTCCATACTACACAGAGGGAACTACACCCCGATGTCGACCTAGGATTGGTCACTAACAAATCTGCAGCATGTCCCTGCATTGGTCAATATTGAGACTGCAGCATGACCGTAGTTAGGTCCAATTTACAGTGCATACACTAATTCAGTTCTAGCTATGCTTGCATCATATATATGCTATACAAATTGTTTTGTAGTCTGAACTTCATCTAATTGCACTGAAGTGTAGACAAATGTATGTGTGGTTTGTCCTTTTATGTCTTTGTTTTGTTACCCACAATTGTTAACAAAAATGTGTTAGCATATCTTATATGCACAATTGTGAGAAATGAATGCTATAGAATGCTATACAAATAAATAGCGGTATTTGACAGAACCGCCTGTGAGAAATACATGAAAGTGATTTACATGTGAATTGGCTCATGGTACCACTAATAACATTGACACTTTTGTATTCACCCTACATGAAGATTTTTTGAAGGGTTGTTTCAAGGCTGACTTATTCCAGCCGTATTGTAGAATATTAGGTACATACAAGATTTAAAGTATGGTTAATTGACAAGTGGAAATACTGTGTTTCTTTGTTTCATAGAGATTGCAATGAAGGCATGAGATACAGAGATTGAGGCTTTATGCCCAAAAGTTCCAAAGAGTGTAAATGTTTACAGGACCCGGTAGACAAGAGAGACGATGATGTCAAATTTCAGAATCCCTGCCAGGATCACAATGACAGATGCGTAGATCTGGAAGAAATCAGCTGTGGCACTGGGCACCCTCAGCTGGCCTCCAAAAACCCCCTTTGGCTGGAGGACATATGCACCTACACTCCAGGTGTGCAGTGTTATTGTGGCTGATTGATGACAAAAACCTTTGAGAGTGATGGGCTACCCATATGAGACAAGAGGAGCAAACATTTGAGAGCGATGGTCCACCCATTTGAGACAAGTGGAGCAAACATTTGAGAGCGATGGTCCACCCATATGAGACAAGGGTAGCAACTTTTGAGAGCAATGGTTCATCTTCTAATGTCAGGTGAAATGGTGGCCGCCCTCCGCAAGTTGTACCTTGGGACAAGTAGTGGAACTTTGTCATTGAGGAGTGCTGGATGCAGAGTCACTGGGCTTTAGCTTCTGTGCCCATTGGGCAGTTGAAGCGGGGTCACCTTCTCCTCTACCCCTGGAGATTGCAGCTTTGCTGTGTCTTTGGTGACGGCGGACGACGGGTTGTTTTTGTCCTGGACCTTTTACTGTTTTCTGTTGTCAAGTGGAGGTGCTGTTTTCACACACCTGCTGGCGTGGACTGCAGGGTGGTTTGTCAGCAGGATCTGGAAAGGAGCTTTCCAGAGAGGATGCAGGGATGATTTTCATTAATGCCTTTTCAAAACCACCCAGTCCCCAGCATGAGACTGTTGCACAGTATTTCAGGCAGTCGAGGAAGACCCTCTTGGATTTACTGGAAGTGACAATTAGGGCCTCATTACACGGAAGGTGGTAAACCAAGGTGCTATTAGCACCTTGGTCCATGCCGGTAAATTACCGGCACCGCCTTGGAGGAAAGGGGAATTACCGCCCTATTCCAAGGTTGGCGGGGCGGTAATTGCCCCTTCCACCATTGCCCTTCCCCATTCCCATTTTTGCCCCCTAAGACATAATGGGAATGGGGAAGGTGCTAATTACGGTACCGCAAATTTGCGGTGCCGTAATTAGCACCAAGGTCCCTTTGCAGGTTGGTTTTTACTGCCTGCAAAAAGCAGGCGTTAAAGTACCAACCCGCAAAGGGACCTCGTAGGAAGGCGGTAAGGGTTAGCGGTCACCGGTACCATTACCGGTGACCGTTAACCCTTACCGCCTTCTGTGTAATGAGGCCCTTAGTCTTTTGGAATATGACACAACCAGATCATCATTCAGTTGTAAGTCACAGAGTTCAGGGGAAAGTGGCGCAGTAACTGGCATTCTCATGGGTATCTCATGGGGGGAGAGGCCACTGTCAGAGTTTATAGAAACAGGACGGCCTGGACGGAAAGAGATCCTAAGGGGTCCTCAAATGATAGGAGAAACAGCGCCACATAAACAGGAGCCTGAGGGGCATGGAGGGTGCTGTCAGAAAGTCGAGTGTGGGCCTTGCACTTCACAATGGCCAACTCGGTAGGTAGCAATATTGCAATATGCAGGGCTTCAACATAGGGTGCATTGAGAATGGGAGTACCTTGTGCAGTTAGGTAACCTCTCTGTTTCTAGAGGGTCCCATAGTTGTGTGAGATACCAAAAGCGTAATGCAAATCAGTGTATATAGTGGCTGCGTGGCGATCGTGAAAGCCTGTGTTAGGGCAATGAGTTCAGCAACTTGTGCTGATCGTACTGACGGGAGCTTGTACATGAATGCAAAGAGATACTGAGAGTCATGGTTGACGGGGACAGAGAAGAAGGCAGAGGTAAGATCAATGCAAGTGAAGAATTGGGCGTGTGGCGGAATACAGGAGAGAATGGTCAGGGGTCTGTGACCCCCAGATGTAAGGGTATTTCTTTCTTTAAAAGGACAAGTAAATTGTGAGAAAAACGGAATTTGCCTGTGCCTTTTTTCTCAATTGGGAGCACTGGAGTATTTCAAGGCTAGTGGTGTAGCAGTGGATGCCCTGATCAATGAGAGTAAAGATGACAGGCTTGATACCTTCCTCCGCTCGAGGGGATATTCTATACTGGGGCACATGTTGGAGAGGCACCTCTGGATTGAGAGTAATGAGAACAGGTTTAACAGAAAGAATGTGGCCTACCTCATTGGCATGTGCTGCCCAGAGGCGCACTGAGTCAATAAGGTGTTGTACCTGTGTAGCTGGTACGGGTGTGAGTAGGGAAAGAGGCTCTGTAGGAGGCTCCGGCTGAGTGGGCCGTTGAAGGAGAAACAAACATTCAACTTACCTAGATTGTGGAACCTCTAGATAAATACCATCAGGGGAATAATAAATAGCACAATGCATCTTGCATAGCAGATCAATGCCTGAACAGATTTGCAGGTGAGCAAGGGCTTACCAGAAACGCATGGTGTTCAGTGATGGGACCAATAGAAACAGACAATTCATTTGATACCGGGCGTGGGATAGTGGTGCCAGATATGCCAACATCATTGATAATTTCCTTTGAGACATCCACATTTGTAAATTCAGCCGCTCGCAAGCATGGAGCGCTGGGCACCGGTGTCAATCAAGTAGTTCACTCTCTGCCCTTGAATGTTACATCTGAGATAGGGACCAGACCGGTCCAGTGGTAGCAAAGCAGCAGACAGCACGGCAGGCTGCTTCTGGCAATGTCATTGTGGACCATAGGAGATCTGAATGTCCTGGTAGCCCCCATTAGAAGGAGGTGGAGAGGGAGATGGTGTGGGTGTAAGGTAGCAATTAGGACTGTTAGGAGGAATGAAATCATTGTGTGGAGTAGTGGGACCATAATGTAGTGGAGATGGCCCGTGTGCTTACAATATCTGCAGAAAGGTTGCCCTGGCAGGGGTTGCTGGGTGGGCAAAAATGGGTGTGCAAAAGTCTGTTGTGGCTGGTGGCCCTGGTGAAAAGGTGGCAGAGGATTCTGTTGGGTATAGGGCTGGCGTGAGGTAACCGACATCCCCAGCCCCCAGAGGCAGTCTTTTGTTGAGCATGCTGTATTTGCCAAGCCATGAGGCCGGTAGCCCCGCCCTGCTCCTGGCGCTTGAGTTTGTCAAAGAACTGTTGAGCTGCTTTGCTTTCAGTGCTTTTTCTATAGCTTCAGCCTGCCACCCAATTTGAACATTCTGAATATTGTTTGAAATTTCAGGAAGGAGACCATTCACAAAATGGGAAACTAATGCAGGTTTAGCTTGCTCCCCAGCATTTGCAATACCGCAATATTTAGTGAAAAAGTCAGTTAATAGACAGGTAGTCAGAGGGAGATTCCGACTGGTTTTGTTTGCAAGTGGTGATTCTTGATCAGTCCGCTTTAACAGGGTATTTCTCTTTGATGAGGGTGGTAAGTGCAGTAATATTAGGAGTAATAGACTCACCTTCCGCCAGTGTGTCAGGCCATTGCAGTTTTCCATAATTTGTTTGTATAGAGTGTCTTTAAGCACAGCCCATAAGAGTTGTTTAATGTCCCGAATGGTGGGACCATAACAGGCAATCACTGTGTTTCAAGGTTCCATGAAAGCAGTAGGGTTGTCGGGCAAAGTGGGGAATTGCTGTGCCATTTGGTATAAGTCAGTGGAGCTCCAGGGATTGTGAATTCACATAGGCATTGCCTCAGTATTTGCCTGAAGGAAGGTGCGCATAGGCATAGGGGTGGTGGC
This sequence comes from Ambystoma mexicanum, assembly GCF_040938575.1. Taxonomy (NCBI): domain Eukaryota; kingdom Metazoa; phylum Chordata; class Amphibia; order Caudata; family Ambystomatidae; genus Ambystoma; species Ambystoma mexicanum. The sequence goes on from NC_090934.1 coordinate 765,068,912, forward strand.
CACAGCAGAGGATGTTGAGGCGTCCATAGTGCATAGTGAGGGTGGCTCAGACATGTATGAATGTGACAGCTGAATATCTTGACTGTTAAATTGTCCTGGCCTGGAGTTAAAAGCGTAGGAGTCGGACAGTGCCTGCAAGTCATCCATGTATTTCTGGCAGATCGAAATCAGACATGCGCTTGAAGGACAGCGGGGTAGGCAGGGGAGTGGATTAAGATCGAGGTGGTAACCGACTTGGTTGGAGGGTAGCTGAGAGTGACGTGTAGGTAGAGGCCGCTGGTGGCAGAAGTGGATGGAGAGGTTGTGGTGGGAGAGGAAAATGATGTGGCCGGGGATGCAGGCGGAGGTGTGAGAGGCAGGGAGGGTGGTGGGGGAATGTGATGGTTAGCAGTGGCATGACGGGTGGGGCCGGGGGTTGAAAAGGAGGTGTGTGGCCCTAAGGTGAGGCGAGTATGATGCTTGTTCATCTAAAAGGTCTACAGGTAGTGCCGTAGGTGCTTCTGAACCGGAATCTGTAATGGTGTCTGCAGACACACTTGGGTAGAGGCCTGTTTTGTTTACTGTTTGGTCGGTTGGCCTTTGAGCGATGCTTGTACTGCTCCAATTCTTTCTCCAACCTAGCCTGCGAGTTCTTAAGCGATCTAGTCTGACTGTCGTGCAATATTTTCATAGGCAATTTGTACCAGGTGAAATAAGCTGGCCAATGACCATCAGACACCATTCACGTTCTTTGTTCCAAAGCCTTGCGCAAGACAATCCACGTGAAATGACCCCTCAAGTGGCCACTGAAACTGCTTTTGAACCAGAGTCAGAAAATGCCATTCTTTTAAATATTTATAGGTGAATGCTCCATACGTTGAAAACATGAAGAAGGCACGTTTGCAAATGAAAAATAAATATTGCATTTTTATCCATCATTGCATTCATTTAAACAAGATTTCGATATTTGATCGTATTTTTGCTCAAGGTTGGCATATAACTTCTGGGCATTTGCTTTCTGTGATATTCTAATACTACTTTTGCTTAAATTAAACATGTGAATTCTATATATTCATTTACACCTTCATGCTATTTGTACAAACAATTCGATGAATAGTGTATGAAACCTTTAGGAACTGCGGAACATATTACTTTTGCATGTTTCTAGTTGAGAGAGGAAAAAACAGAGAGAAGTTGTAGTTCAAAAAATAATAATGGAGTCATTTACGTTCATTCTTAAAGCCAATATGCCATCTCTGGTTCTGTGTTGAGTCCAGTATGGCATGTGTCCATTTTACAAATCCATTTCGATTCCATTCTCTGTAATAAAAGTTCTCTGTCTCCTCCTCTTTCTGGTTGATCAAGTCTTTCAAGTCTGAAAAATGTGATGTCCTTAATGTCTGATTGTCTGTGTTCTTTAGTGAAATGTGTAGCCATCGGGTACCTGGCGTCTCCATTTTTAATTGCTGTAAAGTGTTCCAGTATACGTGTCTTGAGTTCCCTTATTGTGCTGCCAATGTATTTCTTTTCACAGATGCATTGTATTACATAAATTACAAATTTGCTTCTGCAATTGATAAATTGTTTTATGTCTTGCATTTTTCCAGTTGGTAAATTGATTTGTTTAATACCATTGATCATTTGTGAGCAAATGGTGCATTTACTGCATTTATAGGATCCTGTTGGTGCCGGCACTTTCAGAAAGCCACTGAGGTTATTCTTCGGTGGGGTCTTTAGATGACTTGGGCTCAATTTTTTCTTTAGAGTAGGTGCTTTTCTAAATACCATTGTGGGTTTCTCTTCAATAATGGTGTTTAGTGTGTCATCTGTTTGTAAAATATTCCAATGTCTGTTCAGTATTTTCTTCATACTGTTTGTTTCCCTATTGAATGTTGTAATGAAGTGTGTTTTCATATTTTTCTTCCCTATTTTTTGTTTTTCAGTTAATAGGCTGGTTCTTGTCACTTTTTCTGCTTTCTTTATTGAATGATTTAGAGAATTTTCCTTGTATCCTCTCTGTATAAAGTTTTCTTTTAGCTCTGTTAAGTGTCTTTGATACTTAGGGCCTCATTACACGGACGGCGGTAAGGGTTAACGGTCACCGTTAATGGCAACGGTGACCGTTAACCCTTACCGCCGTACTACGAGGTCCCTTTGCGGGTTGGTGCTCTAACGCCTGCTTTTTGCAGGCGTTAAAAACCAACCCGCTAAGGGACCTCAGAGCTAATTACGGCACCGCAAAATTGCGGTGCCGTAATTAGCGCCTTCCCCATTCCCATAGAGCCCTATGGGGCAGAAATGGGAATGGGGAAGGGCAATGGCGGAAGGGGGATTTACCGCCCCACCGACCTTGGAATGGGGCGGTAAATCCCCTTTCCGCCAAGGCGGTGCCGGTAATTTACCGGCATGGTCCAGGGTGCTAATAGCACCCTGGATCACCGCCTTCCGTGTAATGAGGCCCTTAGTGTCCAGGCTGCAATTTCGTTTGACTCTAAGTATTTCTCCGTATGGGATATTCTTAATTGTATGTTTCGCATGATTGCTCTGTGCATGTAACTTGTTATTGACTGTTGTAGGTTTAATATACAAATCCATAAGTATCTTCTCCCCATCTGTACATAATTGTAGATCTAGAAATTCTATTTCTTCAGAGCTGATTTTTTCTGTAAATTTGATGTTGTATTTGTTGTCGTTGAGATAGGCAATGTATTTATGGAGACTCAATTTGTTCCCATGCCATATCAAAAGTACATCATCAATGTAGCGGCCCCAATACACAATTTTGTTTTCGCTGAATGCTTCATGCTGCAATGCGTGGTTTAATTGAAAATGACCCTTAAATAGATTTGCATATGAGGGGCAAATTTAGCACCCATGGCCGTCCCTTGTTCCTGTTTGTATATAGTTTTGTTGAATAAGAAAATATTGTTTGACAGAACGAAATTTAGCATCTCTAAGATCATGTTATTTTGATTAAGGAATGAGATAGACCTTGTTTTTAAGAAAAATGATGTTGTTTCCAGTCCCTTTATGTGTTGGATACTGGTGTATAGTGACACCACATCAAGAGTCACAAATAGGTATTCTGCCTCCCATGGAATGCGTTCCATTCGCTGTATCACATGTTTTGTGTCTCGTAGATATGACACTAGCCCTGTTGTTAGAGGCTGTAGATGTAAGTCTATATACTGAGAAATCCTTTCTGTTAGGGAGCCTATCCCATTTATGATAGGTCTGCAAGGTGGAAAATGTTTGTAGTTTTTGTGTATATTGGAAAGAAAATAGATTATTGGCATAACTGGTTTGTCTATGTCCAAGTAGTTTGTTTCTTCTTCTGTTTGTAGGCCAGTTTCTTCCCAGTGTTTTGCCATTTGATGCCATTGAGCTTGAAGATCTTTGATTGGATTATTTTGTAATACAGAATAGCATTTGATATCTTTAAGTTGTTTGTTGCCTTCTGCTATATATGTTAGGTTGTTTATTGTCAAGATATTTTTTCCATAGTTCATTGCTTACTGCTTTATGAAAAAGATCTATGGCATTGTTTTCCATTAATGTTGGTATGAATTTGGATCTGGGTTTTAGGTAGGTTTCCTCTGTCTGGAAAGGATCTATGTTTTGTTCTGCCATAAAGTTGTCCATAGAAAAATCTGCCTCCGTTAAGTTCATGATGTTAACTGACCCTTCCGCTAGTTCCACAGTCAGGGGTGAAATGTCTTTGATGTTGCATTCTTTTGGTTTCATTGGTGATTCCGCTATCAAAAAAATATTTTTTGAGTTTCAATTTTCGACAAAATTTGAAGAGGTCTACTTGTGTTTGAAAGTAGTCTGCTCCGTTAGTCGGACTGAAATTGAGTCTTCGGTTGAGTGCTGTTGTGAGTGGTTCGTCTATATCTTGTTTTGAAAGGTTCAGGAGTAGGTTCACTGATTCGCTCTGTTTTCCCTGTTCTTGGATCTTTTTTGCATTCCTCTTTGTCGTGTACCTATGTTTGTTTGATCCCCCTCTTGGTTTTGTGGAACTGGTTGTAGTATTTCCGCCGGTGTTTGAATTTGAGGTTGTTTTCGGGAACATTGTTTGTTGAATATATGATCGATTTATTAATTTGTGTCTCCGAAAAAAGAAGGGTCTTGCGAGTCTGTTGACGTGCTTGGTTTTGAGCTACTTTCTTTTTCTGATTCACTATTGGTTTCAGTATCTGACAATTGTGTAGGTGTGTCTGCATTGGTTGTGCTCGTTTTGGGTTTAGGTTTTTGGTTACCCTTGGTATCGTATTTCCTCTGGTAGGTGTAAATTCTCCCAATTCTATAGTCTATTTCATCCCTTATAAAGGTTTTCTGTTTTTTGTTCTTAATTTCTTCTGTGAATTTATTGAGATATTCATCTAATATTTGATCATTTTTGAACGTCAGCTCTGGAAGATTAAGTTTTTCAATTGTTTCTTTGAGTTCATTTATTTCCTTCTTTGTTTTTTCATCGACTATTGCCGATTGATCGATGATCCTTATCATTTCTTTGGAGGTCTGTGTTAGTAAAGCCTCCCAGTCCTGTAATGCCTCTGTGTCCTCTTCTTCAAATGATGGGAAGATGCATATTCTTAATCCACGGGGTACCCACCCTACCTCCATGTACATCTTCATTGTTTTAATCTCCCACCATTTAGACAATTCTTTCTTGGAAGCTGCTTCCAATTTTTCAAAGAGATTCCTTAACGAAGTTGATGTTTGGGATGATGTTGCTTCTCCTATTGTTTGTCTATGTCTCAGGAAAAGCTCTTCTGCTTCTGCGTCCCTTTTATCGAATACGTCCGTCATTTCTAAATAATGCCCTGGTTCAGCTCGAGTGGAAGCCTCTAATTTATGTTTTACAAAACAAATATTACAGCCAGTTTCAGCTTTAATTCCTATCCAGAGCGAATCCTTTGTGCCACTTGAGTTTTTGGAAGTCTAGGATCTGCACTGGGAGTGCCAATATAGTGGCTGCAACAATATATAAACCAATTTGATGAAGAGTAAAGTTGGTACTCCTTAGTAGTGCACTCCCCAGACGAAAATGACAGTCACTTTATCAAGGTGATTTGATTTATTTATTTAGTATGTTTTCTGGATGCTCCATGTATGGTAACTAGAAAGAGTCTATCAGCAACACACGTCTCATGTGTCACTTGGAGCCATTCCATAGCCTCTAGCCCCACCTCATGTGCAATATTTGTGTATAATGATGTTACGTCCATAGTGAACAAGATATCTCGTTCTGTCTCAAATGTTATCTATCTATCTGTGTTCTTGTATTGCGCCACTAACCCAAAGGCCTCAGGGCGCACACAGGAGGGAGAGAAAGACAGACGACAGATAACATAAAAAAAGTTCAGAGGGAAAAAAGCATGAGACACAAATGAGGGCCGTATTCATCTAGTAATCCACCAAACAAAAGACCGATGTAGGGGTACATACAGTGGGATACAAGACTGAATACTCCAGCAGCATGGTGTTAAGTTTATTAGAAAGTGAGTAGTTTCCTTGACATAAGTAGCACTAACTTGAATTAAATGTTGTATCGGCTTGTCCACATACTGAGCCAAAGGCTTCAAGAGGCTTTCCATTGCAGAAATAATCAGACATCCCGTTGGATCTACAAGAACTTTATGGATCTTGGGAAGTAGATAAACTACCAGCATAACCAGATGTGAAGTTTCAAGAAATATCCCAGTGCGTTCAGAGATGATCCCTCGCATTTCTGCTTCATCTAAAGTCTCCCTAATAAGTGACATCACCTTTTCCGCAGGATCTAAAAGAATCTCCTGGTATGTTTCTCTGTCACCCAACTGGTTTTCTGCTTCACAGAAGTAGTCCTGTTTGTCCATTATGACTAATGCCCCACCTTTGTCATCTGGCTTAACAATCAAGGCTGATTGTCCAATTAACCTTTAAGTACCTGACATTCCTTATAGGTGTAATTCCCATACTTTTTCTGTCTAAACTGCACTTTTTTCAAGTCTTCTAGTACATGTTTTTCAAATGCTGTTAGGATGGGACTTAAAATCGGTTGGTAAAAAGTGCTTTTAAGGGACATCTTTAAGTATTCTGATTCCTCAACACTCTCCCCCCCTTTCTTCCAGTGAATCAAACAAAACCTTTAACTTCCTCATTAGTTTACAATAATCTATTTTTTAGTACAAAAGATTACTACTATATTGGGGTCCAAAGAAAAGTCCTTTCTGCAGCACCCCTAGTTCAAATTTAGACCTCACTCAGTTTAAAAATGACACCTGACTATTAGTGGTCGAGCTTGATGCTGTAGATGGAGCTGCCTCTATCTCTAGATCATCTTCTTGTGTGGCTGTTCTGTCTTCCACACTTCCTTATAACTCTCCAGTGGAGGTGTCCGATTAGGATGCATCTGTTGTACCTTCCCTTTGGTCTCTCAGTTTCCTTCCTACTTGGATGCTAGTTTTAGGAACCCTTTGTTGGTACTACTCTTGCCAACTATAAGCTATATCAAGCTTTTAGACCTGTGTGTACCTCCCAAACTTTCAAATAGTTTTCACCTCCACCTCCTTCTTCTACCTATCCAACTTCGTATTGGTCTCTTCCAGAATATTCTCGATTTGTTCTTGTGTTAAGTTGGTACACAATGTACTCTTGATGTTATTAATCTCTTTGTCCAATGTACTAATACTATGTGCTAATTCTTCTATTGTTAGGAGTATTCAATCTAATGACTACTTTTTAAGAATCTATTGCCAGTGCTTAACAAATGCTGTATTCTCTTTACAAAGAGCTGGTTCAAGTGAGACTCTTAACCCCTGTGGGATTCATTGAGCCGAATGGTATTGGGCAAGTGTTGTGGTGTGTAGCTTCAAATGAATCTCTCTACGTATAATTTTGTATTTTAGTAATTTTTTTGTCTTTTATTAAGCGCTTAAAACCAAAGCGCTGAACATAAAAATGAAACACAGTACAATAAAAGTGAATAAACAATTGGGTCCAGAAGGTGATCGCTCAAGGGTGTTGAAGTAAGTGCGATTTTAGAGAACCACGGAAGAGAGAGTAGACAGTGGTGGAACAAAGAGAAAGTGGGAGAGCATTCCGGTGGAGGGGAGCAAGAAGTTCAAAAGATTGAAAATGAGACTGAGCACAGGGGGGACGAGTAACCAGAAGTGTAAACTGAGAGGAAGACCGAAGAGAGCGAGATGGACTGTCGAAGGATATAAGTGCAGCTAGATAGCTAGGGGCAAGAACGTAGAGAGATTTGAAGACAAGACAAAGAAAGTTCAATTTAATTTGAGAGTGAAAGGGGAGCCAGCCAAGTGCTGCAAGAAAAGATGAAATAGAATCCTGATAGGGGAGAAGACACAATAGACAAATAGAAGAAATAAAGACTGATCTTGGAGGAGCAAGACGAGAATTAGGAAGCCCAAGCAGAGTGGTAGAACAATAGAAGAGTCGGGAAACAAATCAGAGAGGAAATTAAAAGTTTGGATGCTTGAAAAATGAGTAATGGGCGGACCTTACGGTTATTGTGGAGATGAAAACTACAGGAACGAGAGATCAGAGAAATGTGATGGAAAAAGGAGAGATTTCAATCAAAATGGAGACCAAGATTGCGGCCTGTAGTTGAAATTGGGAGCTTGCACAGGGAAAAAGATATGAAGGGAGGTGGAAGATGAGGAGGAGAGTGTTCGCAGGGAAGAACAGTACCTCAATCTTTCCTGAATTGAGAGTAAGAAAGTGGGAGGACATCCCGGATTTAATAGCAACAAGGGGAGCTGAACGGGTGTGATGTATTTCGGGAGAAAGGGAAGAAAAGGATAGGAACAGCTTAGTGTCATGGGCGAAGAAGTGATGAGATAGACCAAAAGATGAGATAATAATGGCTACGAGATGTGATGTACACAAAAAAAAGAGAAAGGGGCCTAGAACTGACCTTTGAGGTACCCTGTGGGCGAGCAAGAAAGGTGTGGAGGTCTTGCCTGCCCAGGGGACAGAGGTTTGGTTAGACAAATAGGGGTCAAACCAAGACAAAACAGGACCTGTGAGACCAAATGAAGAGATTGATGTCAAAAGTAAAAAGTGATCCACAGTGTTGAAAGCAGCGGATAGGTCAAGAAGGATGAGAAAAGAGGAGTGCTTAGAATAGCAGGCCGAGAGAAGAGAGTTTAGCACAGAGACCAAAGCAGTTTCTGTAGAGTGAAAGGGACAAAAGCCAGACTGAAATCGAGGAAGAGAAGAGGAGTCGGCAACAAATGAGGAGATCTGGGCAAGAGTTTAGAAAGGTATGATAGAAGAGAAATAGGGTCAAAGGTAGGAACAGTCAGAGGATTAGCAGTGGGTTTCTTTAAAATGGGAATAATAGATGCGAAATGGAAGTAGAAAGACAGATGTTAATGAAAGAGACAAGACAGGGCACAAGAAGAGGATATACCTTGGGGATTAGTACAGAAGGAACTGGGTCAGTGGGAGAAGCAGTAGGGTGGGCTTTGGCTAGTAAATGAAGGACATCAGCATTGGAAACTGGAGTAAAGGGGGAGATGAAGGCATGAGGAATAGACATGGGAGGAGGTGATGCGTCGGATGTAAGAGAAGCTTCGATGTCACCATGAAGAGAAAGAACTTTCTAAGAGAAGAAGTGAGCAAAATCAGAAGCAGATAGTATGGAATTAAGGGAATGGTCAAGGGTAGGAGGAGAAAGAAGTCATGCAAGGGTTTGGAAGAGATGCCTGGGATGGGTAGATTGAGTGTGCAAGAGGTCCGAGAAGTAGATACGCTTAGCGGAAAATAGACATGTATCATAAAGAGCATGATAGGAAAAGTAGGAAGAATGATCAGGTGTTGATTTCGACTTGAGCCAGTGCTGTTCAAGTCAGCAGAGAAAACGACGGATAGAAAGAAGGTGAGGGGAAAGCCAATGTTGGGATGGTTTCCGGGTGGGGTGTAATGAGGAACGAGGACTGAGGATAGAGTTGGTCTAGTGAGAAGGAAAGAGATGGAGAAATAACAGAGGGTGCCTCATCAGCATTGAGGGTGGAGAAGGAAAGGGGAGAGCAGAAATACAGGTAGTGTTAAAAAGCGTGGGATTGAAGTTTCGTAAATCGCGTCAGAAGAATGTTGATGAGAGTGAGAGAGCAGGAGAAATTTGGGATGTTGGAGAAGTAGCGACACTGAAAGCAGGTAGTGACCCGAAAGATAAACAGGTAGGGCTAGCACTGGAGAGGGAGTGAAGGTTGAATTGAAAATTAAATCAAGAGATGAGCCAGCCGTGTGTGATGGAGGGGTCATAGGAGGCAGAAGGAGGTGAGAATCAAGAACAGAGAAAAGGAGTGGTAGAATGTATTGAAGACGGGTAGAGATTAAAGTCACCTGGTAATATGACGGGAGTATGAGTAGGCAGAATGTGAGACAAAAGATGATCACTGTCTTCACAGAAAGAGCTGACAGGGCGAGGGGGGCGATGCACAATGATAAATGAGATGAAAGAGGCTTAGCAAAGATTTTGTAGGTAAATTCAAATGAGGAGTAAGATGGAATAGTGACTGGGGAAGAAAGAGGAGAGAATGAAGAGTGATAGAGTATGCCAGTGCCCCCACTGCGGCTAGTGGCACGGTCGACATGGTCAAATGAAATCAGAGATGTGGTGAGAGAGGCAGCAACAGTTGTATTGTGAGGTAGAATCCATGTTTCTGTAACGCACAGAAAGTGAAAATGTAATCTTAGAAATATGTCCAAAACTGCAGTAGATTTGTTACATAAGGACCTGGCATTCCAAAGACCTAGGTCAATAGCGGCAGTGGTTGTAAAAACCGGAGGATAAATGAGATTGTTGTTGATACAAGTGCCTGTTGGCCTTGCAACAAAGTGAAGGCTTTCTGGAGGCATTCAACTGGGTACAGTCAAAGTCATGAATAATATTGCCAGCACTTTCATGGAAAGAAACTTGAAACCAGGAAATGAATTACCTGGGTGTGCTGGGGAAGTGGTGTAGAGGCAGGATGGCATAGTTGCAGGGTGTAACACGTCCTCACCACAGACAGCCAGGGTTGACTTAGCCAGACATCGCCTGGGCTACCCCCAGGCCGGAGATGATGTAGCTGCGAGTCGGAATGAGGATGAGGCAGAAGGTGTAGCCTCAGGCGTTGCTAGGCAATGCTGTAACGCAAGTCTCTGCCGACTGATAACCCACTCCAACTGTTTTATAAGTACCTCGGGTTTGTCTGAGGAAGTGGGTTCATCACCTGTGGATTTAATAAGTCCCAGAATCCTGCAAGCTTTGTCCTCACTGAATCCTAGTACCTCTGCACGAGTTGGTGTTGTCTAATCTGTTTGTGTAAATGGCATGTTCAACCTACTTTTATCTTGCAATATTTTGTAGTTAGAGTCTCTGCTTCACTCCTAAGAGATATGTGCTACCTCATAAACGGCCATGCAATATATGAGTATCGACAAAGATGTGAGGTGCACAACAGATTTAAAAAAAAGAAGAAAAAAGACAATCTCAAATAATAGGTACCCACTCTTTAGATACTTGCATCAACTTCAGGTGCAACAGAGTATAGTTCCCGTGCCAAGGAGAACCCAATGAAAACTAAATAAACAACAGCCTGCTGTTGCCAGCAGTTAACCCCTTCAGTTTTTTTCATATGTAATACTTTGTCAGTCCTAACAAAAGACCTAGTGGCCTGTTCACAGAACGTTTTCCTATGGGATGTCACCATTATAAAACGCTTCTGTGAATCAGGCCACTAGACTCATATCAATATAACAATAATGCTCAAAACAACCATCTTTCAACAAAACATGTTTATCATTTCCAAAACAAGTTCAATATTCCAAAAAGAACCCCAGTGGTGTTAGATCTGCATATTCCTCAAACAGAAAACAACTCAGTACTAAGAATAAATTAGATGTAAGTCTAGGGTGTTGCCTTTATTGTGCATGGGGTTGAGAACAATTTGGTCCATGGAAGCAGCCAGTGCTTGGAGTGTGCTTTGACTGTGGTTGTCAATCTGTGACTATGGGATGTTAAAATCACCAAGAAGGCATTAATAGATTGTGCTAATTTCGCAGAGGAGAGTAGATTGGAGAGGTCTGCAATGAAAGAGTGACTCCTGTGAGGAGGTCTGTAGATGAGGTGGAAGGTGATAGATTCCTTGTTTGATAGAGGGAACCGCAAGGGAAGTGATTCAAAAGAGCTTGTTCTGGGATAGGGCAATGATGGTGCATGGCCACTCGCTCCTGTGGATGATTGCCACTCCCTCTCCTGCCCTTCGTGGCCAGTCAGCATTTTGGATGCAGTAGCCTTGGGGCAAGAGGGTGTCGAAAACATGTGGGGAGGATAGGGTAAACCATGTTTCAGTGATGAACAGGGCATTAAGGTTTTTGTATGAGATGAGGTCAGGGCCCTTAACTTAGATAACGGCAGCTGGAGTCTTCCCTAACCTGCAACTGTGCCATGTCCTACATGGGTCCCTTTTTTTGTTATCCTTGTCCATACACAACTACCTTTCAAGACACAGTACCTTCTCTCAGGTAGACTAATTTGTCATGACCTCATGCAATGTGTGTCCACAGACGCCGCTTTGCTGTAGGTGGCTATCACAGGTTTCTTACTCCAAATGGGGAGATTCATAAACTGCGGTACTTACAAAGGTCCGGGGCTGCAGAGACTCATGCTCTTAGGTTCCTCTTTGCAGCCCCAGATGAACACTAACAGTTGCAGCACCAGCAGCACCAAGCGAGGAGACTGACCATTTTTGGAGTGAATGACACTTTTGAGCTTTGGCAGATCGAGGGGCTACGTCTGCTGCAGTGAAAGGTATGTGAGGAGTCGATGCTGGCGGCACTTTGCGTGCCAGCCATTGCTGACCGATTCTCGGGTGGCCAGCAGTTCCTCCATGTTGGGGGTCCTCTCTTTGCCCCCGAAAAGCCGTGAGTGGCGGCGGTGCAACATCACCCCAGAATTAATTGGCTGGGGTTTGGGGCGTTACGGGCAACCCATACCCATGGGTGCCTGGGAGTGTCGACTACAACACCGGGTGTGCCTGTGTTTTCTGTGGAAACCCCAGTCACTCTCCTCCTTTGAGGCCAGAGGGTCTTCCGGAGGACATTTTTTATTTTTTTTGGTGTGGTTGTGTGCCCAAAAAGTGCTGCGTCTTGCGGAAAAATATTTCCTGTTAGCTGTGTGATTGCTGTTTTAGCAGTCAAACGTTGTGGGAGTAAGATTTTGAATTTGGCGGGCCCGGTGGTCTTTGCAAAAAGGTTTCTTCTTTTGGTGTGATTGCGGGGCTAAATGGCGGCGTCTTGCGAGAAAAATTATCCTGTTATCTGTCAAATTGATGGTTTTTGGCGGGAAACATTGTGCAATGAAGATTTAGAATTGGGCGGGCGAAAATTGTTCGCTCTTGGGATCTACAGACAAAAAAGGAAGGTGTTGTTCAGTAGATAGTGGAGAAGTCGTTTTAATTTTGAATTTGGCAGGCAAGATAATTAACAGCAGTGGCTAAGGGGGGGGGCCGGCCCCAGGCACAAACATTTGGTTGAGTTTCTATGATTAGGCATACGCCAGTATCGCATTACCAGCTGGCCACGCAACGACGCCACGCCAGGGGGCGGAAGGGGCGGCGGTGCTGCTGAAGGTTGCACAAATGGCGGTGATGCTGAATTTGATTTTTTAAATTTAAAGTTGGTTTCAAATGCAGGCAGTTTGGGTTCATGGCGGCGTGAACCCACTAGGTGTGGGGCGTTTTGAGAAACAGTGGACCGAGAGGTTTGCGGTGAGTGCCGGTTGGGATATTTGTAGCTGTACCCGATTGCCATGTTGGGCCCACACGGGGTTGGTGGGGGGAGAACGCATTAGGGCTGCAGGCGTTGCCGCACGAGCGGCCTCAGTAAAGTATTTTTTTGCTGGGCAAGGTTTCACGCCGGCGGGGTGGATTTGTTAGGTGAAGGTCTTACTTTCTGTGTGGGGTTGATTTGGGTGTTGTGTCTTTTCCTAACTTAAGAGCATGATTAAATGGCCAATCTGGCTGCACATTTGCCGCATTTGATAAATGCAGTTATTTTACTGCCCAGAGACCTGTGGGGATGACGTTTAGGTCTACAATGCTATATTTCAGTCGAGGGACATGTCAGGACATAGTTTTCATGCCGGCTTCTTTGGCAAACATGCTGGGCATTGCATGGGTTCCACAGGGGGGCACGTTGAGGGTTCACATGGGGACGCGAACATAGGTGGATAAACTGACAACTGAGGTATGCTAGGAATGTGGTTGTGCAAGCAATGGTAGCATTTCATCCAATTGCATGACAATTACGCTAAAAGAAATGTGTTGTCCTTGGGATAAAGGACTGCAAGTAGGAAATGTGTGGGCCATCTTATTGTCTTGCAATAACAGAAATGTATTATATGTGCTGTCCCATAGACACAAGATCACAGCAGAAATACCTTGGTACGGTTTCTACACTCCCTCGAGATAGAGGTTGGTGCATCACTTCAATGGCTGGGGGAATCTGTTGACACGCATTGTGCCGAGAATGAAGAACTGGTTGGCATTTTGGAGCTACTGAAACATAAATGCAGGTATTAGGGAAGTTTAGTGGGGCTTCTGCGCAGGTGGTGACCCCATGGAAGTTGCATATCTAAGGAGCAGGGCATGGCGAGGAAGTACAGGAATGTTTCTAACTTAGGGCGGCCTTGCAGTATGATGTCCGACATGCATGCTATCAGAACTAATTTTACTCCTCTTACTACAGGTTGATTTCAAGATGTCTGGACAGGGGTCACCGGACATGTTCGCCAGCAGAGAGGCAAGCTCCAGCGGTGGAAGGGGGCACGGTTTCGATGAGGAGGCCGAGTTATGGGCACTCTTTCAGGAGAAGTTAAGCAGCAAGGGGAAAGATTTGGCGAGAAAGGTGCTTGACGAGGGGCATGAGGTGCCCACCCACAAGCAAGTAGTGCAAGTACAGATGTGCCCACCTATCTTGATAGACACCCTGCCGCTCACAGAGGTGACAATCGAAGAGCCACCTAAGAGAAGGAGGACAGTGCGTCAAGCCAGGGGTAAGGCAACCGCAGCAAAGGTTTAAGAACAGTTTGAGTTATAGGCTTAGGGAGAACCAGAACAAAGCAGCAGTGAAGGGCAGCTGGGGGAGCTGCCAGCAGGTAACGAATTGGGGAATGGTGCAATAACTGGGGTGTTAGAAGAAATGCTAAGGTTAATGCGAGGGATCGAGCAGCCACTGAGTGAAAGGGGCAACAGTGACAGTGCAAGGAGCGTATGGGAAGACTGCCCATTGCCTGCTGCGATCGTGGAGGCCACGAGGTCACCAACCACTCATGCTCCAGGGAGGTCTCAGCAGTACCATTGCAGCAACAGGTTCAAATAGGACGGGGCAAGTTGATGGGGTAAGTTCAAAGGGAGAAAGGGGGATTAGCTCCGGAAGTGGTCCTATAGCTGTCCCCCCAACCCTGTAGCAGTCAAATGCAATGGTGGTGGGGAACGGGCCCTTCTCAAGTGCTTGGAAGGAGACAGATGCCACGGGCCAGCTGATTGGAGCAGGGACCCTGGTAGATAGCAGCACCCTAGTGACTATTGCCCACCTGCTGTCTGGCATATCCCCATGTGGCACATTCCCAAGCAAGTTAAATTTGGGCGAGGGAGTATTTTGATATATTTTCTTTGCTATCAGTGGAGATGGCTGGGCCAGATATAATAGTTAGCAAGGAGGAGGATAGGAAAACGCAGAACCGAACGAGCTCAGAAGAAACGATAAGTAATTGGAGGGTTCCAGAGCTGGGAGCTGCATTATGGAAATATAGGGACACGACTGGCGAAGAGCATATAAAGTATGGTTCTACAGGATGGGTGGATTATGACCGGGATTTTAGATCCCGGATGGAGCTTGTGCCCAATATGACCTGACACCAGAAGGATCTAGAAGATTGGGTGTCCTACATGGGGGGTAAGGACAGGGCCAGCCAATGGAATGGTGAACTAGAAAAGTTCCACATAAGCCATGGTACGGGAGATATGTGCACAACCAAACAGGCAGCTGGTGGCCCTTTTGCCAAGGGATGCAGGTGCAAGGGGTAGAGAGCACCACAGGGTGATAGGCTCAAGTGGGTGAAAGGCCCCTCCCTGGTTAACAGCCCATTGCTGCAGGAATTTTTGAACTACTACCTCAAAGACAAAGAGTGTTATTTTTTACACATTGGGATTAGGGGCAGGTTCCACACACCTTATGAGGGACCGCTGTTGGTGAGGATCGCAAAGAACCTGCTCTCAACTGAGAAGCAGCTGAAAGTAGTCAAGGAAAAGATCAAGAAGGAGTTGGAATTGGGCAGGGTGGCGGCTTGTTTACCTCTGACCCTCTGCCCAATTTCATTGTGTCCCCACTGGGCATTGTGCCCAAGAAGGAGCAAGGTAAATATAGGCTGATACACCATCTATCTTATCCCAAGGGGGAGTCAGCAAATGACTAGCTGGGACCTGAGCACTGCTCAGTGAACTACGCTTCCTTTGACCAGGCAATGGACCTAGTGGCTGAGATGATGAAGGGGCTTTACTGGCTAAAGTAGACATTGAATCAGCATTCCGGCTCCTGCCGGTGCACCCTGATAGTTTTCACCTGCTGGGCTTTCAGTGGGAAGGAATGTTCTACTTGGACAAGTGCATTCCTATGGGCTGCTCGGTGTCCTGCACATTTTGGGAGGCTTTTGGCACATTTTTGTAGTGGGCTGCACGCAGAGAGGAGCCGAGAGTGTGCATCGTGCACTACCTCGATGATTTCCTTTTTGTGGGAAAAAGGGCTCCAGTGATTGCGCTCACGCACTGGCTTCCTTCCAGGGCCTGTTGGGTATCCCAATGACGCGGGAAAAAACAGACGACCCCACCGAGGTAATTACTTTTATGGGCATTGAAATAGACACAGCAAAGGGTACCTGCAGGTTGCCCGCTGATAAGGTAACAGGGCTGATCAGTGAGATCGAGAACAACCTGTCAAAGAACAGGTCCACCTTGGAGAAAGTGCAGCAGTTGTTGGGTAAATTAAACTTTGCCTCCAGGGTCATCACGGCAGGGAGGGTGTTTGCGCATAGCTTGGCAAGGGCAACCACAGGGGTTATGCTAAAACACCACCACGTCCGGCTCAGTACATCATTGAAGGAGGATCTATGCATGTGGCGGACATTCCTACTACAATTTAACGGGGTACGGTTTTGGAGGAGCATCTGGGTAACAAGTAGGGAGCTCCAAATGTACTCTGATGCATCAGGGATTCAGGTTATCTTTGGGCAGGAATGGTGTGCACAGAAGTGGGCAACACAATGGCGAAAGAAAGGGAGGACCAGGAATATCATGGCTCTAAAGTTTTTTCCTATTGTCGTGGTCGTGCTTTTTCACTGGCGTTTTGGCGGCTTTTCGCGCCAGTGAACTGGTTGCGGCCAGCAAAGATGACAATTCAGGGAGGGCACTTCTAGCGAAGGATGTGGTCTTTACTGGAGAGGGGGTAAGCATCAAGTTGCATAGGTCAAAGTCAGAACAAGATGGCAAAGGAAAGTGGGTCGCCTTGTTCAGCTCCCCCAACAGGGACAGCTGCCCTCGCCAGTTGCTGAAGCATTATCTGGCAGAGTAAACCGCCAGAGGAAACCCACCTATTAGTGCACAGCAGTTGATCCGCCCTATTTTCCAATTTCACATGCTTTGTCTCAGCCACACTGGGTGAGGACGGCCTCCACGGGAGGGATGGTCCTCTCACAGCTTCAGGATAAGGGCCGCTACAACAGCTTTCCAACAAGGGATGCCTGCTCAAGCAATAATATAGATAGGGAGATGGGATTCTGACAGTTATCGATTGTATGTGAAGCCGGGTGAGGCCACCCCACACGGTATATGAAAGGATCCGCAGAGAGGGACCAACAGGTACTGGTACCAAGGTTTAGGGTACTTGACGGCCTGCGCTTTATCACAGGTGGAGTTTAGGGTGTTTTTCTTGTTCTTTTATTGATGTTCTTTGGTTTTGACACATTTCATTGTATCGCAGGTGAAGCTGTGTGGCTTATGGGACACTCATTTGTGTCATGTGCAGAGAAGAGAGTGCAGCGGGTGAAGAGACGTCACAGGCTGGGACTGGAGAACACAGAGGTGGTCTGGGTGGACACATTGGGCATTTGATGGCATTCATAGTTGCCGGCGGTGCACAGGCAGCAGCGAGTGAGGCCAGCACCCCGAATTCTGGTTTTGCACTTAGGGGGGAAATGGCTTGCCATTTTAGGAAGGGGACACTTCTAGCCCATCTGCAGGTGGCACTGAGGATTTTGGGTCAGCAACTGCCGGGGACAAACATTTTTGGGTCTGAGATCGTACTCCGGTGGCAATGCTCTGGCGCTCTTTCCAACGCTACTATGGAAAAATCAAGGAAAATAAATAAGAGTACGGAAAAATGTACGAAATCAGAGGGCATTGGATTTGTCAGGCAAATACCCAGAGCATTTTGAGCAGGATGGGGGGCATCTAACAGATATAGGGCATGACATTTTTCTCATGTCCATATTTAGGGCATTGAAAAAGGTTGGCTGCGAATAAGGTTCCATGGTGAGTAGTTGTTTTGGGGGCATTGAGGGTAGCGGGGGAGCACGCTCAAAGCATGGTGGAGTTATAGGGTGGTCCTACCTGGGGAGGAGTTTTCACTGCAGTTCTGGCTGCAAGCGGTACTCGCTGGCTGCGCACGAACCAGGTTCGGGGTTCAACGAGCACTGACTCCCTTACGGACAGTTGAGACTCAATAATTGAATGCAGTGGTCCAGGGTTTATTCACTGCAGGCAAGGGTGTGGGAGCTACTGCCTTGCAGTTGGTAACCTGAGGTGGTCGTCTGCTGTGTAACAACCGGAAATGACAATGGTCACCTGAGAACAATATAATACTGGTGAAAGCCCGGGAATTGGAAAGGCCACCCAATTGTATGTAGGCCATTACGCTGAAGGAGGCTGGGACCGCCCCATTTTCTTTTGCTAACTCCAATAAAATATGATCTGTTTGTTCCAGAAATATTACTATCTGTGTGGTCTATTTTGTAAGTGCATATGGTCTGTGGTTCTGGGGTAGGGGGCCAAAGTAGAGGATGGCCCGCTAAGTGTCTGGCCAGCCCCAGTCGTGGGGTGCTAGAAAGAAAGCCAGCATAGCGGGCCGCCTCTCGTCCCCCAACCCCTCCTGGTGGATTTATCGCCTCGACTCTCCCGTGGGAGGCCATAACTGGCTTTGGGCCCAGGGGGATGCGTAAAGGTCCAGGGCTGCAGAGACCCGTCCTCTTTACAGCCCTGGATGATCACCCACTCCTTTAGGTAGTTACAGCCAGGGGATTCATTACAGTAGAATCAGATGAGGTAGAAATATGGTTTACCAAGCCAGTATCTTCAGTGGTGGTATTGGTTCTTTTCTGCATGTACAATGTGAAGTTGTTGATTACTGTGTGCTAACAATTTTTCGGTTCCTAGGTGTGGTTTTGTTGCAAATGTTCTTTTTCTGTCGCAGGCAGAGTTACGGGTGGTCCCAGCCATGGAGGAGTTTTCATTGCGGTTCCAGCCGCAAGTAATACCCGCTGGCTGCGCACAAGCCAGGTTCAGCGGTTAGATGGGTGCTGACTCCCTTATGGATAGTTGAGACTACTGCCTGGCAGTTGGTAACCAGAAGCTGTTGTCTGCTAAGTAAAACCAAAAGTGACACAGGTCACCCGAGGACAATAAATTACTGGTGAAAGCCTGGGAATTGGAAAGGGCCACCCAAAAAGACCGCCCCATTTTGTTTGTTGACTCCAATAAAATGTGATCCATTTGTTCCAAAAGTATTTTTGTCTATGTGGTCTATTTTGCAAGTGCATATGGACTGTGGTTCTAGGGTAGGGGGCCAAAGTAGGAGTTGGCCCTGCTAAGTGGTTCCCGGCAAGTACATCATCTGTTGGTCCCCACCCGGGTCCCTCCTACCCAGGCGGGGACACCACCAAGCCCCCTGCACTCCAGCGCACACCATGGTCACTTTGCATGTTGTTGCCAGAGTCTATGCTCACCCACATCCTCTGGTCGGTGGCCCACTCCTCCTCGCTTATGCCCACTGTGTCCGCCCCCATGGCAGGTAGATACCTCCCTCGATACCTTGTCAGATTGGGTTCCCTCACACAAATCATCACAGCCCACCCCGACTGTCCCCTGGTAGGCTGACATCCCATGCAACCGTCTTCTGCCAGGACCGCACTGCACAAGTGGCTGGCATTTGGAGAAACCGCGTAGCCTGCCCCATATGGGCACAGGGCGGGCTGACGTCCCTCAGGCTGTTGTCCACATCTCAGGCTTCACTGCTCATGCAGCCTGGGGAGGGATGATCTCCTGCGCCTATCTGACTGTTCAGGTGGTGGACCGGAATACCTTACAGGCCATTCGGCCCTGTTTGCCCGAGCCGTACCACACACATGGTCCAGGGCTCAGGCTTCAACTTGGCTGCACTGCACATGACTCTTTGAAGGGGCGCTACTGGCAAAAGCAGTCTGGCATGTGAAGATCTATGCCTGCTACGGGAGGGGGGCACTCAAGGTGACCACTAGCAGGGCTGTCGGCATGTTGTCCTTGCTCCTAATCTCCACTCCAACTTCTTTAACTTTTTTTGGCTATCCCTTTGTTCTCTCCTTGCAGGCCCGTCCACTGTCCCAGAGTAGGTGAGGCCTGCCCATTGTCCTGTGCCACCCACAAACATTCCATGCTATCCCCTTGGAGATGGTAGCGCTGACATGACATGCGGGACACAGCAACCTATTTGTACATCATGCGTTCGCTTAATGTACAGCTTCGTGTATTGTGCGTGTGGTGTTTGCCTTAGCTATATTGCCACCCAAAGTACTGCTTTTATTCGTGCGTTTAAGCACACACGCATTTCCCAGCATGGATAGGTCCCTTTGCTCTGCTGGACGCGGGCAGCAGGGCGCACCTAAACGGGACCCGCGCCTAAGAAGCCGCGCCGTAACGGCTGGCAGCGAAAGAGCGGCGCCGGAATGTCCGTCTTTACACATGTGCATTCTATGGGGGGCATCAACGTTAAAAGGCAGAATGCAGTACAGAGCATGTGGTTGTGTCGGAAGCTCTACATTCAATGAGAAAGAATGAAAGGAGATGTAGTTCTGTGTTGACGCAGAATGGGTCTGTTATGGGGCAAGCTCACTTCCTGTCATAGCATGACATGTCATGCCATGAGGCAGGGTGCACTCTGCTATGAGTAGTTCAATGGGGGAAATGGATCTATGCTGATTGAGGCCTCTCTCTGTCCTGAGTGAGATGCTAACTTTGCATTCATTTTTGGATATGCACTCTTGTTCTAGTGTGTGAGGCACAGCATATCTGGAGCTAATTCCCTGTGGAAGCTGTATTGGCATATGAGCTGTAAAAGGGTGTAGAATGCCTTACCCGCTGTATGAGGCTGTTGATGGTTTTATCTGGCTGAACATGGCATTTGATGGCAGTTCGTGGGCATTTGATGCTGCACAGGTTAGCTGGTATCAGTACCAGCCACTTGATGCCAGTACCTAGGCACGTGGCATTTGAGGCTGCAGGCTTGATTAAATAGAAATCCAGTTATTTTGCAAATGCCTGTTTTATAGTGGATCTTGGCTGGTATTCAAAGCAGTCGCATACACGGGCATTGAATGAGCTCAAAGACATATTTATTTGCATTTATTGTATTTTTGAGTTATTTGGCTAGGCCGGGGCACTGCTATTGCGGCTATAACTGATGTGGATACACTGAAATACCACTGGAGGCCTTTCAGTGAATCCACAAGCAAGAAAAAATACGGCTTCTTTCGGAGACACAGATTTGATCAGAAGGTTGTCAATGAAAAGAAAGAAATTAGCAGAGACCTCTGGAACATCATCCATAGAACATGAGGTAAGCTTCTCATTTGCTAGAAAAGGAAGGCAGCAGTACAAGAACGGGCTCTTCTCTTACAAGGCCCAGCTTTTGCAGAGCGATTCAGAAGCCATGCTGACTGCAATAGCGAAGCGAGTTTCCAGACAGACCTGGCGCCGGATTGGCCTCTGTACATCGTCCCAGGCAGCGCTTCTGACCAGTGGAGTGTTGGAACTGGAATCGGTAGAATTCTATGGAAACCTATTCCACAAGAACGAACAGCATGATACATCACATAGTGCAAAGAATGGAGGCCCTTGGACTATCCCTTTTGACTGAGAAAATATGAGCAACTGATAAAAAGGGCAAAGTCAGGGGGTACCCCGGGCCCGGACGGCCTGACCTGCGACACACACGCTCCCCTGAAGTATGGCTATCTTTCACCGAGACCATATTTGAGCGGGTAAATGGGTCAGGTGTGATATCAGACACATGGAGGACGGCAGTAATAGTCCTAATATACAAGAGGGGCGACAGGGCTGATCCCTCGAATGACGGCCTGATCGCTCTTTTGGGCATTTTGGGCAAGTGATATGCTTCCTTAATTCTAACCCATTTACGGAAGTGGATAGCTTCAGCAAATAGAACTGACCCCTGCCAAACTGGGTTTGTAAGGGGGGTGGGGACTGATTTGAACCTTTTCATCTTGTATCTATTGAAATGGAGGGTCCATAACAAACAAAGCAAAGTGTACCTTGCCTTTATCGACTTGAGAAAGGCATTTGACAGCGTTAATAGAGGGTTGTTATGGGCCGAACTGAAAGCCTGGGGCTGTCCTGCGGACCTCCTGGCGCCAATGGAGGCATTGTATGCCTCGACTAAAGTCTGCATCGAAATGAACTCACAGGGGGAAATCACAGAGGAAATGTATACATGCAAGGGTTTGAAGCACGGCTACCCTCTGGCCCCAGCCCTCTTCACTTTATTCTTGGGCGACCTTGAGGATTCATTGAAATCATCAAGATCATTTCCTGTGAAAATAGGCGATTAGGACTTTGGATGGATGCTCTACACGGACAATATGGTCCTGATCGACTAAACGGTGATAGGGCTACAGTGCAGACTGGAGGCCATGCAGGGCTATATGGCAGCCAACAGGTTGGAAATCAGTTTTGCTAAATCAAACCTATTGGTGCTGGGCTCTGACAGGCGGTCTAAAAACCTTTTAGGTGGCATTTAAATTCAGAAGTTTTGTAGGTATGATATGATATGATTGGTTATTTATAACGTGCTTAATACCCAGAGGTTTCTAAGCGCGGACCCGAGGATCGAACCCTTGTTGTAACATGTCGTCTTGCTTCCAAAGCGAGCAAGTTGCCCCTGAGCTATCCTCCCGAGGTAATTTCGCACACCACCTACCTGGCTGCATGCATAAACTCTATCATTTGCGACACACCACGTGTGCTGGATTAAAAAACTAGGCTAAACAACCTTACAGCCCAGACACGAGTGATACAAAGGAAGCACAGTAAATTTTCAATCAAGCCACTGCTATCTTTCTACAACTTAAAGGTCGTCCCAGTCTTAATGTATGGAGCGGAGGCCATCGTATGTACTTCAGAAAAGGTGTGGTCATCCTGTGAGGGAATTTTTCAGAGAACAATTCTTTGAGTTCCACTTGGCACACCAATGTCGATAATAAGATTTGAATTGGGTCTTGTGTCGCTATTGGCAAGAGTCACGTGTAGAACTCTTAGTCTCTTTAGGAAATGCACCATGCCAGAAGCTGCAATGCCATGTAAAGTTTTAAAAGAACTGACAGGGCACTGCGGGACTCTAATGAGCTTTTGGATCTCGAAGTGCCTGTCCATTCTGGAACAGATAGGGATGGACCTAGAGACCCTGATATTAAATCCAGGAAAGGCAAAAAAAGCTTTAGCAAGCTGACTGGATGTCAACGCTGGACTCCAAAAATAACCATCAGCTTTTTGAAGGCTTGCGCCAAGAAGCAAAGGGATACAATCATCTCCTGAAATACTTGATAAAATTCCCATGCCCTAAACTCAGATATAGCTTCTTGAGATTCAAGTTCAATCTATACCCAACGGGACAGATTCTGAAGGTCTACAATCAAGTGGAGAGTGAAGCAAACGGCAGATCCTGCCGGGGAGAAGGGGTGCTGGAATCATTGAAGCATGTTACCCTCCCTCCTCTGCCCAGGCCTAAAACACCTAAGGTCTCGACATATAGGTCGATTTATAGAATTGATAAAAACGTATTCTGCAGAGGAATGGTAGACAGCTTTGATGTTGGGAGAACATTTTTCACTGACTTTTGCATTAATCACATTTTTAAACAAAGTATTTTGTTGACCAAAACTGGGGAAGGTGATTCAAGGACATGTGATGAACTGATGACCATTGCTGGATGAAAGACAGGCTTAAAATAAACCACCTGACAATAATAAAAAATATGTCATTTATTTATTTTTTAAATGACCTTTGAGCACTGTCATTTCGAACACGCTAGTGACTCGTTATGGAACAGCTTGATTTCAAGGCAATAGTATTGCTCTGTTACTCGCACTTTATAGATTTTTAGGGATGTTTTTTGATATTTGCATATCCAAATTGACTGTTGGCTATAGTGAGCCCAGCATTATTTTATTTCAGATGTTTTATAGAATTGTGTGAATTGGCCGATCACTCCACTGCTGTACGCTTGTCAAATCTGACCCTTTCGGGCAGTACATGTTAAAGGGTGGTCAGAGGGGTGCCCATTCATTTAGACTTTTTTGTGTGTGCAATTTTTACAGCAGTAATCGGGCGGCCCTTCCAAATACACGTTTCGTAACGTGGCAAGACATTCCTGGCTTCCTGCCAGATGGGGCGTTGCTTCAGGTGAACATCCGCTGCCCTGACGGACCGGCATTCATTGTAACTTGGGGATTTCCCCAGTGGAAATACCATCTGCCCTGATGTCACTGCTTATTGTAAAGGGGCACGCACAGTGCTGTCATTGTGGTTGGTAAGTTGGTAAGCCATTGCAATGTCCCTTTGTGTTGCTCAGAGGGAGTGCGATTGACAAGTAGGTGTCCTAATACACGAATGGTGTTTGGAGCCAATGGTAACTGCCCAACATGTATTTTCACTGGGTTGGTTTCTGTAACGTGAACTGAGAAGTGTGCCAGTGAAAGAGGGGGGCGGAACATATACTTGCTCTCTGTCACTCCGTGAAATGGATGCGTTTTTTGCATGTTAAAGCAAGTAGTTGCCAGATAGCAAGTGGGCTGGAGGTGTATTGCGAAAGTCATTTGCAGCTCGACACTCACTGCAGGCACGTGCACGCATCCGGTTTCACTAGAGGCATTGTGAAATCATGACTCAGTGACACACTCAGCGTCTTAAACATGGGGTTGTGACCGAGAACCCCCTGGGGTACTATTAATTAAAACGCGTTGAGAATTACATCACAACTGCTGCCCATCAGTGAATGCTAAGCAAAAGTTAATCAAACACGGGAAATAATCCTTGTGACGCACATTGGAGTAGGGGAGATTCATGAGTGAAAACATTGTTGAAAAACAGCATTTTGTGTAACAACGAAGGCTTTTGGTGCTTTTCTTAACAGACAGTTGTATCCTTCCTTCAGACGGAGCGGTATTTACATTTCGAGTAGTAACGATGACGCATCAACTCTGGGCAGCTGACTCACCGTGCTGGGCTAACTCCCTCGCTCTGTTTTTTCTGTGGTGAAATCTATTTCCAGATGGTGACAGGATTGTAGTAATAGTTGGTGATAGATAGGGGTTTAGTAAACTCGTTTCCGAGCTCAGAATTGCACTCGTTTGGAGGGCGGCTCCGTCTTTACAACGCCCTCGCCCGCCGACAAGCAAATTGATCATACTTCAATAGAAACCTCTGGCAGTCAGGTTCGGGCTGACCTATAGGGCAATGTCCGAATTCAAAAACGCAGAATGCTGGTGTGGCACCTTTTTTGTTGGTCAAAGTAGGCCACTTTGATGGGCTACGTGGGCCAGTCTGATAAGTTACTTCAACGCGCAGCTAATAATTTTACAGTGTTACTGAATAAATATTCTTTAAAACGCACAATTTGCATCACATTTTATCAAAAACCTTCGCCTTGGAAACTACCCAGTCACAAAAGGATGAATTGCCATTTGCAACTGTGGGCCACTTTGACATCGGTGCCGAGACACTTTTATGCCCCAGTGGGATCCTGCTGGCAGTTGAGGGTCTTTAGCACACTTTCAAAATGCATCAGCGCCATTGACGTCAATGCAATAAATGGAACTGTATAAAACAGGGAGGTACAAACAAGGACATTAACTGCAGATCCAACCGTCTTGTAAGCAGGTTGTTGTTGGCAGTGTCCAAGCTCTGCTGTCCGTTAGCCCCCCAGCCCCTGTGACACAGAGACACAGAGACAGAGATGTTTCTCGTGTGGGCTCCCCAGTGGTTGTGTCGCCACCGGACACGCCCCGTTTATTTAACAGGGCACGCGACGGAGTGAACGTCACCCCGTCGCGTGCGTGCCCTTAAAGGGCCAGCGCCACACTCCTCCTTTTCCATAACAACAAATTGGATAAAAAGAGGATCTAACTATCAAACGTCTACACATCACACCAAATACACACACAGTGAACCCCTGTTTATTAGCAGCCACCCTGGAACCCCCGAGGGTACTTGCCACGGCCTGACCATGTCCCCAGGTCAGCCTCCCAGCTCAGTCTGTCACATAGTCCGTGAGACAGGCAGGTTTCCCACGCCCTGTTCTCAAGGGGTACCTCCTGCCAACGTCTCTGGCCAGTGTGTTTTGCCCTGGCCCGCCCTGAACAGGAGAGTCCACAGCGGGGCCTTCGCCTCTGCCTTCATCCAGCGCCTCCTCACCTCCTCGGTTGTCCGGGCTATCCACTCTCGGCTTGCCGATTTTCTTGAAGAAGCAGGCATTTCTCGTCACAGATGACGTTCCATCAGATGCAGTCACCATAGAACCCTTCACCGCCACGACGTCTAGAGGGGCCGGTTCGTATGTGAGGGACAGCTTGCCCTGTCAGTGGCGATTCTTCACCAGCACCTCATCCCCCAGAGCAATGTGTGGGGGTCTCAGCCCTCTCCTGATGTTTTCCATCTGCGTCCGCGTTCGTCTGTCCTCCTCGACCTGTTCATTGTCAATCACGGCGGGCTCCCTGTCGCTCAGCTCCGGTATCACGTCCCTCGGGCATCGTTGGAAGAGAGCCTCTGCCGATGCCACCCCCGTTGACGAGTGGGGTGTGGTTCGATATCCCCGCAGGAACACATATAATGCCCTCTGCAAGCACTCTCCCTTCCCTTGGGCGATCCTGAAGACTTTGTTGAGTGTGCGCATCATGCGCTCTGCTTCACCGTTGGCCCGGGGCCAGAGTGGGGTAGCTCTTCAGTGCTGGATACCATAGTCCTTCATGAGCTCAGCGAAACTCTCACCCTGGAATGGTGCCCCATTGTCGGAGCACAGCACGGAGGGCAGGCCATGGGTGGCGAAAATCTTCTCCAGCGCCATCACCACGTTCTCAAATGCGACGGACTCTATGAACTCGACCTCCGGATACCGAGACCACTCGTCCACCACCACCAGGAAGTGAGTACCTCTCGACGTGGACCCAGAGTCTGCATGCACGACCTACCATGGCCTGGTCCCTCTTGGCATAGTTTGAATGGACGGTTCTCGCTGGGCCTGCACCACACGCACAATGCCACGAACGCCTCCACCTTCCGCTCTAGCTCCGGGAACCACACCTTCTGGCAGAGGTGAGCCTTGGTCTTGGGGGCCCCTTGGTGGCCCTGGTGCGCCAGGGCGATGACCTGCGTGACTTTGGCCTGGGGCACCACAATCCTTTCACCCCTTAGTAACAGCCCCGACTCCGAGAACGTCAGTTCTTCTCTCACTCGACATAACTGCTCCAAGGCCACCCTGGCTTCACATGTTCGGCGTTCCACCGCCTCCCAGGCACCTCGCTGCATGGCCTCCCTCAGGATGGCAAAACACTTGTTGCTTTTGACGCCAGCTCGAGCTCTTCCACCTGCAAGGAGTTTGGGGTGGCCGTTTCCACAACCAGGCGAACATATTCGTCGGCCTCATCCGCCGCCGTGGCCTCCTGTGAGCCCCCTCTTGGGTTGTCGGGAGAGGTAGTCCGCCGCATTGTTAGCCCCAGGGCGATATATCAGCGATACACCATACTCGAGCAGTGCGAGCAGCTAGCGCTCTATCCTCACTGGTGGTCGGGATGATGAGCCAGCCATGATCGGCAACAGTGGTTTGTGGTCCGTGACAATGGTCACGGGGCGCCCCAGGATGTAGAGGCGACAATGCCTGCAGCCCCACAACACCGCCAAGGCTTCCCTCTCAATCTGAGAGTATCTTTGCTCGGTGTCAGAGAGCGCCTTGCTGGCGTATGCTATGGGCCGAATCTCTTGGTCGCTCCCCACCTGAGTCAGCACTGCCCCCAGGCCATAGGAGCTGGCATCCACTATGAACTCCGTCTGCAGGCTCGGATCGAAAAACGCCATGGTGTCGTCCGCCGTCAAGGCACTCTTGATATCGTCGAACGCCGCTTGCTCAAGGGGGCCCCACTGCCAGACGGTGTCTTTTTTTGTTAGAGATCTCAGCGGCTCTGAGCGGGACGCCAGGTTCCGGATGAAGCGGCCACAGTAAGTGACCATGCCCAAAAAGCTCCTCACCTCCGCCACGTTTTCTGGCGGACGCGCCTCTTTTATGTCTCTCACTTTGCGGGGGTCAGGCAACACTCCATCCGCCTTAAATACGAACCCGAAGAATTCGATGGTGGTCTTCAGGAACTCACACTTGTCTTTGTGTAGGGTAAGTCCCAGCGAGCGGAGGCGCTCAAAGGTCTTGGCCAGTCGTGCCAGGTGCTCTGTTTCTGACTTGGCGTACACCAGGATGTCATCGCTGATGTTAAGAACTCCATCCAGATCAGCCAATGCTCCTCTTATGATGTTCTGGAATACCTCCGCCGCGGAAGATACCCCAAAACTCAACCTCTTGTATCGGTACAGACCTCGATGAGTGGTGAACGTTGTGATGTAGCGGGACTCGGGATGCAGAACCACCTGATGATAGCCTGCTCTGAGATCCAGTTTGCAAAAGAATCTCGCCCCTTGCAGCTCCGCTATAATGTCATCGATGGTAGGGGTCAAGTGCCGTTCTCTTTGAGAAAGCGTTCATAATCAGCATTGGCCATCGGCAGAAAATGATTATGGAGTGCATCCTTCGCCGCCGCAAACGACCCATCCGCTGGTTGTAGGGACAGAAAAATCTCATGCACAGCCGGGCCAGCTGAATACAAGAGAGTAGTCAGCTTACTGTCATCACTCGTCTCCATCGTGGCCCTGAAGTACATCTCGAGCCTGTCTATCCACATCTTCCACCTCTGTTCCAGGCTTGATGGTGTGCCTGAGATATCAAACTCAGGCATTGGCTGTAGGGACCCAGGAGGCTTAAGCATAGGTCTTGGCAAGAGGGCGGGCGGAGGCAGAACCGCAGGAGCAGCGGCAGCAGCAGTAGCCGCAGCGGCAGCTTGGCTCATGATGGATAGCGCACAGGCACCCCAGGGTATTTGAGTAATGGGGCTGCAACTCACCACCAGATGCCACCAGCACCTTCCTCAGCAGGGAGTCTCCTGACGCGGTCTCAAATGCCACCAATCTTCAGATGTGCCCCTCGTAGATGCACCGCTCCGGCCAGCAGGCAGGAAAATGAAGAGTCCAAAAATTGAGCAGGGCAGGCCTCCACGTGGATTTGGCAGGCTTCCTATGGAGTCTCACCCATTCACTTGGTGACAAACAGTGAAAATGTCAATGGTTCTTTTGAAAATTGACACGTGCTGTTTCCAGTGGCTATCCGCCACAGGATGGTCCAAAAATTGTGGCCAGATGGCTCACAGAGGCTTCGTTACGAAGCAGTGAGCATCCGAGGCCTATTCATCAAAATGGCCACCGGCCGCATGTGCCTCTCCCCTCTCCTTGCTCAGATTTTGCTGCAGCGCTCACGTGAGATCATTTGCGCTGCACGCGACAATCTCCGCCTGTCCCAGGGAGTGGTCCGGTCCTCGTCGCCACTGTTGGCAGTGTCCAAGCACTGCTGTCCGTGAGCCCCCTACTACCCCCTCGTGATACAGAGACACGGAGACAGAGATGATTCTCGTGTGGGCTCCCCGGTGGTTGTGTCGCCACCGGACACGCCCCGTTTATTTAACAGGGCACGCGACGGAGTGAACGTCACCCCGTCGCGTGCGCGCCCTTAAAGGGCCAGCACCACAGTTGTGAGGTACTCTGCCTGTCAGCCAGTTCTGAGTTTTTACCAGCAACACTTTCCATGCTTGGACTTGTAAACCCGTACTTATATTGGGGAAACCAAACTACAGGTCCCAGAGTGCCGAGTGCTGCTGGTTGATGAACAACCCTAACTGAAGGTGTCAGGCGGGCGCTTGCACAAGTACTCACATGGCAGCTATGGAGCCATGCTGCCTTCCTTTCACTGGGGTGTACTCCAGAAAGAAACAACAAGGTCTTCTGGACCTGAAAAGGCTAGAGTGAGGTTTGAGAGCTCTCAGCCTGTCACCAACATATTAAGGATGGCAAAATAGGTGCCTGGGGTTTCCAGATGTCAGACAGCCTTTTCTCTGAACCAAACGTCCATGCCTCCCTTGACCCTTAGCACCTTCCTTATAGTCATGAGTGGCTTCTTCAGACTGGCCCTCCCCTCGTCTGCCAATTGCTAGATACGTGTTGCACATGATGTTCAATGTAGCTGATATATAAATATATATATATATATATGTATGCATATATAGGGAGACTAATGTGAAGTACATGAGTAAGGTTACAGTGATCCTGCTATCAGAATGGAGTGACAGGAGCAAAGTGAGAAAGTGAAATGGGACCTGTGGTAGCCAAAGTAAGGTACATAAATAAGATTATTATTAGCCTCATATCTGAGGCTAATAATACTCAGTGGGCGCACTCGGCGTGATTGTGCAACGCCCCCTAAGGGCTGCTATTATTTAAACCACGTTGAGAATGACATCGCAACTGCTCCTCATCAGTGAGTGCGAAGCAAAAGTTAACCAACCTCAAGGAAAATAATCATTGTGGCTGGCATTGGAGTGTGGGAGAATGATTAAAGCATGTGAAGAAAACAGTGTTGACAAACAGCATTTTGTGTAAAAACAAAGGCGTTTGGTGCCTTTCTTAACAGGCAGTTGTGTCCTTGTTTCAGAAACCGCCTGCGGCCGGGATTTACGTTTCGAGTAGTAAAGATGACGCATCAACTCGGGGCAGCTGACTCACTGGACTGGGTTCCCTCGCTCTGTTTTTTTCTGCTGTGGTAACTATTTCCAGATGATGACAGGGTTGAAGTAAACCCGTTGTGAGCTCAGAATTGCCCTCGCTTGGAGGGCGGCGCCTCTTTAGAACCCCCTCGCCCACCAACGAGCAAATTGATCATACTTCAACAGAAACCTCTGGCAGCAATTGAGGAGCTTTAGCACACTTCAAAATTCATCAGCGCCATTGACGTCAACATTGTCATTTGCATTCAATAATAAAGGCACGGAACCATTTAATGTCCTTTCTTTGTGAAGCAATGCCCTGTTTATTACATATGTTCCGACCATGGCAAAGCATCAGGGGCTCAACGAAACCTACATTTAGGGCTGGCTAACTGGTGATGGGAGGGGTCACTTCAAAAAATGGGCATGGCAAACGTGGAGTCTACCCCTCTCTGTTCTACCCGGCCCCAAGTATAAAATGGTTTCAGCCCAGCCCCGCATTACACATAGGCACACGCAGAAGTACACATTCACTCACCCATTTACATGCACACCCAGCCCCCCTACAGCATAAACCC
The DNA here is from genome assembly GCF_040938575.1 of Ambystoma mexicanum. Taxonomy (NCBI): domain Eukaryota; kingdom Metazoa; phylum Chordata; class Amphibia; order Caudata; family Ambystomatidae; genus Ambystoma; species Ambystoma mexicanum. The sequence continues at coordinate 765,099,695 of NC_090934.1, forward strand.
ATTCAAAAACACTCACTCATTCAAACATACATTACATACACACTCCTTGCACACATGCATGCATGCATACATACACAATGAGCAATATGCCCTGCTAGTTTCAGAAGAGGCTTTCATCACGCCTGTTCCTAACAAAAAGCAAGCGTGCACATCAGCCCCTCCCCCCCTCAGAGGTGAGAGAACATGTAATTCGCACACATCCGTAGGGAGGGGGCAGATGTGTCCATTTGACTTTTGTTATGCAGAGAGCTGAGGGAAGCCTTTTTTGAAACTAGCAACTTTAAAGTTTTGCTGCGTTTATGCAATTACATTTTCTGCACAAACACAGTAAAACTTTAAAGTCGCCTGTTTCTGGAAAAGCTTCTTTCCCCTATCTGACTAATAGAAAAGTAAGGTGTGCAACTCCATCAAGCGAATCGGGCTTCAGCCCCACCCCTCAGCTCACATTTCGGATGGGGGGGGGGGGGGCTGAAGCCCGGTTAGCTCAATGGCGTTGCGCGCCTGCAAAGCATTGTTTAAACATGTCATGTCCACCAGATGTGCTTGCAATCAGAGCTCTTTCTGTTTCAGTGGGAAGGTCATCCAGCCCTGTTTTTTACCTATGGATTCTGGGACTCGTATTTTTTTTTCTTCTCCATTAAAAACGTAGGAAACTACAATTCCCCGAAATCTAAGCAAAACAGAACTGGATGACCTTGACATGCCGGGCCACAGAAAAATGAGAGTTCTCTTGCAGTAATTATAATAATTGGTCTTTTATAACGCGCTTAATACCGGGACCGGGGACCAGTTTCTAAGCGCGAGCCCTTGCTTCCAAGACAAATATGTAAACTTTACCATATGTGCAAGCACTGTGTATGTAATGTTCATGTATATGATTGCAGAAACCTCTAATGCAATCACTTGCTCTAGGGATGTGGTATTCAAGATTCTTCATACCAACGCCCGCCTCCATGAGTCAAAATATTGTTTCTGCCCCTCCCACCCCTCACCCCAGGGGTCTCAAAACGTTGTCCAGGGGGACCAGCCTCTTTAAAATATAAGCATATTATATACTGCTTATATTTTCTTTTAAAAGCAGTCACCTTAATCCTTTTTTTATCTTAAAAACATTAATATTAATCCCTTTTTAAAAAGTCTGTGGCTCCCCCAGTTTGAAGACCACTGCTCTAGGGTTACAGGGTCGTGTTTGTACATGCTGCTCACCTGACCTTTTAATGCATAGCCCCAGGCAAATTTGGTAGACGCCAGCAATCACATGGGGGGCCCTGGGGAGCATGCGGTATGCGTTGCTCCCCGAGGAGATGTTGGGCGCTGCACTCGACCAGCAAGCCGGGCCGCGGATAGATTGCCCCCTCAGGGTATTATATGGGTGCCGGAGAAGGTTCAGGAACCTTTGGCAGTAAACGCGTTCCATGTTGCCTGGACCTTCGCCAGCCCCGCTGCTGTGGTAGTCTGGCGGCCTAGGAGGCACACAGGAGCAGGCGGGGGTAGGGAGAGGGTGTACCAGGGGGGATGTTTGGGCAGTGCGGTCCGGGCGGGTGAGGTCTCTTAGGGGCTTTTGGGGGGAGATAGCTTTAATTGAAGAAAAAAAATATTAGTACTGAAAGTTTTCTTGTGGTCAGGTAGATAACCATGTGATGTTATGTTAAAGGTACTTATAGAGTGCACCGTCACCAATGGAATTGGTCCCCAGGCGCTATGGCGGATCTGTGAATAGGAAGGAGGGCGGGTAGGGTAAGTCGGGAGGAGGGGAGTAGGAGAGGTGGTGTGCTGTTGGCAGCTTCAGCTCCGTATACACCGGGTGCTGGGCTTTGGTGCAAGTATCGGATTGGGCGAGACCTCATGTGCTGTCAGTGCTGTTTATGTGTTGTTGATGCGGTGTGGTGAAGTGTGTGCGGATTGCTGGGAGCAAAATGGTTGTGTGTTTTGTGTGAGTTGAGTATGCAGAAAATTGCAGGTTGGGATTAGTGGGGTCTGTATCCTGATTCTGGTACTTCTGGTTCTGTTTGAGCTGTATCCCTGTGGGTGAGGTTGTTGCTGGTTCCTTGTTGGCCGTCTCGTTGTGGTGGTGCTGTGCGGATCCATCTGTAGCATAGTGAATATTGTATGGAGTAATAGGTGGGTCTGAACCCTTTATTCGGGTGTGGAGCTGGGTTGGTACTAACTATTCTCTTGTTGTCTAATGTGACACTGGTCAGTTGAAGCTTTGAAGGATTCAGGGTCAGAGTGCTGTTGATGAGGCATCCTAGTGCATCCGTCTTGGTCGGCCTGTGCATTCAATCGTTAGTTTCTTCTATCATGACTATCTTTCAGTTAGTTCTTTGGTTTCCGTGGGGGGATTTCCTTAGTGCTGTTGTTTAGTTGTAGTTTGCGTGTGATGGCGCATTGTGCTTCTCGCTGTGTCTAGGTGAGTATTGTGTAATGTGGGTGCCTATTCCGGTTCTCACCCTCTGGCTGTGAGCTAATGGTAAGGGTTTCCTATTCCCTTGCTGTCTGCCGAGAATAAGTCTGTTGAGAATGGCTATAGTTTAGGGTCAGGGTCCTGTTGATCAGTCGTCCTTTTGTTTTTGTCTTCGTCTTGCTGTGTGGGGTCTTTGGTCCTATTACGGCTGTCTCTCGGTTAGTCGTTTGGTATGTCGTGGGGTATTTTCCTTAGGGTTTTTCTGTCGATCGCTTGGTGTGGATCAGGATCTGTCTCTTCATTCATCAATGTTTTAGTTGCGAGTGTGCCCCTGTGGTCGGTCTTTCTAGTTATGACATGAAGAGCCAAGTTTTGAGTAGTTTCCTGAATAGTAGGTGGTTTCTTGCGTTACATATGTACTTTGGAAGGTTGTTCCAGGTTTTCGGCGCTTGGTGAGAGAAGGAAGATCCTCAGAGTTTTCTTTTGTTGTAGGGTTTCAGTCCCAGGCGGATGTCAATGCTTGATCTGAGCGTTCTTGTCAGTTGATGTAGACGCAGTTTGTCTCTCAGGAACTCAGCCTCCCCCTTTTTAGTGCTGGGGTGGTTTACCGTGAGTTTCCTCGTTGTGTAGGGGTCTGGGGGTTTTGTCGGGTTTTCTCCAGGTGGCGGCCTGAGCTTTGTTGGGGGCTGTTCATATTTCAGATCCAACTGGGTCTTGTTTTCCTGCTTTCCCGAGAGTGGATTGTGGGGTTCGGGTAGCAGTGGGGCCCACCCGAGCAGTGTCTGGGTTTGTTTCCCTGCCAGGGCGGAGCTGCGGAGCTGTTGAGAGCTCAGGGTTTTCTGAGCCAGGTGCAGTGCTCAGTGGTGGCCGCCAGGTGGCAGAGTAGTGTGCGGCACGCTGTGTTTCCTGCTGCTGGTGGCACCCGGCTATTTGCGAACAGGCCAGTGGTGCTGGGGTAGAGGGACTCTCCTTCACGTCTGAAACCACACACTTGAGAACTGCTGTATGAATGAGCCGTCTCCCCCTGCAACCCCTATGGATTAGCAGGTACTAACACCAATTCCAATTGCAGAGGAATGTATACATAAAATGCAGGCGCTAACATTGTAGAGTTTTACATTTGGAAAAGAGGTTTGAAAAAAACGTATTAATGCAAAGTTTTGGCTAGTTTAGTAAACCTTTATGGGTGTTTGTTCGCCACGGTTGGTCCACTGTGGACCTGGGAGCCTCGAATTCTCCCCCACCCAAGCCTTTTGGGGGGATGCAATAGAGGTGGGGGAGCCAGAGATTTCATGGGTAGGGTCGAGCCAGGGCCGGGCCCGGGCCTGGGGGGTCAGGCGTGGCTCTAGGAGCCCACCACCAGCTGAGCCCGATAAATGGCTGCACAAAACGCTTTCTCAAAAGCATCTCCCTTTAGATAAGAGAGAAACACACATTGCTTCCTTCACGTTAACACCGGAAGGGCTGCACTTTTCGTATGCAAGGGTCTGAGAAGGGTGCAGGGAAGCCCCTGACCTCCCCGACATTCACTCCTGGCAACATCACAGCCAAGTAAAAATCTCAATGAAAGCCCCCAAAATATGAACGGTGGTGATGCGTACCGAGGGGGGTGAGGGGCAGACCAAGGTGACGGCACCTCGCCTGCCCGCTAGCGCAGTTGCTGCCTTCACTTAAATTCCCTTTTATTGGAAATTGTTTTCAGATTTGTTTTCATGAAAGCACTGCGCATCTTAGCACACATCCTTTCATCAGAGCTTCAAATAAGCACGGTGTTTGCTGCAACCACTAGCCTATAAAAACATTACTGAGCATTTCCCTTCCGACAAAATGGCGGTAATTAAAATAGGTAAACTGCATCAGCTAGTGCAATGTATTAATTATTGCATTAGCATGCATTGAATCACTCTGCAGCAGCACAATTGCTCCTCCATCCAAGTAGGTGGTGTGTAGGAACATCCGCTCGTAATGCTGCCACTAATATCACTAGCCAATAACCACCAATCTTCGAACACATTTTAACAAACATGCCCCAAACATATTTCCCCTCCCCTGACAGTAGTGGCTATGAGATGAACACACATTCCATCTAGCTGGCCCAGCCCAGATTCCAACTCCATCCTGGGATCCGGGGGCGCACAAATCTCGCACAGGGCATAATGACAGACATTGGCAGACAAGCGAGAATGCACATTTCAAATGCATTGTCAATAGCTATACTTCACCCCTTCTATATATCATGTATGCAAGTATAGCTACCGATATTGCATTTGAAATGTGCTTTCTCATTCGTCTGCCATTGTCTTCCATTGTGCCCTTTGCGAGATTGGTGCGCCCCCAACACAAATGCAGACCAACAGGGGGCTCAGTTCTGTTGTTCGGCTGATACTTATTAAGTATCAGTTGAATAACACTGAATCGCACTGAAACTGCGGCTGCACTCTAATTGAAGCTGCCCTCCTATGCACTACACTAGCTATCTCAAACCTAGTCCCTGCTCACTCTGCTGTGCTAACAACCAAACTGCCCACTCTCTTCATAATTCCAACTATGCTCCTTTGGCTCATGCTCACCATGCTCCCTTTTTGCATCATAAACAACAGCACTCCATGTAGCAGTAACAGCTACATACCTTATAACAATGGACTAGCTAAACTAGGCTGCCCTAGACACCACCCCATCCCCTGTCCGACACCCTTCCCCCCCCTTCCACCTTTCCCACACCTCACTCACCAACACTTCACTGCTAAAATTAACGCCACACTAGCTAATATCCTACCCAACACATCCAACATAACTAAAGCTGACCACAGTGCCTCCAACCCTCACCATCCCAATCCATTAACTCACTGCCCCACAATCAACCCCACCCTCCAGGACCGCAATAACAGACTCGGCGCTAGACTCCCTACCACATCTAGCAAGTTGCCTACCGCACCTGTGACCAAGACCACAACTGAGGACAGCGCTAAGGCCACTAACACGACACCTCTAAAAGGTGCACTATTTAATGTTAGATCCCTAGTAGCCCCCCCCACCGAAATTGCCGACATTATCCTTTCAGGAGACCTTGACTTCCTTGCTACTACAGAAACATGGCTACATGAAGCAGCAGGACCCTGCCTCACTCTTGCTATACCCGACAACTACGCCATCCTCAGAGCGGATAGACCTAACGCTCGCGGAGGAGGTGTAGCAATCATATTCAAATCTTCACTCGACCTCAGACTAATCACCTCCCCCCCGCTAAAATCCTGCCAGTACCTCACCATCAAAGTACAAACCACCCCTGAGAGTACAATTACTCTGCAACTAATATACAGGCCCCCAGGCCCCATAGGTTCCTTCGAGGAAGACATTACCTCTCTCATAGCAGAGAATTCCAAGCCCTACTCCCAAAATATTATTCTAGGAGACTTTAACCTAGGGTTTAATGACCCTAACGATTCGCCTGCTGCCTCCCTGGCTAACGCCTTATCCGAGCATGACTTCACCCAAGTCGTTACACTACCCACCCACCAGAAAGGAAGAACCATTGACTGGGTCGCAGCCCACAACTGCAATATCACCTGCAAAGCCTCACAACCTCTTGTATGGACTGACCACTCCCTCATATTATTCGACATCAACCAAAACAATCCTAACCCTAAACAGCGCCCCTACGCACCAGCCTGCCTGACTAGAAACAAGCGCAACATCACTGTGGAGACCCTCACACCCCTTCTAAACACACTCCCAGCTACTGTCGACCTTAACCTTCAAGTCAACACCTACAAGGATGCCCTAACTAGCGCCATTGATGCCGTTGCCCCGCTAAAGCAACGCAAAAGTAAGCCTATAGCTCACCTGAACCCTTGATACACACCGGAACTCAAAACTCTTAGAAAAAAGAAAGCCAAGATGGAAACCCTATGGAAAACCAACCCCTCTGCAGAAAACAAATCCAATCTCATGACCATTTCCTCCCAATATAAGAAACAGATAATCCGCACTAAAAAAGAAGCCTCCAATGTTAGAATAAACAATGCCCAATCTTCTGCTAAAGAACTCTTCCCCATCCTGAAGGAATTAGAAAATCCGAACCCTCCAACCGATACCTGCGTGAAGGACAAGCCATGGTGCACCAGCATCCAAAATGCCCTAGCTAACAAAATCACTGGTCTTCAAAACAAAATCGAATCCAAAAGATTACAACTCTCAAATAGTAACGCCTTCATACCTAGCATACCCACCCCGACCAGCAATACTTCCGGCTTCACATTCAAACCGGTTACTATACCCGAAATCCAAAAAATCATAGCATCCCTTAAACCCTCCAATTGTAAAGGGGACAGCTACCCCGCACAGATCATCAAAGATGCTGCGCGAGACCTAGCCCCCTTCATCTCCAAATTAGTAAATCTATCCTTCTCGACCAATTCGGTACCTAATAACCTAAAACAGTCATGGGTTCTCCCTCTCCTAAAAAAACAATCTTTCGACCCGGCCATTCCCACCAATTACAGGCCTATCACCACAGTCCCCTTCCTGCTAAAAATCCTCGACAGAGTTGCCTACCTGCAAATCCAAGATTACTTGGAGACCAATCAACTGCTAGGCCTGCGTCAATCTGGCTTTCGCCCTCAACACGGAACGGAAACTGCCCTTGTTGACCTCAAAAGCCAGATTGATGACATCAAGGACAAAAACAAAGCAGCCATCCTACTCCTCCTAGACCTCTCAGCAGCCTTTGACCTGGTTGACCACAAAATACTCTGCAACCACCTCTCTTCTGCTGCCCACTTCTCCCCCTCTGCTGTCACATGGATACAATCTTTCCTAGCCAACTGAACCATGAGGGTTTTCTCATCTGTGGCCACAGCAGACCCCATCCCCATCACCTGCAGTGTCCCACAAGGTTCCTGCGTCTCCCCCACCCTCTATAATATCTTTACAAAGCCTCTCTTTGATAAACTGAACCATCTGGGTGTCACCTACACCAACTACGCAGATGACACCCAGATACTCCTCACCATCACTGGCAACTACAACACTGACGCCACCAGGATTAACGAAATCTTCGCCATCATTCAGGCATGTGTGGCCACACACGGCCTCTGCCTGAATGATGAGAAGACCGAGCTCCTCCTATTCGGGTCCCCCAATAATCTACAGAAACTCAGCCCCGACTATTCCAACTTCACCATAGATGGCAACATCGTTCCAGTTGTGAATAATGTGAAAACTTTAGGTTTCTACCTTGACGCCAATACCAACCTCTCCAAACAAGTTAATATGACTGCCTCAGCCACCGCATACACTGGAAAACTAATCAGGGCCTGTAGACCTTTTCTATCTACAAACAGCTGCCTCATTCTGGCGAGGGCCCTCATACAATCGAAGCTTGACTACTGCAACAGTCTCTACCTTGGTGCCAACCAAGTTATAATCAAGAAACTTCAGATCCTCTAAAATAATGCGCTGAGAGCAGCATCAAATATTCCAAGGAGAGAGCACATCTCCCACATAAGAATATCTTGCAAATGGTTATCTATTCAACAAAAAAAATGACCTTAAAACCATCTGCCTCACCTACAAAGCCTTAAACCACCTAGCCCCCCAGTACCTTACCAACAAACTCACTCTTAAACCAAACACAACAATCACCAGATCATCCAGTACTTTCAGCCTCATCGCGCCCTGATTCACCGCCAAAAGAGCGGGGGGCTCGAGCTTCACTGTCCTCGCCCCTCAACTCTGGAACACCTTGCCACTGAATATTAAACTGACCAAATCCTTCCAAGTGTTCAGAAAACTAGTAATTAGCTGGCTTCTGGAGAAGGCAATCCTCAGATAGACTAAGCTCAGTACTAACTGTATATATTGTACATACTCTGAATCGTTTCCTACTACCTGCCTGTACATATGTAACCTGTCCTTAAGCGCCCATTTACCCCTGGGTCTGGAGCGCTATACTAAATAAAATAAACAAACAAAACAAACAAAACAAACAGAAATGAGCACCCTGCTGTTCTTTAAACTGTGTTTAAAGGGGTAGTGCCATCAAACATTTTATTGGTTCAAAAGATGGGCCATCACCAAAAATATATATAAAAAATATTTATTTTAAAAGTTGCTATGTAAACCTTTGAGCAAACGAGGCTCAAAGTCACAGATTTAAAGCACTAGGAGGCATCCATTTTGTGAAATGGATGAGCCTCCTGGGCTTGTGTTAATTTCTGCTCTTGCGGTAAAAATAAAGCAAAAACCAGCCAGATGTTATACACAAAGGCTACCAGCAGGTGGCTTTTGCGTTATTATTGCCGGAGAGCAGAGATTAACACAACCTGCTGCTGGTAAGTGCTTTAAATAAAATTTCTTTTTTAAAAGCACTGGAAAATAAATGCTGCGGTTTTCTTTTTAATTTAGAAAGAAAAGTGCAGCATTCTCCGGGGGAACCCAAAGCTGAAGCCACAGCAAACCTAAATACAACGTTGTTGTATTTAAAAATGCTGCAGTTTTCTTTCTACATTTCGGGGGAGCCCAGGAGACTCAAAGCTGAAGCCACAGCAAACCTAAATACAATGTTGTTGTATTTAAATATGCTACGGTTGTCTTTCTACATTTCCCGGAGCCCGAGAAACATAGAAAGAAAACCGCAGCATATTTAAATACATCAACATTGTATTTCTGACTGCAGCGGCTTTCACTTTCAGTCTCCCGGGTTATCCCAACCCGGGGGAGCCCAGGAGACTCAAAGCGAAAGCTGCCGCAGTCAGAAATACAACGTTGTTGTATTTGTATGCTGCAGTATTTGTAGAAAAAAACTCAGCGTTTTCCAACCACAGCAATCACAAATACAACAATGTTGTATTTATAATTGCTGCGCCTTTGCTTTTTGCCTTTCATTTTGTACCTATTTCGGTTGGGTGATATTGTATGTAAAGATGTGTTCTGTAAAGCGCTTTGGATTAAGGCGCTATATAAATAACACATCATTATCATTTTAAGTTTTCTGTGCTTCCCTTGGCTTGGGGAGCACCGAAAACGTAAACCGAAAGTGAAGGCAGCCTCCTCAGCTCATGCAGCTCTGCTCTGGCTGCAGTAAGCCAAAGCTCCCAGTAGGGGGCTTTTGCTGTTTGTTTAGTGCCACCAGGGCAGAGCTTAACTTCAGCTGAGGAGGCTGCCTGAAATGGCAAAATCGTTGCTCCCATGTAAACGCTTTGAGCCTCGTTTGCTCAAAAGTTTACATAGGAACTTCCATTACAATTATGTTTAATTCATGTTTTGGATTATTGCCCATCTTTCGGGACAATAATATTTTTGAGCGCACTATTCCTTTAAAGACCTTGGGCCTCATTACGACCCTTGCGGAAATGGAAAAATGATGGCGGAAATGCAATACCGCCATCGAACACCGCTCGTTGCGATCATGACCCGTCACCGTAAAGTACGATGCCATTAGCGACACCGCAGTGAACGGCAACGCTAACTGCACCAAGTACGCGCACGCGCGCCTTGCAAAACCGGAATCACCGCCATGGCGCAACGGTACGCGAATTCTGACCCTAGCGGACATGTACTGAACGCCATCAAGCACGTCGTAAAGTACCATTCCGCCATGGCGAGAAATACGGCAACGCGAACCAACCGTAAATGGCCCACTGAGTGCCTGTACTCCACTCCCTGGCCTCATTGCACAACTCCTGGCAGGCGCAATGTACTCACACTATGCAACCAGTGAAATCCACTATTCACCCATGCATGCCAACGTAGAAAAGCATGCAGGGGCTCAAAGCGCCCCGTGAGTGGGCATCCATGTACGGCATGTCACCATAGCCGTACTGACGCAGCACAGGCATGTGAAGGTACAACACATCAAAATGAAAATCAAGAACACATGACACAAAACAACAGTAGTCCCCCATCGCTTGCCACCAGCGCAAGGCAACATCCACAACAGCATCCTGAGGGGGATTGCACCAGCCCTGTACTCATGCCAGTAAACAAACCAACCATCAGCAGAAGCATGTACCACACAAGTCGGCAGAGTGACTGAGCAGCCAGGCCCATCCCAAGAGGGGCCGATGGGAGCTGCAGGGCACAGATGGCATCAATACAGAAGCTATTCCAATGGACATGACCCCAGTCCCCCTCCAACAAACGCACGCAAACACAGTCACCTGTGACCAGCCACATTCTGAACAACCCATCATTCCACCAATCGACCTGGCTGACAGGCACCAGTCGGCCAAAAGCCAATCCCCCGCCCCTGAACAGCACATCATGTAAACAGACACAATGGCAGCCTCTATCCGTGACCATACTGTGCTACGTAGGCAAACGCGGCCAGTACTGTACCACACAACTCAACTCAGAAGGCGGAACACAAAGCAGATCATCACGCAATACATACCGCCACAAAGCGAAAATCGCCACATCACCTGCAAAGAACAACGCAACACGACAAATATCGGAATACAATTTAAATGCACATCCAAATGACAAAGGCCCCACATCAATTTTCAAAATCCCACCAAAACAACCATCATCACCGAGGGCTGCATCTGCAATAATTGACCGGCTTCCACTTGTGTGACGCCCTGTACCATCATGGCACACAGGGCTTACATCAACGTTCCAAAAGGCAACATGGAAGCGGCAAGAACCGCAGGTCCGTCCCATGAGGCAGGCACTAGTCGAGCTGAAAGGCCGAAATGTTGCACCTAGCCACCAGTACAGCGTAAGGGCATGTGGCCCATTGGCGATCGTCCCATATGATCGAAACGGTGCTCCACTGATTCACCCGAAGCTGCAGGAGTCGAGAGTAAAAACCATCTGGAGGAGTGGCGTAGAGATGGCATCTGCAATAGGGCAGGAGATACCTGTCACCCAAAAGAAACACAAATCAACCGATTGCATTACGGGACTCATGATGCATTACAATCTTCATTCAACACACCAAATCCACACCCATATGCATGCTAGCCCACTCCAAAGGAATATACACACCCCTAATCCAGTATCGAATCACAACGAAACCAATCGAGCTAAATACACCATTGGCAACGTCGGTTACTGTGCATGCGTCCGTCAAGATAGAACCCATGACATGGGATTAGTAACGTGCCTAGACACAAGTGTATGAAGGCGCGTCGAGACAGGGAGGATCCGACAAGGGCAGAGAGACGTATGTCCCACTATGGCAGCCTTGCATCACATAACGCAGGGGAAGGGGAGTGAACCAAGAAACCCATGTACATGGCAGACCCTAAACGGATTCATCAGTCCATGCATCCACACATCATTCCCTCATCCCGCAATGAAAACGCATGAATATTCACTCACATAATATGTGAAACTTCCATCGCGTCTGTGCGTAATGCAGTCCGCAAAAACCACTGTGCCCCTGGCCGGATCTGTAGTGTTGTGAAGCAAGATGGATTTGGGAACGTCCTGCCTCATCGTCCACTACGCTATTGCGCATCCCAATCAATTCATATCATTCATTGCCTGCTCGTTATGGGCCATGTCCCAAGGACATTCTACAATAGAACGTTACATTTCCAGCCAGACCTGTGGGCGTATCCTCGCCGCTACTTCAAAACCAAAAATGCTGGCCTTCGAATTCCTCACTTGCAACATTACGTCGAAAAGGCTTCTGTGAACGCTTGCATTCACAATTACATCAATGTAGTGCGGCTGTGTGTCATGATGCTAACTGGCTGCAATCACAAATGGGACGCCACGCCCGTCGGTGAAGTACGTTACTGTGCTGCATGAGGGTCGGCCATCGATCGAGCCCTACATACCACTGACTCTTCACAGGTATGTAAGCGGCTGCAATCATAGCATGTGTAACAATGGGAGCATAGCATGAAAATCAGTCAAAGTACATCACACTGCCATCGGGATTTGATACATGATTCCAATCCCAAGATGCCATGCGGCCAAATGCAGCCTTACGTGCGGGCCGTGCTCGACCAGAAGGGATTGCATCTGCCACAGATTCATTCAATCAGCACAGGTGGAGGCCATACAGGCCGACAGCACATATATTGCAGACCCAAACCCCTCCCACAACCACTCCCACTCCAAAATGCTACCGGCAGGACTAGCGATGTTGGGCCTGGGGTACCAGATAGCACTGCAAGTGCTACAACTACAAGAAGACGACGAACAACAACAGGTACAACAACCGGGCGCACAGGGGAGACGGAGGAGGAGGAGGAGGAGGAGGGCAAGGCAGGGTCAGCAAGGCCCACAAGCACTGCCACCACCACCACGCAGGCGGCCCGCAATCCCACGCCTCCGAGCCGATCCGTTCAACCTCACTGCTGAGCAGATCCACACCCTCTACCGTTTGGACCGGGACACCATAATCGCCATTGTGGACATGACACATGCTGACCTCGTGAGCATGATAGATAGCCCAACCGCCATCCCACCCCTACTGAAGGTGGTGTCTGCACTCCACTTCCTGGCCACAGGCACCTACCAGCACACAGTGGGACAGTTGCATGGCATTTCACAGCCACTGTTCTCACGGACACTCTTCCAAGTGCACGATGCCCTCCTGAAGCACGCCGACGACCACATCACACTACCACGCACGTACCAGGAGATTACCAACGCTAAAGTGGGATTCCATGCACTTGGCGGCATCCCGGGTTGCATTGGTGCCATCGACTGCACCCATGTTGAATTGGTTGTCCCACATGCCATGGAGGTCCAGTACCGCAACCGGAAACAATTTCATTCAATCAATGTGCAAATGGTGTGTGACTCCAACAAGATATTTACGCATTGTTGTGCCAGATTTCCAGGATCTACCCATGATTCTATGGTCCTGAGGAACACAAGAATACCACGCTACATGGAGCGACACGCAGGGCACAGATCCTGGCTACTCGGTGAGTCTCATTTCATGCATGACATCGTGGCCCATTTGATGCGTCAATGACCTTGCAGGGGGGGGGGGGGCTACTTAGCACTATCATTCCACTGACACCCTTTATTCGTCTCATACAGGTGATGCCGGGTATCCACTGAAGAGATGGCTCCTTACACCAATCCGGAACCCACAGAACGAGCATGAGGAGGACTACAACCATGCCCACTCACGTACCCGTGTGGTCATTGAACAGGCATTCGGCCTACTGAAGGCTCGTTTCCGCAGCCTCAGCAGGTCTGGCGGGGCACTCATATACAGCCATGAGAAGGTTTCTAAGATGGTCATGGCATGTGTCATGCTGCACAACATGTGCATACGTAGGAATGTGCCCATGCCCCCTGACGCTGTACTGCATGCACCTGAAGATGATGATGATGATGAGGGTGGGGATGTGGAGGCACCTCAAGGAGTCCATGAGGCACAGGATGCACGTGCAATCCGACAGAGCATCATAGATGCATGCTTCTAGCAACCACGCATGGTGCCTATTACACGGAAAGGGGACCTGTGGCACTGTGTGTGTGTAGTACAGGCACATTGTGGACTGTACGCCTATGAAGGCCTCGTACGCAAATATCAATGTCCACACATGTCATTGGATGATAATGAGGTGCTGTATTGTTGATGTGATTTGATTTATACACCCTATGGACCCGCCACCCAGTGAAGCCCAACACACCCCCTCCACCCTACTACCTCCCCCCCCAACACCAGTGTCCAAATATGCATGCTGTCCGTGGGTAGACGCTATTGCAAGCCCCCTCTACGGGTATCAGGGGCACCCCTGCCCGTGGAGCGCAGGTTCCTGCCAGATCTGCGTTGGGGGCTGCCCTGGACGGAACTTGCCACGGATGAGGTCTCTGCCTGCTCGCGTCCATGCATGTCTCTGAGGGTTTGTGAGAGCTCCGAGAGCACACGGCGCACAGCAGCAAGTTCAGCACAGACGTCTTTGGACGTCGCATGCAGTTCCCCCCTCAGGCTCTCGGTGCTTTTCTCCATTTGTGCTCTCAGGCTCTCGGTGCTTCTCTCCATTTCTCCCCTGAGGCTCTCACTACTTTTCTCTATTTGTGCCCTGAGTGTCTCGGTGGATGTTTCCATGGCTGCCCTGGAACCCCCGCATTCATTTGCATGGTCCTTGAGTAGCGTGGACGCTTCCTGCTGTTGCTCGATCAGCAGGTCGAGGGACTGTTGCCTCTGCTGGGCCATGGACATTTGCGGTGGTGTGACAGGGGGGCTGCTCAACACATGTTGCCTTGGCACAGGACTTGTGGGGGTTGGCCAGTCGTCGTCTTCAGGGTGCCCCTGCGTGGTTTCGTCATGGTGTAGGGGATGGAACATGCAGGGGGATTGGGAAAGGTCATGGATGGTACCTACGTCGCCAGCACTGTTTTCCGTGTCGGAGCATGCTGGCATGACAGCTGTGTCACCTATGGTGCTGCTACCACCAGAGGCAGTGCCATCAGATACGTTCTTTGGGGGGACCTGTGGTGCTGGGGTTGTGGACTTGCTGGCTGCTGGGGTGCCTGTTGCAGTCCCCTCCAGTGTGCTGCCACTTGATTCCTGCTGCTGCCGTGTCTTGATCCTTGCACCTGAGGTGGAGGCTCTTGGGACGTTGGTCCTGGCCCTCTTTGCAGGCGTGCTGGTAGGGGTGTCCTGCAGCTCGTCGTTGGTATCGGACCCTGTGGTGGAGTAAAGAGGGGCGAGCGTTAGTTATGGGTCTGTCGGATTTGGAATGGCAACGTATCAAATGCATTGGGGTGGTACATGAGGCTGATTTGGGACTGGGCCTTGGAAGTGGTCTCATTTTCGTGTGGATTGAGGATGCATTCATTTGGCTGCCTGCAGTTAGGGGGTGCATGCTGCACATGTAGGGGTTGTTTATGGCTTCTTGATTGATTTGTTTGTTCATTCTGACTTTTAGAGGGCGCTGTCAGGGCTAAGTATGTATTGCACTATGGGGTCACATGGTACTGCACATGTTCGTGGTTTGTGGATTTCGCATTGTTTCTCTTGGCCAACCTACCTGATTCTCCGGATGTCGGCACTCCTTTCTCCATCCCTCCGACTCCCTCTATGCTCTCCATTCCTATGGTGGAGGCGCAGATTTCCTCCCAGGGGGTCAACTTGATGGGCGACTCTGAACCCCCCCCGGTAGCTGTGGCGATGTTCCTGTTCGCAGAAAGTATGCTGCGTACGCGGATCCGCAGGTCGTCCCACCGCTTGCGACATTGCTGTGGCGTGCGGGGTGTTGTCCCCACCGCACTTACGCGCTGTGCCACCAGGACCCATATGGCCTTCTTGTTGGCAAGGGCCGTCCTGGTCATTTGACTGGAGAAGACGACGGCGGAATTTTCCTGTAGGGTCTCGGTGAGCACGGTCAGTTCCTCTCGGGAGAAGTGTACCTGCCGCTTGCGGTCACACGCTTTCTTGGCTACCTTTCCCATATTTATTTTTTTAACTGGGGTTGCTAACGGGTTGGGATGTGTGTCAGGGTCGGATTTTTTATGGTTGTGTTGGGATTCGGATTTTATAGTTGTGCGGCGTGCTGTTTCCCGTTCCGGCCACATGCTTTTACTTCCGTTTCCGTATATTTACGGTGGCCGTAATTTGCGGTGCACGCTCGTTACGGTGACCGCTCATTACGGTGACCGCTAAGATGGGTGGCGGTATTGCACCTGGTGCAGCGTACGGCGGCGGTAAGGGCCGTTTTGGGGTCATTTCCGCCATCGCAGCCTTTCGGATTCCGCCATGGCGTAATGCTCGTGCCCGATGGGTCGTGATTGGCCGCACTTTGCTCCTTCGTGCAATGGCGGAAACGCTATTTACGCTGTTGCGGTCCGGTCAGTCAATTTCCGCCAGGGTCGTAATGAGGGCCCTTGACTCCGGCTAGTGTCATGTAAACCTAATTACATGACACTGAACTGGAAGGTGGGGGGTTACCTTGTGGGGCCGCACCTTGAGCCGGCGCTGCTCTGCTCTCTATCATGCCTGGACCCTCGACAAAAAAAAACATTGAGAGATCGCACTGATGCAAGTAAATGCTCTGTGCCCATTGACCATCCAGTGTGTGCAGAGGTTGCACATCCAGAGACGGTACGACGTCCTTTCATTGCAGGATGTGTTTTCGCTGGGTTTTTTACCACAAATATTTTTTCGAAAAACCCATCGAATTTTTTAGAAAATCTGGGGTTTGGGGGGCAGACCCCCCAAAAATAATGTAAAAATAATTCGATGAGTTTTCTAAAAAAAATTGCGGCAAAAAACCCAGCGAAAAAACCGCGCAATGAAATGACATGGAACCCCAAAGACATCTCACTGATTCAAGTAAATGCTCTGTGCCCATTGACCATCCCATGTGTGCAGAGATTTCTCGTCCAGAGAAATCCTGTATGGACAAAAAAATTAGAAAACGGTTCTTCTCCTTGTGAAAAGACCTCAACATATTTGAAGTAGCCTCCATATCAGTTGGAAAACTATTTCTTCTATGGAAAAGTTCAAATAAGTATCTTGGAAAAGAAGAGAATTCAACTAACACATTCTTTGAAATACTGTGTTGGTTTCTAAATCAAAGCTACCTCTTTCAGATGCCAGACCGGACCTCTCTGAGAAGCCGAAGAAAGGTCTCCCTCACGCTGTCAAGGGGCATGTTGACTGGGTGACGAAGCTCAAAACCATCTGCTGTCAGAACTACAGTACCCGGTACAGACAGATAGGTACATCTACAGATATACCCAAAAAGACCCAGAAACATCAACAATATGCACCCTACTGCCTGGGACACTAAGATTGATGCATCTTACCCCTGCCAAGCAGGGTTCTTCTGATGAAGCAAGTGCCAAACCCAAGGATACAGCGGCTGGGAATATGGCCACACACACCCATGAACCCCAGCACATGTAACCATTGGAGAGTAGCAAGAGATGTACAAAACATAGCAGGGTGTATGTGGGGCATGGCATGAGATGTGCCGCTTATGACTGTGTATGCACAGGGCAAGTGTGTGTGTGTGGTGTGTGTTTTTCACAGACAAAACCTCATTGTTTCGCTGTGGAACACCAAAAAGGAAAAGATCAGGAAAATTCCTTTCCCGGTTCCCCTGTGAAACAAATGTGGCTACATCGCATGGAGGAAGGGTATGTGAGAAACCTGAAGTTGTCTCAGTGACTAGTCCCCGACGATCTATCATCCAGGTGGCCAGGACACGGCCATCGCTATTGGATCCAGTTCCTGCAGGTGGACCAGTGCAGGAGTATCACCTGGATGGGGGTCCTTGGGGAGTGGAAGTGGGACACTGATGGGTGAGACATGGTACCCTCTTCCTTATAACAGCCTTTCCCCAAGCTACCCCGTAGGACATTTCGAAACTCTACCCCCCCTTTCCCAACACAAACACTTTTTTACACAGTGAAAGACGACAGACTAAAACCATGACCGTTTACCTGACATGTCCTAAAACGAGGGCCAGACAGAGTCAGGCAATTGACAATAACTACACTCACCTGACTTCCTGTTCCCTTCCTCACAGGAATACAAGGTGGAGCATGAGAGTACACGAAGAGTAAAGCCAACCGTATGAGGAAGCAGTCATTCCAGGACAGCAGTTCAAATGGAGGAGAAAGGCGGCGAGACTTGAGATGACGTCAACGAGGGAATTGCCCTTGCCCTTTTCAACCGAGACCCGCAAAGCCTCTGACAAAAGAAACATAAGACCGGAAATCGCAGCTGGCATATGGTGTGGTGGATGTCAACTGTGTGTGGAACCCACCCGCACTGATAGCCAGGGCGGGGGAGACAAGGTTACCATTGTGGTACCGCCCTTGACTCCAGCAGTAAAAGAAATGCCAACGAATACAACACAGCCAGTGAGTCGGAAGAACCTGATAAGAACCTGACTGTGTTTAAGCTCAAGGTTGCAGTGGTAACATTTAAGAAGATTGAAAGACACAGTGGTCTTTTTGCGTATTTACCACATGGGCGCTCATTCGAAGGACTCTAACCGATGCCCTGCTCCCGAACAAGGGGAATGTTTAACACTGGGAAATCAAATTGGTCCTGCAGCAGGTTATATTGAATACTGTGCATACTCGAAGGTCTTCGGTTGTCGTAAAAACTACAAGTACCAAGTGGCCATAGAGGAGGCCAGCATGAGATGTCAAAGTGGTCATACAAGGGTCAAGCCAAACCCCCTTATACAGTTGAAAGCCTTTGGCACGTAGTGATGGTAAAGTGAACTGTGTAGCTGGCAAATGTTACCCCGACAGAGGGATGCCTTTGAAGTGGGGTGAATAGTAACGCACCCATGAACATTGTGTTGACAACAGTGAGCTCTGCTGAGCGATGTCCACAGTGAGAGGTTGTTTAAAAAGACATTGAGACTCGTGATTACAACAGCTGAAATTCTGGCTGTAGTGAACCCTACGCAGGGAGGCTAACACAGTGAGAGGATTGGAGCCCGGTTGAGGGGGAGTCCAGGGGCGAAGATTCCTCACCCTACAGAGGAAGCCAGAAATGAACTTTTGTTTTGTGAATTTGATACATCAGGCCCTTAGAGGCAAGAGACTTTTAGGAAAGAGACTTGGCCACCGAAGATCCGGATATAGCTAGAAGAAACTGTAGCCTCATACTGGAGAAGCCCAGGCTGTGCTCAAGAGTCTCGCCTTGTCCTGTGCTAAAAACATGGGGAAGGGAGACCCCGGCCATAGCATCCTTACTTATCATTTTGTGAACGCTTCTTTCTTTTCTTGTGAACACTATCCCACACTATTTTGTAACTTAGCAGTAAGGATTGGCAATATATATATATATTTACTTTAGTATAGGCTCTTTTTATTTGACAACACGCCACTAGGACTGCCTTATTATTATTTGATGGTCGTAGCTTCCACCCATCTTATATTTAGGTTTAGATTGGGCGTTTTTCTCACCCATTTATACAGTTTAATAAACACCCTTGAACTGTGATCACCTTTGTCTGTCTTTACTGTTGCCACCAAGAGTTCCTTACATATGGTGTCAGAGTGGGATATGACTCAATTGAAACTAATTGTGGAACCCTACAATTTCATCCTTCTGTGGCCACCAAGGAATCAATAAGTTTTGATATCTGTAGCAGTAGGGAAGCTATTATTCCCCCTAGGAAAAGTGGAATGGTTCCTACAGACTTGGTCCTGATGCCCCCTACAGGGTGCTATATAAGATTGCCCCCAAAATCTGGCCTAGCATGGAAGTTCGGGATAGACGTCTCAGCAGGTGTCATCGATCCTAACTTCCGGGGAGATGTGAAGGTTCTCTTACAGAATCATGGTGAGATCCCTTTTGAAATATGTCAGGGAGATCAAATTGCCCAAGGAATTTTGGAAAGGGCTCTATTTCCTCAGTTTAAAGAAAGTGAACCAGATGAAACAGATAGAGGTTCCTTAGGCTTTGGGGAAGCTGATAAACCTTTTGAGATCGAAGAAAGGAAGGGAGAAGAGTCTACCATCTACCCCGACCTAGACTTCGCCCAACGAAATGATCCAACTCTCGCTGAAGTTTTTCTACAAGCTATTCCGGAAGGAGAAGGCTTAGAGAAAGGGAACCCTTTTTTCTTAAAATAGGATTACTTTACAGAAGAGAGACATCTACGGAAGGATTAGTAAAAACACAGTTGCTAATACCCAAAAGCCACTGAAAGGTTGTGCTGGAGATTGCCCAATTCCATCTTATCGGTGGCAGTTAGGGCAATCTAAAACCCAGGCACATATTAGTGGAAAGGGAAAGTTTTACTGGCCAGGTATCCACGCCAAAATAAAGACCTTCACCAAACATGCAAAATATGTCAAAAGACCAGCACACACATCCCATTATCGATTATAGAAGTCCCTTTTTCAAGAATCGTAATGGACATAGTTGGACCTATAGAAACATCCAAGCTAGGCAAAAAAGATGTCCTTGTAATTGTGGACTATGCCACCTGCTATCCCAAAGCATTCCCAATGGGAAATAATAACACACAGCAAATCCTTATACATCTTCTACCGTATTTGTCCAGGGTTGACTTTCCCAAGAAAATACTAACGGACCAAGCTTCGAATTCTATGAGTAAGCTCATGGCAGAAGTCAAAGAGCTACTCCACATTACCGCATTGCAAACTTCTGTATATCATCCCCAAACTGATTGCTTAGAAAGATTCAATACAACTCTGAAGTTAATTTTACAAAAAATGATAGATAAAGACGGGAAATACTGGGATCAAATAATCCTGTGGGCACTATTTTCAGTAAGGAAAACTCCCCAGGCCTCCACAGGCTTCACCCCTTTTGAACTGCTCTATGGCAGAGAGCCTAGCGATGTCCTGGACATGCTCTGGGAAACCTGGGAGGAACGAGAAGCGGCAACCACTCCCATCTCGCAAACCGCCACCAGAATGCAAGAACATATGAAATTGGTTCGATATCTAGTTTGTACTCATATGAAAAAGGCCCATAGACAACAAAAATCTACTTACAACAAGAAGGTGAGCTTAAGATCATTCTCCATAGGACAGAAAGTTCTGGTCCACTTGCCCACCTCAGAAAACAAACGTGTCTCTGAGTGGCACAGACCCTATGAGATAGTAGAACTAACAGGAACCTGTACTTATAAAGTACCCCAACCGGACAGAAAACAGAAGGTCCATTTGTATCACGTAAATCTCTTGAAAGAGAGCCCATCAGCCACCCATGCCAAAGTATTAGCCTGTCTGTTCCAGAAGAGAGAGAAAACTTTGAATTAATTCCGCCGGAGCTATCTATCCAACAACAAGACGATCTAAAAGATGTAGTTACCTCATTTACCAATGTGTTTTAAGAAAGCCAGGAAGAGTAAAAGGCACATTCCACTATATTAGAACACCTAACGGTAAAGTTGTTAATTTAAAACCATATAGACTGCCAGAATCCTGTAAACATATAGTGATCCAGGAAGTCAACAAAATGTTGAAAGCCAATATCATCGAGCCTTCTTCAAGCCCATGGTCCTCTCCTATCGTGTTAGTCACTAAACCTGACCGTTTCTGGAGATTCTGCATAGACCTCTGACAGGTTAATGCTATTTCGGACTGGGTTGCCTATCCCATGTCATGCATCGATGACCTAATTTATAAACTCGGAGCAGCCACCACTGTATCTACCCTAGACTAAACAAAAGAGTACTGGTACGTTCCTGTATATAGGCCAGAAAAGGTAAAGACCACATTTTCAACACTGCTAGGACTATTTCAGTTCAAAGTCCTCCCTTTTGGCTTACACAGCACGCCAGCCACTTTCCAACGTCTCATTGATAAAATCCTGCAACCCTATTCCAATTTCTGTGCAGCTTATATTGATCGATATTGTCATTTATAGTAAAACTAGGGAGGACCATCTCCTCCATCTTTATACCATCATGAAAGTCCTCAGAGGGGCTGGCCTAACTGCTAACCCAGCTAAATACAGACTGGCCCAGTCAGCCATAAAGGACTTTGGCTTCTTTGTAGGGAATGGGAATGTACAGCCTCAACATGAGAAAGTAAAAGCTGTCTTGGGTACACCAACCTTCAAGACCAAAAGGGATCGTAGAGCTTTTGTTGGGTTAATAGGATGTTATCGTAGGTTTATGCCCAACTTTTCAGCCAAAATAGCTAGGCTAACAGATAAACTTAAGAATGCCGAACCCCAGAAACTTAATTGGAATGACGAGGATGATATATACTATAATACCCTGAAACAGACTCTGTGCCGAAACCCAATCCTGAAGGTAGTCGACTTCTCTAAAGAGTTCAAATTGCAGACGGATGCCTCCCTTACAGGGTTAGGAGCAGTCCTGTCCCAAATTTGCGACGGATTAGAACACCTCATCTTATTTGCTAGTTTTCCAACGTGAAAAAAAACTCTGTTTTGGAACTTGAAGCCTTGGCCATTAAGTGAGCATTTATCCATCTTAGATACTAAATGCACACTTGTTACAGACCACTCTCACCTAGTTTGGATTAGGCAACGCAAAGACTCCAACCCTCGGGTCATGCGATAGATTCTAGACCTACAACCTGTAGGGATATATATAGCAGTATTTGTAAAAGCAGCTATTACAAAATGTATGCAGATGACAGGGTTTTCAGTAGCAGCCAGTAAACTAGGTGCTCATTTTAAATGTACTCAGTAAAATGTTCAGCAAAATAGTTTCAGTAGCAACCAGTAAAATGGATACAAGTGGGTGCAAACTAGGGACACAGATCAGCATGTTAATGGGGTCAACCTGAAGGTGGAAAAGAGATGGGCAGGTGAAATGCCACTGGACAGTGAAGTAGGCCTTTTAGGATAAAACAGAATGCAGAAAAAGACAGAGTTTCAATGGGCATATATACTAATTAGGTCCATTTTATCTGTGAAGAACTGCATTGGGAAATAACATATATAACAGACTAACTCTCCTATAACAAAAACCCCAGTAACTAATTAATTGTCCCGGTTAACATTGTAATGCAGTTCAGTAAACACGGATGGAAATTCATTCTGTTCCATGGAGAAGACAATATGCACAGTAAAAAAATAAAATGAGCTGTCTTATTGTGCTGTCTGAAAACTCCTTTTGTTCTCGTAGGAAGTAAATAGTTCATGAAGGCCCTTGTAATGTGATTGGCTAATGTGGTCAGAAGTTTTGGAGGTGTCAAAGGAAAGGCAGGGCTAATTTTGATGGACAGACAGAGAGAATATAGGGAGTTGAGCTGAGGGGAGTAGTCAGTCATTCTGGGATTCTGCTTCTTGCCTGTGTCACGATCCGGTGCTGGACTCCTGGGCTGCAATCTGAAGACAGTGCTGAGGGAGGTGGAGCCCTGGCTTGAAGTATTCCCTGAGAAGGCTGTTGTACTCTCGCGCAGATTGCCACGACAGAAAGATTAACCAGGCAAAGCGCAGGAATTCTGCAAATCATTGTAAGTGAGTTTTATAATTAAGGAGAACGTGGGATGAGTGCATTGCAATTCGGTCAGCATAGGGATCTAGGTTTAAAGCAAAATGTCATATTTTTCCTTCCTTTTTTTTTTTTCTTTGTACATCTTTAAAGAGAACAGCATGTCACGTTAACAAATGCTTTCCATATTTTTGCCATGTGTTTGTGTCTTATCTCTTAGAGGGTCGAAGCCGTGCCCGCTGTTGGTAAGAAACTATGACTGTGATATCATGAAATGTAACATTTTGTTTCTGATTATATACCCGCTGAGTTCAAACAAAATAATAATAATAATTATAATAGCAGAAACGAGGCTGGTGCTGTTTTTTATTGTTTCACTCCATGCATCTGATGTTCACTATTTCAGGGGGAAAAGGAGTCTAGAGGGCTCTGGTGTTCACACCAAAGTGGTAAAAAGTACAGCTGGAGGTAAAATCAGAGAAAACTGGATGTTTGTCTAGGTAGAATGGAAGAGTTGTGTGTGTGTTAATGTGCTTCACCTTGCATGCAAAAAGGGGAAGCTGTGTCCTTCATGGGACTTAGGTCTTTGTTGTAAATAAACCATTGACATGAGCTACATGCAAAAAGTGACATTATTTATGGTATTACTGGGTTCCCTAAAAGCGTACTAAGCCTGGGGGTTGACTACCGTCAGCCCAAAGTGTGTCATAATTATAAAGAGGGAAAGTTTGTCTTATCATAAGGCAGTGTTAGAGAAGGTATGCTCATCACTATACCACAAAAATAAGATACCACTAAAAAACTACAGCCAAAGTAAGCTAGCACTAAATTACCACCAAAATAGGAATTTGCTTCACAGACAAAACCTCATTGTTTCGCCGTGGAACACCGAAAAGGAAAAGATCAGGAAAATTCCCAGTTGCCCTGTGAAACAAATGTGGCTACATCGCATGGAGGGCCGTTTACCTCACATGCCCCAACACAAGGGCCAGGCAGGACCAGGCAATTGACAATAACTATACACACCTGACGCCACGTTCCCTTCCCCACAGGAATAAAAGGTGGAGCATGAGAGCACACGAAGAGCAAGGCCAACGGTACAAGGAAGCAGTCATTCCAGGGCGGCAGTTCAAATGGAGGAGAAAGGCGGCAAGACCTGAGAGGATGTCAAGAAGGGAATTTCCCTTGCCCTTTTCAACCCAGACCCGCAAAGCCTCTGACAAAAGAAACATAAGACCGGGAATCGCAGCCCGCGAATGGTGTGGCGGATGTCAACCGTACATGGAGCCCTCCCGCACTGATAGCCAGGGCGGGGAGACGAGGTTGCCATTGTGGTACCACCCTTGACTTCAATGGCAAAAGAAACCCCAACAAATACAACACAGCCGGTGAGTCTGAAGAACCTGATAGGAACCAGACTGTGTTTAAACTCAAGGTTGCAGTGGCAACATTTAAGAAGATTAAAAGGCATATAGGTCTTTTTGTGTATTTATTTGGTATCAGAGTTAGAATGGTCCGGCACCACGTGGGCGCTCATTCGAAGGACTCTAACTGATGCCCTGTTCCTGAACAAGGAGAATGTGTAACACTGGGAAATCAAATTGGTCCTGCAGTGGGTTATCTTGAATCCCGTGCATAGTCAAAAGTCTTTGGTTGATGTCAAAACCACAAGTACCAAGAGGCCTTAGGGGAGGCTGGCGTGAGATGTCAAAGTAGTCATACGAGGGTCAAGCCAAACCCCTTGTACAGTCAAAAGTCTTTGACACGTAGTGAAGGCAAAGTGAACTGTGTAGCTGGAAAACGTGAACCCAACTGAGGGAAGCCTGCGAAGTGTGGTGAATAGTAACGCACCCTTGAACATTGAGTTGACAACAGTGAACCTGGCCGAGGGATGTCCACATTGAGAGGTTGTTTAAAAAGACATTGGGGCTCGTGATTACAACAACTGCAATTCTGTTGAATGAAAGGCTGTAGTGAACACGACAGAGGGAGGCTAACACAGTGAGAGGATCGGAGCCCGGTTGAGGGGGATCCAGGGGTGAAACGTCCTCACCTTACAGAGGAAACCAGAAAGGAACATTTGTTTTGTAAATTTGATACATCAGGCCCTCAGAGGCAAGAGACTTTTAGGAAAGAGACTTAGCCACCGAAGGTTCGGATATAGCTACAAGAAACTGTAGCCTCATAGAGTGTGCTGTGCTCAAGAGTCCAGCCTTGTCCCGTGCTAAAAACGCGGGGAAGAGAGACCCCAGCCATAGCATCCTGACTTATCATTTTGTGAACACTTCTTTCTTTTCTTGTGAACACTATCCCACACTATTTTGTAACCTTTTTAGTATAGGCCCTTTTTATTTGACAAGACGCCACTAGGACTGCCTTATTATTATTGATGGTCGTAGCTTGCTCCCATCGTAGATTTAGGTTTAGATTAGGCATTTTGCTCACCCATTTATACAGTTTAATAAACACCCTGGAACTGTGATTACTTGTGTCTGTCTTTAGTGTTGCCACCATGAGTTGCTTACAGCATCTTCAGTAGGTGAATGAGACAGTGCCACAAGCCCCACCCGCGGCTCGCCCACTCCTAACATTTTTAAAAAGATGCACTCGCGTCTGCTTTTATTTCAGCCTAACTGCCAGCAGGCCGACTGCTGGCAATCAGGCTGAAATAAAAGCAGACGCAAGTCCATCTTTTTTTCCTTCTTTTTTTAAATGTTAGGCGTGGGCGAGAAGCGGGAGGTGCTTGCGGCCTGCCCCTGCTTTGGGCAGGCACTGGCCCGAGAGGGGGTCAGCCCAGAGTCCTATGTGGGATATGCCGGCCTGAGACCCGCTGGCTCACCCATCTCTAGTGTGCAATGGGTGCCAGGTTTCCATGGGGCAGATGGGGGTGCCATCCAGGGTTGGGGGTGTAGGGGAGCTAGATTATGGCCTCTTAACCTGGGGCCTCAATTTAGGGAGGGGTGTGGGTGGTGGGGCAGGCCAGGGTGAGCACCACCCAAGTAGGACCACAGGGGTAATGGACAGTACACCCGCAAGTGTGGTCAGAGGGTTCAATGTGTGGGATGCTGGGGGGGGGGGTGCCGCCCAAGGAGGACAACAGGATCACCTTTGGGGACGGGTAGGGGGACTCCGTACGGCCCCAGGTTTGTCCACAGGGATGAAGGGAGGCGGAACTCCATCATCCCAGTGAGCAACAGCAGGGGGAGGAGCTAGGCCACCCCCCCACAACAGGAGCAGAAGGGGAATAGTACGTCACTGAGCTGGATAACTCAGGGTGGGGGAGATGGCCGGAACACCGTCAACTGCAGAGAGTGGGGAGAGATTTTGGACGGCGCCCCCCACCCCCCAGCGGCAGTGCAGCAGTGATGGAGTTTAAAATGAGTGGGGAGAGATTTGGATGCCCCCCCCAAGCAGCGGTGGAGCGGTAATGGGGTATGCGCCCCACGCTACAACGCTTTGGACGAGGAGGTGAGCAGAGATTTGAGCTGAAGGCGCATTGCTGTTTGGGGAGGGGAAGGATAAGTTTGGTGGTGTGAAGGATGTTGGAGGTGTATTTGGTGGGTAAAGGATGTGATTAGATAAGTATAATGAACATTAAAAGAATAAAGGAAAACAAATATTAATTATGAAGGAAGAGTGGATATCCCAGGTTGGAACATGATTGGGCGGGTAATATTAGTAAATGAAATGGCATTGCCGAACTTGACAGCCAAGAAGGTGGATTGAAAGGGATGATGAGGATAAAGAGAGTGACAGTTGGGATGAGCCGGGGGCTGGGGAGGAGGATATGATAAGTCATTTATAATGCACCTGAACACTAGTGTTTCTAGGAAGGACAAGATGAGGGAGGGAACAGAAAGGGAGACCAAAACAGTGATCTTACTAAGCCTTGTGTCATTCAGATTGTGCAAGTACGAGATGCAAAGTGAAAGGGGGAGGGAGAGGGGAAGAGCCTGTGGAAGAAAGGGGGAAGTGCAATCAGGGCAGCAACGCTGAAAGTGCAGCTGGGGCAACACTGCTCTGGGTATTTGAAGGAAGAAGGGGCCTGTAGGGCCCAGATATAGCCCCTAGTGTGTGGTAGGCCTGGAGGCAGTGCAGGGGTTACGTGCCAAAGGAGGGCCTGGTACCTATGAGACTCTGAGGGTAACCAGTCAGCGCAGTATACAGGTTGGTTAGCAGGGGAGAGCGAGAAAGAGAAAAGCAGAAGAAGAGGGAGGTCTTGAGCTGCTTCAGGTGGTCCAGCACATGTTTGAAAGGGCCAGGGAGGTCATTCCAGAGGGAGACCCTTCTAGGAGAGAGGTCTACCCCCACTCTCTGCCTGGTGGAGTGTCTGACCACCAGGAATTTGGAGGTGGCTGAGCGAAGGGCTCGAGAAGGAAGGATCGAGAAGGAGGGAAGGTGAAGATAGTTTTGGTTTCTATGTTAAAGTGAGGACAGGGATCTGGTGGTAAGGTAAGTGGTGATTGGTTAAGTGAGAGAAGAGTCCAGTAGTTAAGGTGAAATAGTGGGTGGCCTACTCTAGTGTTAAGGGGCATGAGGTATCGAGCCCGGGCCCGGCATAGAGCAAGGAAAGGGGGTGTATTAATTGTATGGCCCCTCTGGGCCTTGTGGTTTAGGAGCTTGTCGATACTGCAGGCCAGTCCCGTGCCTTTTTACGGCCTAGTTATTGGTTGCCCCACCCGGGACCGGGCTGGGGGGTACAGGAGGAAGTAGGAAGCCAGCAATCTTCGGGCGGGGAAGGGGTTGTTGCAGGAGGGGTAGCAGCAACCGGGTTGAAGGGGTTCCTACAAGAAGGAATAGTGGGGATAGACATATTGGGTCAAGAAGTTGGTGGATTTGCCTGAACAGCAACACAGTAATAATTTTGTTATACCTCTATTCTTTTTTTTGGTTTAAGTGGAACTTTGGTTGGGTTTCAGTTGAGTTTGGGGACAGTTAAGATGGGGTGAATACAGGTCAACAAAGAAGTTTAGACTAATGGGAAACTGGGATGATCAAGGATGGAGAGAAGGTCATTTTAACTGCGAAAGTTTGGATAGGGAGAAGGAGAGTTGAATGGGAGGGGGCGAACATTGTAGTGGTGTGTTATTAAACATTCCCAGAACACGGATGGAGAGGGTGGCTTCAAAAAGAAAAACAAGAAAGAAGAGAAAAGGTCAAAGGAAAGGAAAGGAAAGGTTTCTAGGATATATATAAACAATAATTTAAAAAAATGAATAAATAAAAATAGTGGAGTGTAAAAATGGGCTATATCACAGTCTGTGCGATCGGATGAAGGGTCGGAAGCAGAGCGGCAAACAGGGGGATAAAATGGGCAGTGATGCTACATGAAGTATCAGGTTGTGTGGATTGAACTGCATGGACGGGGGTGCAGTGGGGGGAACAGTGATGATATGGAACATTTGCAAGGGTGAGCATGAGGGCGCATTGGCATAGATGAAGGGATGCTGTGTCACTGCTTGCAGTGTGCAGAAGGAATTAAACAGCAAGGACAGAGGACGTGGGTATGGCAACCAGTACAACAGGGGGACAGCAGGTGAGGTGCATAGCAAAGAGCGCAGGAGCAAGTAGTTACAATGGGTGAACACGGGGTACATTGACAAATGAGGAGGATAGTGGAGTCACTGCGTGGGGGAGAAGGAATTAAACTCCATGGACGGAAGGTGCAGGTACGGCCCTGGTGCAGAGGGAGAGCAATAAGGAGGGGAGCTGGGTAAGGAGCGCGGAGCAATTGTTGTGGATGGGGTGAGTACAGGGGAGTACCCATGCAAGAGAACATTGGTTGGTAGATGGCCAGAGATGCTGTTCAGTACGCTGGCTCCTAAGCAAATGAGGTGGGGGTTGGTCTAAGGCAGTGATCTTCAAACATTTTTGGCCAGGGCCCCCCTGAGCAAAATTTGGGCAGGCGGCCCCCCCCCCCAAAAATGTCAAATGGACAGTATTTATTGCGAGCCATCACCGCACCCTACTCCCATTATAATCCCTGGGCTCCCTCATACCACGCCTGTAAAGACGCCAGAGGGGGGTGTCTGTACTTCCGCTCTCTATATGGTAGCAGAGAGGCACAGAGGACCCCAGCCAAGATTCTCTATTATTGGTACGTGGTCGAGCAATCAAGGCCTAGCTTCTCAGGAGGTGATGCAGGCTGGTTCTTATGTACATTGTAGTCCCAAAGCACCCACAAAGAAATGTCCGCACACTGTTATCAGTTAAAACACAGTTTTTATATAATTAATATTCAAAGGTATGTACAATATCACGATAACTCACTTTGTGCTCAGAAAATCAACAATGGTAAATATATACAGTTCTAAACTGGTACCACAAAGATTATTAGATCTCATTAAAGTGCATCAACTATACGGTCAAAATGGCACACAGATCAATAAAGAGGAAACCAGCAGTAGAAAGTGGAAGGAAAGCAAGATGGTTGAACAATTGGCAGAATACTGGTCCCGCTACCTAGGCTCAATTCTGTGTGGAGATCCCCCCACCTGGCAACATGTAGAATAAAGATACAAGCCCAGTCCATATATTGTTCACACTAGACTTCCCAATAGTTCTGCAACCCCAAAGTACCTGGCGTTGTAGCGTTCCTCGTCTGGGAATCGACGGCCCTTCTTGAGTGCCCTCCCTTTAAGGCAGGAATCACGGGTCGTCGAACATCCGACGGAGAACAGGTTGAGCTATGCCGGTGAAGTGCCCGGGTCGTTCCTAGCGGTGCTCTTTGATGGGGAAGCGTAAACGTCCTGCAAGGAAGAGGCGTGCGGGGCACCTCGGTGTCGATAGTTCTGGAACGCAAAGAGTTTGAAGAACTGTGGCCCAGCAAGGGCGTCGAGTTGTCAGCATCTCTGTGGTCCTCGGGTGGCGGGAAACCCACCGGTGGATGTTCCTCGGCGCGTCAACGGTCAGGCCTTCTCCAGCAGGATACAGCGGCGACGATGCGGACGAGAGCGTCCTTGGATTCGAATGTTCTTAGGCAAACAGGAGCACGGCGGCTCCAGTCGTCGAAGGCGGTCGTCGACAGTGGCGGACAACAGTCCGGGCGCTTCTCCTTGGGATTCCGCAGCAGTCCCCGTCTCGGGTCGGCAGCCTGTCGAAGGTCTGTCTACCAGGGAGCTTTGGCAAAGATCAGCTGGTGCACGATGGTCCCTCGTAGCTCGGGAAGAGGGCACCTTACCAGGTTCTCTCTGGGTCAGTCCTTGGAGACACAGCAGCTTTCAGATTGTGAAGGAGAGCAACAGCAATACTTCTCGTCCAGCGGGGCTTCAAGGTTAAGCTTCAGTTCCTCCAGTTACTCGTCGTAGTGGACCTCAGCTTCTGAACACGATTCCTAGCAGTGAGAGGTCCCCAGATATACTATTGATCTCCCATTTATTCCGCTAGGTCACACTCACGCATCCAATCACGACTACGGGCATTCATGCAGGCAGGCCGCCAATCAGGCACACAGTGCATTCAGGCCATTCACTTCTCTCCAGACACTCACAACAAGTTGTGTGTATTGGGACAAGTACCGAGCCATTCAACACTCCATACTGCATTCATACCGGTTTCAGACAGGGCTGTCTCAGTCATTGTGTTAACCGCCAGATACTAGACACCCACAACAGAGAATGCGTATTTGTCACACACTCCATTCACCCAGGTCCCACCCACAGGCGTACCCACAACATACGGTTGTTGAGAAGGCTCCAGCCAGTCTGGTCAGCACTTGCCCCACACTACCATATATGGAACTTCCACCCAGCAGCCAGTCAGGGGGAAGGGACAGAGCCAGGGCTTCCCGGAACTTTGGGAATATCAAGGTAACAGGCGATGGAAGGCAAGAGGTCATGGGAGCCATTTTGTCTCCATCAGGAATATACCGATTCCAATGACAGGACCTGGGCATCCCGAAATGGAGGACGCTCAGGGCACCAGTCAATTCAGCACGTAGCTGCCACCAGCCCTTACCCTGCTCTGTGGGTCACACACAGGTGCCCAGAAACATACACTAGGGGCAGAGGGTTGCACCCCTACCCATGGGTGCCATAAGGGTATCCAATGGGTCTGTTCACCAAAACCAAAGGAGAGAGCTGCACCACCAGGAGTCCCACATGAACTCCTGCGCGGAAAACACGACAGAACACATGATAAAAACCAGTAAAGGACAAGGATACAGAGGCCCTGTCCCTCCGGTGCATTTCCAGCATCACAGTCGCCCTCCTCCCCCCAGACTGAGGTTAGGGTGCCTAATCTTCCACGAGATAGACACCCTCATCCAGACGGTCAACATACCTTCTGGAAAGGCCATCTGCATTATCGTGACTCTTCCCTGGTCTATGCTCTATGGTGAAGTCTAGCCCTTGCAGGCTAATGGACCACCTGAGCAGTTTTGGGTGTTCACCCTTCATCTACATAAGCCACTTCAGGGGCTTATGATCGGTTTGGACCTTGAAGGTAGACCCGGTAAGGTAGGGTCTAAAACGCCTAAGGCTTCAAACTATACTAAAACATTCCTTTTCAACAGTAGCCCACCTAAGTTCCTTACCCTTAAATTGTCTACTGATGAATATGATAGGATGTTCCCTTCCTTTGTCATCTAACTGGGACAATACAGCTCCAATTCTGGTGTTGCAGGCATCCGTATGGACGATAAAGGGTCGGCTGTAGTGAGGCGCACACAACACAAGTGCCGTACACAGACTTTCTTTCAAGCCATCAAAGGCCCTCTGACAGTCTTCAGTCCAATTAACCTTCCTAGGTTGTTTGGGTGAAGTCAGAGCTGTCAGGGGTGCAGCTATGGTTCCATAGTCTGCCATGAAATTGTGATAATACCCAGTGAGGCCTAAAAAGGCTCTCACCTGGGTTTGAGTAGTGGGAGTCTCCCAGTCACGTACATCCTGTACCTTACTTGGGAGAGGTTGGATTTGACCCCCTCCTACCTCATGACCAAGATACGTGAATTTCCCCTGAGCTATCTTGCACTTGGTGGCCTTGATAGTGAGGTTAGCCCTTTTCAAAGCCTGCAACACCCTATTCAGATGAGTCAAGTGCTCTTCCCAGGTGGAACTGTAGATGGCAATGTCGTCTAAGTAAGCCACACAAAAGGTTTCCAGCCCACTGAGCGCATGGTTGACCAATCTCTGGAAGGTGGCAGGGGCATTCCTCAACCCAAAAGGCATGACCCTAAACTGGTAAAGTCCCTCTGGTGTTGAGAACGCCGTCTTTTCCTTGGCATGGTCCATCAGAGCTATTTGCCAATAGCCTGAGGTAAGGTCAAAGGTGCTCACAAACTTGGCAGCACCTATGGTGTCCACGAGCTCATCAGCCCTGGGCAATGGTGCACATCAGTTTTGGTGACGGCATTGACTCCTCGGTAGTCCACACAGAACCTCCAATCCTTGGTACCTGCCTGGGAACTTGCCTTGGGGACAAGGACCACTGGACTGGACCAGGGACTGGTTGAGGGTTCAATAACACCCAGATCCAACATCTTGGCGTCCTCAGCCTGGATGTGGTTCTTAACTGTATCTGACATACGGTAGCACCTGCTTTTGACAGGCACACTGTCACCAGTGTCAATCTCATGCCTACATCACGGTGTAAGGCATGATGTCAGTGAGAACAGAGAGGCGTACTGCCGGAGCAAAGTCCTGCAGGCCTTCTGCTGCTCTGTCGTCAGATCGGGAGAGAGATGTACTCCCTCCACTGAGCCATCCTGAGGGTTGCTATGCAGCAGATCAGGAAGGGGCTCACTCTCATCCTCTTCTTGCTCTGAAGCTAGCAAGAGACATGAGACTTCGGCTCGCCTGTGGAAAGGCTTGAGCCTGTTAACATGGAATACCTGAGTGGCTACCCCAGAGGCTCCCATGTCAACCAGATAATTGACCTCGCCCATCTTGGAGATACTCCTGAAGGGTCCAGTCCATTTATCTCCCAAAGCCCGAGGCTTGGTAGGCTCCATCACGAGGACCTCCTGTCCTGGAGTCCAATCCACTTGCGATGCTTTAAGGTCATGCCAGTACTTATTCAATTCCTGGCTGGCCTTGAGATTTGCTGTTGCCTGACCCATCATCTGTGTCATCCTCCGTCTGATGCCTAACACCTAGTCCCCCACTTGCTTGGCGGGACCTGGAGGGGTGGCCTCCAAACCTTCTCTGATTAAGGCAAGGGGCCCCCTGACAGGATGTCCAAAGAGTGACTCAAAGGGGCTGAAACCAACACCCTCTTGAGGTACCTCTATGTAAGCAAACAGCAGGCATGGCAGGCGAATATCCCACTTCTTCCTTAGGGGCTCTTCAAAAGCGCCTAGCATGCCCTTGAGAGTTTTGTTAAATCTCTCAACCAGACCGTTGGTCTGGTGGTGGTAAGAGGTGGAGAATTTACAGGTTACCCCACACTCTTTCCACATGGTTTTCATGTAACTAGACATGAAGTTGGATCCTCTGTAAGAGACAACCTCCTTAGGGAATCCAACATGGGTGAAAATGCCCAGGAGAGCCCTGGCAACCACAATGGCAGTAATAGTCCAAAGGGGTATAGCCTCAGGGTACCTGGTGGCATGATCGACCAAGACCAGGATGAACCGATGTCCACCTGAAGTGGGAAGGTCAAGGGGACCGACAATGTCAATGCCCACCCTCTCAAATGGTATGCCAACCACTGCAATGGCTGCAGTAGGGCAATGACACTGCCTCCAGTCTTGCCAGACAAGTGGGGCAGCTCCTGCAGTGGGACTCCACTTCTACTCCCATCCGGGGCCAGTAGAAATGGGACCAGAGCCTCTACTTAGTCTTCTTGGTCCCAAGATGACCAGCTAAGGGCACCTCATGCGCCAACTGCAGTAGGAAGGGCTTGTAAACCTGGGGTACCACCAACCTCTTGAGGGCACCAGGTTCAGGCTTAGTGGGCTCACTAACAAGAATCTCACCCTCCCAATAGATTCAGAATGTCCTAGGCATTTCTCCTTGTGCCTGGGACAGGGCCTGTTTCATCAGACCCTCGAGAGAGTGGCACTCTCTCTGTCCCTTACAGAAGTTCGCCCGAGAGGGTCCCCCGTCAGCTAACAAGCATTGAAGGTCAGGATGATCCTCTGGGTTGAGAGCCTCTCCCACAGGAGAGTCTTCTGTCTCTTCTCCCACAGGAGTTGAGACGGGATTCACCACTGGACCCAGCCTGTCCGGAGCATGGATCCCAATGGGTGCTGTCGGAACAGCAGGAAGAGCAGGGGCTCCCTCCACAGAGGTGGCCTTCTTTCCTTCGCGCCTTGGGTTTCCCCATCGGCGAAAGTGCCGGGCTCGCAGCCGGACCCTGTGTGACCTGCGATTGGGTGACTGCCACAGCAGCCATGGGTAGACCATCCGTGATCATCCCCAACTCGACCAAATCATTTCCCAACAAAATGTTTGCAGGTACATTGTCCTGAACCAGGACCGGAAGCTTTGCTGTTTTGTCTCCAATCGTAATGTTGACTAGGGCTACAGGCGATAATTTGGGAGGCCAACCAGCTAACCTGCTGGTTCTCAGAGGAGCACCTACATAGTCCTCTGGCTTGAGCAGGGTCCTGTCCACCACTGTCATGCTTGCCCCAGTGTCTCTCAAACCAGTAGAAGGCTGGCCATTCAAGAGGACACTTCTCAAAAACCTACGAGTGTTTTGTGGGATAGTCGCCAGTACTTCTGCGTACTGGTCCCAGGCCCCAAGGGACACTAAGGAAATCTCTACGGGAGCACTGAAGGTGATCCCAGTAGAGGAGGGGAGGAGAGTGTCCTCCACCTCAGGTATGGAGTAGGGGTAGGTCAGGCTGACAGCCTGGACTCCAAGTGCCTTACCCTTACACTTGGGGTCACCGCTTCGGTGCTTCAGAGCCCCACAATCCCAACAAGTGCCGGGAGTGCGGGGTACAGTACTGGAACCACTGGGACCCTGCTTTACAGCAGGTGGACCACTACTCTTACTCCCACCCACAACAGACCTATCCCCACTAGGTTATAGGGTCTTAGGAGAGGAAGGTTTTGGTTTACCCGATTGTGACTGCTTTTGGGACTCCTCAGCTTTCTGAGAGGCCCCCTTTTCTTTGTCCTTGTCCTTCCCACTGGAGTCCTTAGGGGACACCCGGTGGGAGACTGTCATGATGCCTAGCCCCGGGGAACCAGACCAGGTCCAGCAACCCCGGAAGCAGGCATCAAGTTATTTTGAGCAAGCCCAAAAAACCCCTGCTAGGGGCTGTTTGGGTGCGGTCCTGGCACCTATGGCGCCAGGCTCATATGGAGAGTCAGTCCTGGCGCCATAGGCACCAGGCTCATAGAGTAGAACTTACCTGATGCAGACCATGCTGCAGAGCTCCAAGCCAAATGAGGCTTGGAAGGGACTATTTTACCTAGGGACTATTTTTTTACTCGGGTGGGGCTGGGGAGGAATACTTACCTGGGACTACTTTGGAGGCTATTTAAACCACGCCCGAAGAGCAGCACACGCTTCGCGTTATTCTGCATCCAGCAGCGTAACGCTCACCGTGTCTGCAAGCCTGCATCCAGTCTTCTGCCACGCCCGCCTCAAGTCTGCAGCTCCTAGAAAAAGGGTGGAACAGAAGGAGAAGAGGTTAGAATAAGAGCAAAACCTTCGATCCTTACCTGAATTCCGGATCCACCTTGCCTCCGAGCTGGAAGAAAGAAGCATTTAAGCGCGCCGCCTCGCCTGCTGCAGCGCCGCGCTGAACTCACCGGCCTTCGCAGCCTCCTCACGATCCACCGCATCCTTCTGCACGTTCCCGCCGCAACTCTGGCACCTAAGGGGAACACAAGAACAGCAAAGGTGAGCCAAGGGAATAAACAGAGGCAGTAGTAACTACCCACATAGACTTACCTGATTACCGCCGGGGGTACTATTCCTCTTCACGGGTCAGCGCAGTCTCCATTGCATCCTCGCCATACCCCGGCCCCTAAGGGGAACAAAAGGAGAACAAGGTGAGACGAAGGGACAAACAAGTGGAACTCTTCTCACCACAATAGACTTACCTCATTTTACCGCCGGAGGCATTATTCCCCGAACTTCATATTTTCTCTCCACACCTGAATAAGGGAGCAAGCCACAGGTTACATTCTGGCCTTATTTTATTGAACTGTGTAGGATAAACCAAATCCTTACCTGAACTTCGTCAGCTACCACGAGGAACTCTTCGCTGGGGTCAAGCTGCAAACTGCAAGGAGTCGGACAAGAGTGAAAGTCAGACATGTGAACTCTTACGAACTACATACTTTTCGGAGTCAATATTGTTCTGGAACTCACCAATTCCTTCGAGCCATTGAAGCAACTGGTTATCAACGCGCCCCTGCGCTCAAGGCAGGATGGAGAGCTCATCTTTTCAAACCATCAGGTGAGACTGTAAGAGGGGACATCAAAGGTGATCTGTGGGGAGAACAGCGGGGGGTGCGGGGATTTACGCTCAACCCCACGGGTGGTTAATTCCCTTTCTCCATTTACAGACGAATATTCCTACGGGCCAAGCAAACGGAGCTAGGTGGGCCAGTCGAGCCCGTCATCTCGGCCCTACGCGTCACATTGGTGGAGACCGCAGCTGTCCAGTTCAGATCGACGCCTCTGTGGGAGCCAGGTGAGCGTAACAAAGACCCACTTGTCAACCAACCTAGCCAGTTTAAAGGGGTCCAAAATGTTCTGGTCAGCAACATACTGACGCAGCTCTGGTGAACAGGCTTCAGAAAAATGATTAAAAAACAAAAGGTGTGACAATTCAACAAACGTTTTCACTTTGTAACCATCAATCCACCTCATCATGTTCATGTGCACAGCACTCACCCAGTCAATCCAAGACACATTCACTTGTTTCTTAAAATCCCTGAACCGTTTAAGGTATTGGGTCGGTGCCTTGCCAAACTTGGCAATTAAGGCAGACTTCATGCACTCATACTGACCCCTTTCTTCCACACTCAGTTTCAGAATACAGTCATATCCAGTTTGAGGCACTCTGCTTAACAAACATTTAGCCCAATCTCTCTTATCAACATCATGAATTGCACAAGCCATTTCAAACGCTTCAATCCATTGGAGGATATCCAAACCCTCCGCATACACACCAACCAAATCTTTCATAAACTTGGTTGCTGGGGACCTGACACTCTCAACTGGTTTTGCGGAAGTCTCCACTCTAGCTTTCTCTAGCTGGATTCTCTGACATTCAGTGTCCTTGTCTTCGAGTTCAAGATCCCTATTT
Organism: Ambystoma mexicanum; assembly: GCF_040938575.1. NCBI lineage: Eukaryota > Metazoa > Chordata > Amphibia > Caudata > Ambystomatidae > Ambystoma > Ambystoma mexicanum. Next base: position 765,137,151 of record NC_090934.1, read on the forward strand.
TTGAGTTCCACTTGCTGTGCCAGCTCCTCTTTCTTAAACTCAGCATCTATTTCCAACTTGCGGTATTCAAGGCCAATTTCATCCTTAATAACTCAAGCTCCAAGGAATTGCTGGGGTTCAGAACAGAGGCAGCAGGAATGGCGGCATTCCCAGAAACAGATTTGGCGACAACCCTCAGGGTAGAGTCCTCATTGGTTGCAACCCTCCCCCCCCTTCAAGAGCTTCACAATCAGTCTGGTAGTCCACCAGGGCAGCTATCAGCTCAGCTCTAGACCTATCCACAAAGTCTAACTCCCTGGCTTCACAAGCACTCTGGAGAGCCTCTAAGCTCATCCAAGTCAATTTACCATTCGCAATAGATTCCATTGCTTGTAATGCAGTTATCTTGTACACAACTAAACCTTAATTTAACAAAGTGCAGATATCCTTCGTAAACGGCACGGTTATACACTGATTCTTAAAACCATAAGCATCCCACCGCTGCCGCCATTGTAAAGACGCTGGAGGGGGGTGTCTGTACTTACGCTCTCTATATGGTAGAGGAGAGGCACAGAGGACCCCAGCCAAGATTCTCTATTATTGGTACGTGGTCGAGCAATCAAGGCCTAGCTTCTCAGGAGCTGATGAAGGCTGGTTCTTAAGTACAGTGTAGTCCCCAAGCACCCACAAAGGAATGTCCGCACACTGTATCAGTTAAAACACAGTCTTTATATAATTAATATTAAAAGGCATATACAATATCACGATAACTCACTTTGTGCCCAGAAAATCAACAATGGTAAATATATACAGTTCTAAAGTGGTACCACAACGATTATTAGATCTCATTAAAGTGCATCAACTATACAGTCAAAATGGCACACAGATCAATAAAGAGGAAACTAGCAGTAAAGAGAGGAAGGAAAGCAAGATGGTTGAACAATTGGCAGAATACTGGTCCCGCTACCTAGACACAGTTCTGTGTGGAGATCCCCCCAACTGGGCAACCTGTAGAATAAAGATACAAGCTCAGTCCATATATTGTTCACACTAGACTTCCCAATAGTTCTGCAACCCCAAAGTACCTGGTGTTGTAGCGTTCCTCGTCGGGGAATCGACGGCCCTTCTTGAGTGCCCTCCCTTTAAGGCAGGAGTCACGGGTCATCGAACGTCCGACGGAGAACAGGTCGAGCTACGACGGTGAAGTGGCCGCGTCGTTCCTAGCAGTGCTCTTTGACGGGGAAGCGTAAACGTCCTGCAAGGAAGAGGCGTGCGGGGCACCTTGGTGTCGATAGTTCTGGACCGCAAAGAGTTTGAAGAACTGTGGCCCAGCAAGGGCGTCGAGTCGTCGGCATCTCTGTGGTCCTCGGGAGGTGGAAACCCACCGGTGGATGCTCCCCGGCGCATTTATCAAATGAAGTTCTTAGGCAAACGGGAACACGGCGGCTCCAGTCGGCGACGGCGGTCGTCGACAGTTGCGGACAACAGTCCGGGCACTTCTCATTGAGATTCCGCAGCAGTCCCCGTCTCGGGTCGGCAGCCTGTCGAAGGTCTGTCTATCAGGGAGCTTTGGCAAAGATCAGCTGGTGCCCGATGGTCCTAGCTCGGGAAGAGGGCGCCTTACTAGGTCCTCTCTGGGTCAGTCCTTGAAGACGCAGCAGCTTTGAGATTGTGAAGGAGAGCAAAAGCAATTATTCTCATCCAGCAGGGCTTGAAGGTTAAGCTTCAGTTACTCCAGTTACTCGTCATAGTGGACTTCAGCTTCTGAGCACGATTCCTAGCAGTGAGAGGTCCCCAGATATACTGTTGATCTCCCATTCATTCCGCTGGGTCACACTCAAGCATCCAATCACGACTACGGGCCTTCATGCAGGCAGGCAGCCAATCAGGCACACGGTGCATTCAGGCCATTCACTTCTCTCCACACACTCCCAACAAGTTATGTGTATTGGGACAAGTACCGAGCCATTCAACACTCCATACTGCATTCATACCGGTTTCGGGCAGGGCTGTCTCAGTCGTTGTGTCAACCACCAGATACTAGACACCCACAACACAGAATGCGTATTCGTCACAACCTCCATTCACCCAGGTCCCACCCACAGGCGTACCCACAACATACGGTTGTTGAGAAGGCTCTAGCCAGTCTGGTCAGCACTTCCCCACACTACCATATATGGAACTTCCACCCAACAGCTAGTCAGGGGGGAAGGGACAGAGTCGGGGCTTCCCGGAACTTCGGGAAGATCAAGGTAACAGGCGATGGAAGGCAAGAGGCCATGGAGGCCATTTTGTCTCCATCAGGAATCTACCGATTCCAATGACAGGGCCTGGGCATCCCAAAATGGAGGAAGCTCAGGGCACCAGTCAATTCAGCACGTAGCTGCTACCCGCCCGTACCCTGCTCTGTGGGTCACACACAGGTGCCCAAAAACATACACTAGGGGCACAGGGTTGCACCCCTACCCATGGGTGCCATAAGGGTATCCCATGGGTCTGTTCACCAAAACCAAAGGAGAGAGCTGCACCGCCAGGAATCCCACATGAACTCCTGCAGAGAAAACACGACAGAACACACGATTAAAAGCAGTAAAGGACAAGGATACGGAAGCCCTGTCCCTCTGATGCATTTCCAGCATTACAACGCCTTCCTAGTGCCTGGGCTCTCCCCACCCCATCAAACACCCTGGGATCTCCCCACCCTGCTCCCACCACCATCCCATGGATCCTGCCCATCCTGCTCCCACCACAGTCCCTGTGCTCCCCCCATCCCGTCATTCCCAACACAGCCCAAGGGCCAGTGGCGGCTGGTGAATTTTTTAATTAAGTCGAGGGGCATAATTGTTTCCCAAAAACATGCCATAGCGACCAAGCGCAGTGAGGGAGCCCGGACAAATCAAGGGGGGTTAGGGGGAGTTTCCCCCGTGAATTATTTCTTCAAATAATGGGTTAAAATGTTGCATTGTAGCTTTAAAAAAAAAAGGGTGAATAGCCAAACAGTTTGCAATTGGTGCTAGGGGGCCCAGGGGGCAGGCATGACATTTTTTACTGGACATCTATGATAGATGTCCAGTAAAAAGATACCGGGACCAACAGGCGCCGCCAAGATGTTTTGACGCATCTCCGTCTTCCTCTCCCCGGGCTCCAGCTAAGTGGGTTTCGAGTCCCCCTTAACCCCTTTGCAAGGATCCTGGCCCCCTAGGACAGTTCCCCAGACCCCCATCGGTTTGGGGGGTGAAACTCCGACCTTCGGAGGTGGTGTGAAGTGCGAGTTCTGCGCCTGCAGCCCCGAGCGGGGCTGAACGTATACCAATCCCCGGCAGCCTCTCTGCGGAGGTGCGGCCCTTCCTGCGGTGGGGGAGGGGCGCGAGGCCTGTCAGAGTGGGGCGCGCCTGAAAGGTGACCTGGCAGAAGCTCGAGAGGCGATCCACATCCCGGTGAAAAGAGCCGACCGAGCTCGCGGGACAAAGTTAGCGGTGACAGCTGCTTGGAGAGCAGCGGAGGACAATCTGAGGACTCGCTCCTCTCTGGAGAGGGAGAGACGCAGACGAGCCTGCATCCCTGCAGCAGGCACGCGCTCCTGGCCTCGCGGGCGGAGGAGCTGTCTATTCGGGTGCCGCAGGCCTGCAGATACAGTGGGCTTGTAACTGGTGTATTCCTGCCACAAGTCAAGGGTGCTCAGAACGTGCCACAGCTGTGAGAGGGGCGAGTCCGGATGGAGAACAGCCTTGGGTGAGGAGGCACACTGGTGTTTGGCCTGTTGCAGGGACTACCTAGGGACTACCCCAGCGCGGGTGGGGAGGCCCCTCCTGTATATCCCCGGTTCTGTTATCTGAGGGGTTGTTAACCACCTGGCGTCAAATGGTGGAGAGCTCGCCAAACAGGAGAGTGGCGCTGGTTTTGGTGTCTTGGAGTCTCTGCAGCTGGGGGTGTGGGGGCTGCACTGGCAGGGCAGCTCCGGCCAGCAGCTAGGGGTGTTGCCTCTCTGCGCTACCATTACCTCTTCCTTGCCCCCGGAGTACTACACCAATTGGAGAGCGGGACTTGGGTCTTGTCAGCTAGGACTGCCTGTGGAGGAGGTCCTGCTACCTTTTGGTCCAAAACTTGTTGGTCCCAGGTTCATGACATGCATTCCACCTGGCTGGCTCCTCTGAGGCTCCAGCCACTGGACTGATCCTCGACTAGGTGGTGTTGCATTCGTACCGGGGGACTTGCTTGAGGGCCCAACCGGAGTTCTGGAGGGCTGTACGGGCTAATGAGCTGGTCAGAGTCTTTGCAGAGGTTTCGCCGATCACCCCCTAATCCTACGTCCCATCCTGCAATGGCGTGTCCTGCTCTTCCGGAGGCGGTGGATTCATCCTCAGATACCAAGGGCTTGGCGGCCCTCCTGGAGGAAATTCGTGGTTTCAGAGCAGATATTGCAGTGCGGTTGGACACTCTTGATAAAAAGGTTGATACTATCGATGACAGGGTCCAAGCGCTGGAGGTTAACACGTCCTCAATGGACATTCTTGAGACTCCGTTCGACATGCGCCTGACAGAGTTAGAGAGAAGGGAGGAAAAATGTGACCTTAAAATTCATGATTTGGAGAACAGGGAGCTTCGGTGCAACCTGAGATTTTTGGGCCTTCCTGAACGAGAGGGGAAACGTAGTCGGATATTGCTAAAGCTGTCAAGGGTGTTGTGAGGAAGCTCTTCGACGATGCGAATGCGAATTAACCTACCATTGATAGGGCGCACAGAGCCGGCGCCCCCAGTAAAGGCCCCAGATCTATCCTTGTGCGGTTCCACCACTACTCCGAAAAAAGAGCCATCCTCGAGCTTGCGTGCAGAAAGGGCCCAATGGAGTGGGAAGGCGCAAGGGTCTCTATATATCAGGACCTCTCAGCCTTTACCTTGGCTAGGCGTCGGCTTTGCTCCTCTCTTACAAAAATGTTGCAAGCAAGGGGTGTGAGGTATCGGTGGGGCTACCCTTCTCTCTCTCCTTTCAGTTAGAGGGCTACAAGTACGCGCTGGTCACCAAGGAGGATATCCGTAGGGTGTCTTGCAAACTTCTGGGAGACTCAGCCAGGGGATCTTTGGACCAGGAAAGAGAGTGTGGCCCGGTGGGGTCTGGGGCCTCCACAGTGAGGAAAAAAATCAGAGGACCCAGGAAGTTCAGGAAGGTGGCCCCTCCTTCTCCAAGCTCATCTAATAATTGTAGTTCTTTTTGTTTCTTTCATTTGTGTGTGTACTTGACTCTGGGGTGTGGGGGGTTTCACATGGTCTTCTTAGAATAGCGTTGGCTCCTCGGTGTTTGTGGGGGCCCCAAGGGGGGGCCTGTGATGATGGTAACATTTCTGTTATGGTGATATGAGCCAGCGTTGGTGTTGGGGGGGCTCTTGCTGTGGTTATTTGAGGTTTTCAGGTCGCCCAGGGGGTGGGGCGGGTGACACTGGTGGCCTGGCCTAGCAACAGGATGGAGTTGCTTGGTCTTCAGGCGTCCTGGGGTTTGGTGGGTGGAAGGTGGGCGGGTTGTTGGGGTTTTTTGTGGGGGTTTTGTTCCAGATATTCCAGGTTCTCCGGAGGATGTTGGAGTCTTGAGGGATTCCGCATATTATTGTGTGGTCTTGAAATCAGGTGGGGGTGATGTTATCAAGAGCTCCTCAAGGGGGTATGTGCGCTTCTTCCATTCCTCGGATGGATGATACACTCCAATGGTTGACGGTGGGGTCCCTCAATGTACGGGGCTTGAACTCCCCTAGAAAAAGATTGTTGGTTTTGAAAGAATTTACGAGGCTTCTGCTCCATTTCCTAGTTCTGCAGGAAACTCATTGGGTTAAAGGCAAGGAACCAAAATTCAAGGTTAAGTCCATACAGCAAGTGTGTACCTCCTATATGACCAAAAAGTGGGGGGTCGCTCTTTTGGTTTCTCCCAAGGCTCACTTTACGCTTAAAGCCCAGAAGTCTGACACAGAGAGTCGGTATATTATGGTCAAAGGGGAAGTGAGGGGCAGGTTGTTCACCTTGGTATGTATACATGGTCCGAATGAGGCACAAGATCTCTTTTGGGAGGGAATGAAGGGGAAAATCGTGGCATTCACAGAGGGTATTTTGCTGGTGGGGGGGACTTCAATATGGTCCTTTGTCCTGAAAGGGACAGGAAGTCGCCCCTAGCCCGCCCTGATTGGCGAGTTCAGAAAAAACTGGCAACTTCCTTCCAAGGGGTTAATGAGGAGTTGGCTCTGTGGGCGGGATCCGTATTTTACATATTACTCTAAATCGCATGCAACAATCTCCTGGATTGATTACATTCTAATAGATTCTTCTATGAAGGACAAGGTTACAGAATAGGGGGTAGAGGTCATTCCGTGGTCTGATCATGATATGGTCAGGATTAAGCTAGGTATCCCCCCTCCTCCTGCTAGGTCGCAGTGGCGGTGCAATGACTACCTGTTACAGGATAAGGAAGTGCGGCAAATGGTGCTAGCCGCGATTACAGATTATTTTTCCAACAATGACAACGGGGAGGTGGGTGTCATGCGAGTTTGGGACGCGTTCAAGGCCACCATTAGGGGCACTCTCATTGAGGTGAGCTCGAGAAAGAAGTGGGAAAGGGATCGGGAAGAGAAACAACTGAGAGAAAAGATAGCCGCTATTCAACCTGGGGGGAAACTGAAGTCGCAGATAGTCCCAGGTAGGTGGGAAGAGCTACAACAGCTGCACTCCAGTCTTGCAGCTCTGCTTGTGGGTCAGACAGAAAGGAAGATGTCCTTCTTGAAGCAGAAATTCATGGAGAGAGGGCAAAAGGCAGATAAGATATTGGCTTGGAAGCTTCGGGAACGTAGGAAAAGTAGGAGAGTTAATTCAGTTTGCACCCCTGAAGGGGAGATAGCCCTTCGAGATGGAGAGATAGCAGAGCAATTTAGACTATACTATGAGCGCCTATACTCGTCTGAGTACACTAGGGAGGGTGTTGAGATTGATGGTTTCCTGGAGTCTCTGCCCATTCCCCGTCTTTCTCCCGATAAAGCTGGCTCACTTGAACTCCCTATCACTCCCCAAGAAATAATTGTTACCATTTCCTCCCTGAAGAGTGGCACCGCTCTGGGAGACGATGGGTTTACAGTCAGTTTTTATAAAACATACTGCTCCACGTTGGCCCCTTTCATGGCCAAAATGTTTAATATGGCTCTGGAATTAGGCGCCCTTCCACACACCATGATGTCGGCTCTCATAGTGGTTCTCCCCAAGGAAGGGAAGCATCCCTCCCAGGTGCCCCTTGTCCCCTCTCCTATACGCCCTGGTAATGGAGCCTCTGGCCATCACGGTCAGAGCTGAACGGGAGATCTCTGGAATTAGGTGTGGGGAATGCGAATTCAAACTCTCTTTGTTTGCGGAGGACATCCTAGCTTATCTCACTAATCTTTGGGTCTCCCTTCCCCGGTTTTTGGAGCTCATAAGCCTTTTTGGCTCCTTTTCGTGGCTTAAGGTGAACGCTTCCAAATCTTGCATAATGCCAATGGGTTCTAAGGAGGGAAAGATTCGAGGGAGAACCGAGAAACAGGGCATGAGAATCGAACGGGAGGCCACCTCGTATTTGGGTCTTTTTATCCTCAGGGAGGTTACGCAACTTTTTCAAGCTAATTTTCCCCCAATCCTGGCAAAGATCAGTAGGGACCTTACATGGTGGGCTCCTCTTACCCTCTCATAGTTTTGGCGTATGGTCACAAATGAACATTTTTCCCCGTCTTCCCTAACTTTTCTCTGCTCTTCCTGTGGCGATTCCGGAGGCCTTCTTTGAGGCTCTGTCTTCCCGTATCCATCACTTCATCTGGAACGGTAAAAAAGCGAGAGTCAAGTTTGCGACCCTAACCCTGCCAAAGACTCACAGTGGCTTTGGCCTCCCTGACTTTAGATTATACCATAAGGCAGCCCAACTCCGTGTGATGTTGGAGCATATGAGGGATGATATGAGGTCGTATTGTACCTATATCGAGGATGTCCACTCTCACCCGAAGAAAATTAGAGACCTGTTGTGAGCCCCTCCCAAATCCCTTCATTCCCACCTTAGATGTCACCCTACTCTTGCTGTTCTATGGGAATCCTGGAAGCCTAATAAGAAAAACAAACAACTCTCTTCATGGCCGTCCCCATTATCATCTCTTTGGGGTCCTCCTTTCAATCTGGGGTCTAGGGGCTTCCGCGATACCCAGGCGTGGTCAGATGGGGGCTTGGAGAGGGCAGCTCAGCTTTTCCGTTAGGGGGTTTTCATTGAATATGGTCAATTGGCTGAGGCGTTGGGTGACAGCTCTCCCTCAGTTTTTGAGTATCTACGCCTGAAGGGAATACTTACACACCCTCGGTGGGTCTCTGACTTGAAACGTCCCCTTTCCCCCTTTGAAAAAATGCTAGCTGAATCCCCGACCAGGAAGGGATCCCTTTCCAAGATTTACAATTTTCTGGTTACGGCGGACTTGGAGGGTAGGCAGTCTTTTAAGCAAGTATGGGAGGAGAGACTGGGCATGGCTCTGGAGGACCCAACATGGAGAGCTATTTTCAAAACTGTCTTTTCGGGGACACTATACACCTCGGCCATGGAACACGGTTTTAAGGTACTCCACTCATGTTTGTCCGTTGTGTCTCAGATTGTGCCTGCAACAAGGCTCTTGGTACCACATGTGGTGGGAATGCCCTGTGATTCAAGTGTACTGGTCCGAATTGCTTAGCTGGATCAAGGAAATAATGGGCACAGGTCCGTCCCTGGTCATTCTTGAGATCCTCTTGGGAACGCCCATGCCGGATGCCGAGATCAACGGCTTCCTGGCAGTTGTAGGAGCGATGTTGAGAGCAGGGAGACTGGCACTTGCTCAGAAATGGAAGAGCCCCTTCGCCCCTTCTAAAACTGAATGGCTTAGTAAGCTAAATGCTATTTTTATCTATGAGAAGCTATTGGCCATATCTAACGGTACCATGTCTACCTTTGTGCAGGAATGGATGGCTGTCCTTTTGAATGAGGAGTGTGAATCCATGAGGCTGTGATTCTTAGATGCTTGTGGTCTTGTTGAAATGTTCTCTGTCCCGCCTCGTACGTGTCTCTAACAGACTTAACGGAGAGGGTTATGCCTCACTTTATCAACCGGCTTGAATGGTTTTATCTTGGACTTTTCCGTCCTTCCCACTGTTTTAGTAAGCAGCATCTCTCCGGATCCTGGAAGGTTCTGGTGTGGGGGGGGGGGGTGCTGGGACGGAGGGTTAAGGTTTAAAAAGAAATTGGGAAAAAGTTAACATTTTGATTGCTCTTCGTGGATGTTTTAAAACCAGGGTGTCCTTGGGTTCCTGTTTGTATGTTCAAGATGTTAATAAAAATAAAGTTTAAAAAGATACCATTGCTGTCCCCTGGGCCTAACACAATCAACATGATTATGTGTGTATGCAAGGCGCTGGGGTGCCAAGGGGGAAAGCATGGTATTTTTGACTGGACATCTATGATAGGAATCCAGTAAAAAAATACCATCCCTGCCCCCTGGGCTCCACAGTGCCTCGGAAGGAGAGCTGATTTTGGCAGGCGGGTAGGGCGATTGTGCAACAAAGGCATTTAGGCATTTTTAAAATGCCTTTGTTGTACAGCCCTCCTTCCCCCCTCTATCCACCACTTGCCAAAATCAGCTCAACGGACCAAAACAAACTAGCACACCCACACACATTCATACAGCAATCACTCGATCATTCACACGAGCATCCATCACCATACACTCACTCATAGCACAAGCATACATGCATATATACACAGGTTTAAATTAAAAAATGAACATAAACGTACATTCTGCATTGGCCTGTGTGTGGGTGCTGAAACGCCCTTCTCCTGGCTGCTCTGTCTGTATGTGCGTGGAGGCGCAGGAGCTTCCCCTCGCACATACAGACATGCAGTGCACCAGCCAGCATTTCCAATGAGCTATGCAATGCTGGTGAAGCAAAATGCACCAGCCTTGCATGGCTCAGTGACCATGTGCGTCTGGGGAACTGAACTGAACTGAACTTTCATAGGGAAATAGTGTTTCCCTTTGACAGTCCATCCAGCCCAGGAGCACTCCCTCAGCTGGAAAAAGCAGCTGAGGGAGTGCTCATTGTTTCACTGGGCTGGCTCCTCCATAATGAGCGAGGGTGCCACTGGGTGGGTGCCCCCTCGCCATTGTGGATGAGCCGTCAGGCTCGGACTGGCCTATAGGGCAATGCCTGTACCAAAAATGCAAAATGCAAGTGTGGGCCAGTCAAAAGGGTCACCTTTTTGGCCAATGTGGGCCAGTTTGATGAGTTACTTCACTATGCAGTTAGTAATTTTGACCATTGTTGCTGAATAAATATTCTTTAAATATCACGATTTACTTACATGTTAACACAAAGCACCCCCTTGGGTACTATTCAAACAGTCTGTGACTAAAGGAATGATTATCCATTTACAACTGTAGGCCACGTTTTCATTGCTGCCGGAGACAGTTTCATGCTTCAACCCTGCCCATTTCTTCCAATCTAAAAATAAATAAAAATAAACATCTTTTTTTATTATTATTATTATTTTTACATTTCCTTCTGGGCACTCACGGCCCCCCAGGGATGCAGCCGCAGACCCCTGCGAGTGCGCGCCCGACAGTTTGAATACGGCTGGTCTAGGGTTACAAGGTATTACAGTGATTGGCAGGGGAGAGGAGTGGAGACAGTTTGCGGTTGGAGTGATGAATAGGAGAAAGGAAAGGGGTTAGTTGGGGGTCCTTAAGGTTGATAGAGGAGACTGGGGCGATGTCCTCAATAAAACAAAATGCATTGTGACCACACAGGCCAGGGCTCTTAGTGAGTAGGAAAAATTAATAAATACATAAAATACAATAATCACAAGAAGGGGAGCATTGGAAAAGGCTCGGGTTTTAGGAACAAATTTGTTGGTGGCAGCAGAGGGCTGCTGGGCAGGTGGTATCGGGGAGTAGGGAATAAATGAGCATGGGGAGGAGGAGGAGGTGTGGATCTAAAAAAGAAATGTAAATAAAAAATTAGGTAAAAGGGTCCAATGTGTTGGCAAGGACCTATTAGGGCTCCAAGGAAGTGTTTACAGGGGGGTGAATGGTTAGGTGGATCGAAAGTAGATGAAGGGGATTTAGTGAAAATGGGGGGGTTTAGGAGGTGTGAGGGGGAGAGGTTGGACGAGGTGGGACGAACAAGGTTTGGAAGTAGGATCCAAGGGGGTGGTGCATAATAAGGGTGCTGGTGCAGAGTTATGAGGGTTTAATTTGGTGAAGTTGGTATGGAAAATAATATCTCAGGAGCAACGCGCTAGCCTTGGAAGCAAGACGACGCGTAGCAAGACAGGTTCGATCCCCGGGTCTGTGCTTAGAAACCTCTGGGTATTAAGCGCATTATAAATAACCAATTATAATAATAATAAAATAATTAAATAAATCAACTCAATAAATAAGGAGGGAAAATAAGTTATTTGGCTGTAATGGGGAAAGGAGGGACAGTGGTGCCCCATTATGAAACAGAACATTGGGCAGACACGTAAAGAATAAGAATGAAGATTACCCCTGCTAACTGCGCAGGGAGTATTAATTCTATTAAAGACTAGGAGGCGAGCATCATGCTTCAAATTCTTTAATTTACTACTCCTCAACAGTTTCAACAAACCAATAAAATCACCCATAAACAGGAAAAAACGTCTAAACAGACTTTTCTTGCTTTGAAACTACAACCCCCATAGTCTCTGTAGTCCATATCCTCCATGCTCAGCTATGACCACTTCCTGTCCCTGAGCTCCTCCTTTCTTTTACTTGCTCTGAAAAGTCATTCAATAAACTCCACACAAAGTCCTGCTAACTGGGCGAAGACTTGAACCACTCCAAACCGAATGTCGAACATCTTCGACTCCAGGCGACTATCGCTGCTAGTCTCCTACATCAGTTATTCTTCTGCTCTTCCCCTAGGAGAATGCAAAATAGAAAAATCAGGGTGGCGTCCATGTATTGCTCACACTATAACATTTCTCAACATATGCAGAATCAAATATATCCTACGCAATACATAATTTGGGTGGGAATTTAATGCTCGCCTCCTAGTCTTTAATAGAATTAATACTCCCTGTACAGTTAGCAGGGGTAATCTTCATTCTATGACAAGACTGGAGGCGAGCACCATGCTTGTTCAAAGCTTCCCAACACCTTGACCGCTAAACTCTCGGTCGGCTTGAAATAAAACTCTTTAAATGTATGATCATTCGTCCAATCAGCTGCTAGCATAATATCTCTAAGGGATACTCCTGTCCGAAAGGCTTTGGATGCCATGGCTCCTGTTACTGAATGCGCTCCATACTTTCCCACATCGATGCCTGCTGCTTGCATTACCTCTTTCACCCATCTGGCAATAGTAGCTGTGGATACGCCCTGAAAAGGCCTTCTGCGTGCTATAAGCAATTGTGTTGTATTTGCTGCCCTATGTTCTGCAGTCCTGCTTTCATATTCTTTGACCAGCTTGCTACGCACCATTTAGGTGTACTTGTAAAATATGGATATTGTACTGAAGAATTACCCGTCTTAGTCCTCTGCACTATGGTGAACGTTACTCCCTCTGGTCCGAATTACCTCCTATCTACTTCCAATGCTCTGACATCTGATACTCGCTTGCACGAGACCAGACATAAAAGCATTGCTCGTTTCCCTGACAATTGTTTCAGGGATAAATATCTATTCCCGGGCCAGCTCTCCAATAGCTTAAGGACGACTCGAACGTCCCATACCGTTTTATATCGCGGTTCTGGAGGCACCTTAAATTTGGCCCCTCGAATGAGTCTGACCACTGCTGGGTGTTCTCCTGCCGGAACTCCTTCTATTGGCAGATGTCCTGCTGATATTGCGGATTCTGTAAACTCCTATAGTGCGAAATGATTTCCCATCTTGCAATAACAGTGCTAAGAAATTCAGAATCATCACTACAGGTGCAGAAATGGGATGAACACCTCTCTCCTTGCAACAGCTGGACCACTTGGCCCAAGCGCGTCGTAGCTCCTTCTTGTCGATGGAGCCCAGGATTCTACGATGACCTGAGCAGCTTGCTGCGAAATACCTGGCAGCGCCCAGCGTCTCCGGATATCCTGCACACGATGAGCGGGAGTGTCTCCCTCACTCTCAGAGGATGATATGACCCAGCTAGGTCCGTGAGTAATTCCTCCCCTTCCGGGAGTATTCTCGGCTGATCTACTACTAGCTCCATAAGCATCAGGAACCACACTTGGGATTTCCACAGTGGCGCTACTACCAACAGCTCCGCTTTCTCCCTCCGGCACTTCGCCAGTACTCTGCTCAGCATCACAAAGGGGGGAAAAGCATAGTGAGGACCTCTGCTCCATTCCTGAAGGAACGTGTCCATCCCCAGAGCTCCCGGGTCTAGCCTCCAGCTGAAGTAAGACGCTGTCTGAGCGTTCAACCGAGATGCGAAGAGGTGTATGTGTATCAGGCCCCACCTCTCGCTCATCCTCTGAAATACTGCTGGATCCAGTCTCCAATCGCTGGAATCCCTGAGGTAGCGCAAGTTCCAATCCGCTACTACATTCAGTGTTCCTGGAAGGTACTCTGCTGTGACAGATGTCTCTGACTGCAGGCAAAAATGCCAGAAGTCCTTCGCTAACTCGGCTAGCATCTTGGATTTGGTACCCCCTAGATGGTTTATATACCGTACTGCCGATATGTTGTCCATCTTCAATAGGACACACGATCTTATCTTCCCTTTCGTGAAGGCTCTGATCGGAAACAATCCTGCTAGTAGCTCGAGACAGTTTATGTGGAGTCGCAGCTCTTCCTTGCTCCACTTCCCCCTATCTGTAGGTCCCGCACCTTGCACCCCAGCCCAGCCGGCTGGCGTCAGATTCTATGACTAGATCCGGACAGTCTCCGAAAATGGCACGCCCATTCCAGGCCTCCATATTCCTCAAACACCATTCTAGCTCTGTCTTGGACTCTGGGTCTAAAGGTACTCCTTGATGATACCTCAAGCCTTGCTGCAGATGTCTGATCTTTAGCCTTTGTAGAGCTCGATGGTGCAATGGTCCTGGAAATATCGCTTGAATGGAAGCTGCTAACAGCCCCACTATTCTTGCCAGTGTTCTGAGGGAAACTACTTCTCTTGCGAGGCACCCTCTTAGTTCTCTCTTGATATCGCGGATCTTCCGAGCTGGAAGCTCTAGCGTCGCTTTCCTGGTGTCCAATACGAAGCCCAGGAAATCTAGCCTCTGTGCTGGTTCCGTATCTGACTTCTCTATGTTCGTTAGGAACCCTAAGGACGCTAGCAAGCCCTGGACCCATCTCGTCTGATATCTGAGGGTCTCTCGGTCTTCTGCTAGTAGCAGAGGGTCATCTAGGTAGATGATTAATCTTATCTCTTTCTCTCTTATTGCCGCTGCCACCGGTTTCATCAGCTTGGTGAAGGCCAAGGGAGCTGATGCAAGCCCAAAGGGCATGGTCTTGAATCGCCAAAGCTGCCCTTTCCAGCGAAAAGCCAGGAAATTCCTGAACTCTTCTGCTACTGGAATCGTCGGTAAGCATCCTTCAGATCCAGCCTCGTCAGCCAATCTTTCTCTCTGAGCGAGTCTCAGAGCTGGTGGATGCCCTCCATCTTGAAATGTCGGTACACCACCCAGCTGTTCAGTTCCTTTAAATTTATCACGGGTCGGACCTTCTCCTTCCTGTGCACTAAGAACATATTGCTTATAAAACTGGGGTCCCCCAGACACTTCTCTATGGCGTTCTTCTTCGCCAGTTGCAGCAGTTCGTGGTCTAACGGTTCCTGCTCTGCGCGCTCTAGTCGCTGCTGATGAGGCCTGCGTTCTTGCACGGGGTGTTCTATGAATTCTAGGTGAAGACCTAGTATCGTTTGCAGCACCCAGGCGTCACTGGAAAGCGCGCGCCAGTTTACCCAGAACATACCAGTTCTCCCCCCTACTGGAGGGTAATGCGTTGCTCTCACCTTGTGTGAATCCTTGGCCACGACCTGCTCCTCTCCCTCTGCGACCTCTTTGAAATCGCCCTCTGGTTGCAAAGAAGGAGTCCTGCTGCCTATTCTCCCAGTATTGGGCTCTGGGATTCTGGGGTCTTCGTCCTCCCTGGTTACGACCAGCCGAACGACCCCTGTGGCGTCTGGTCCCGGCAAAAACACGGTTCGGGAAGATCTTACGAATCGAAGCTTGGGCTTTCTCTAGTGACGTGTAAGTGCCGCTGAAGCGGCCCATCTCCTTGACGAAGGTTTCACCGAAAAGGAGTCCTTGTGCTGCCTCTCCTGCCTCGTAAGAGGCTAAGTCACTGAGTTTTGCGTCTATCATCAGCAAAAGGCCTCTCCGGTGTTCTGAAGCGATGGCGCAGTTCGCATTGCCTAGGAGGCATACTGCTCTCTGCGCCCAACCTGCCTGGGCGTCGGGGTCCATTTCTTCTCCCATGTCTCTCGCCCTCTCTGCCAAGTCCATGATTTTCGCGAGCGGGCCCGCTAGATCGAGAACCTTCTCCTGGCAGCTTCGCCAAGATCTATCAATGCCCTTACGGGGTCCTTACTGGATTTTGAAACGAAGGTGAGCATCTTGGGATCCAGTTCCGGAGTCTCGGCCACCTTGCCTGGGACGTCTGGTCTAGGACACACTGCGCGAAGGCGCTGTCGGACTTCTTTGTCCAATGCTTACCTCAGTCTCTTAGTCATGTACTGGGCTACCCTTGGTGATGGTTGCCAGTCTGAAGATCTTGGATTTCGGATACTGTCCGGATCGAACATATCCTCCTCCACCTCATCGAGGTGTTTTTCTTTGCGGATTCTCTTCCCTCCACTGGGTCTTACTTCCTCCTCCTCCCTTAACTCGTCTTCAACCTTGGAGGGAGGGTCTCCTTCCTCTGGCTCTTCTTCCGAGTCTGGGTTCTCCTCTCCATCATCTTCGTCCCCTGGAGTGGGGGTCGTGAGGTCTGGCACAGTCTGACGCTGCAAGTATGCTTCTCGGAGCTTTGCAAAGACGTCGACGACCTCCGGGGCCTTTTCTTTTGCCCCATCTCGTGGGCACTGGGGGTCGCAAGAGGCTTTCCTCTTTCGGGCCTTGGTGCTCCCCTTCGACCCTGCTTCTGAGGGTTCTTTGGGAGTGCGCTCTGTCCGAGTGGTGCTGTCTGTTGGCTGGTGTAGAATTGCTTCTAGCGACTCCAGTCTGTCCTGTAGGGGTTTTACCCCTACAGCCACTGCATCTATGAGTGAACTTGCTAGCACCTCCTGGAAGCTGGCCGCTAGATCCAGCGACTGCTCCTCCTCGCTCCACTCGAAATCCAACATTCTTGGAGGGTGCTGTGTGCCTGTTATACCTGTCACAGTGTCTTTGCACACCCTTCACTCTATAGGTGCTTAGATACCTACGGATGTATCTGCTTGCGTACCTATCTACCAGGTCTTTATATTCAATCTTTGATGATATCTCTTAACTATATTTTTATTTGTTCTTTCTTTCTTTTTTTTTTAGTGGCTGCACCGGACTGAATTGTGCTTAATTGTGCCTGCAGCAGGCCTTTGTCAAAATGTGCCTTTAAGCGTGGAGGGCACTGTGTATTGTTCAAGGCTTCTGCCTTGTTTCAGCCTCGCCAGGCTCCAGCACTTCCTCGTGCTGTGAGAATCCAACACACGAGCCCTGAAGCGGGCTTATCACCGGAGCAATGACGCTCCCTGCTATCGCGGATCGGCGCGACTGAGCCGGTTATCCGCTCTTGAAGATTAATCAATTCACCGCTGGGCCCGGCTTCGCGACGAAAGCTCCGCACCGCGTCGCAGAAAACAATGCGACGCGGAAGCGGGCTTTGCCTTGATCTCCTCAATCCCAAAGGAGGGGGCCGCTTCCACTCGCGGCTGGCTCCGCCCCCGCGAAGGAGGGGTCGGGGTGCTTCGCTGCCCGG
Source organism: Ambystoma mexicanum (assembly GCF_040938575.1). Classification (NCBI taxonomy): domain Eukaryota; kingdom Metazoa; phylum Chordata; class Amphibia; order Caudata; family Ambystomatidae; genus Ambystoma; species Ambystoma mexicanum. Next base: position 765,154,055 of record NC_090934.1, read on the forward strand.
CTGCTCTCCTCTTTTCACAGAGGAGAGGGACTGGGAGCTTCTGCTCCCGTATGGCCCTGCGAGCCGTACTACTCCCCGCGGCGCCGTAAAACCCCTAAGGTGCCCGACATAAGGCACGGGGGGTGCGCGCTGCGGGGTCCGCCCGCACGAATGGGCTGTTACACTACACGCGCGCCCCTAATGCTGCGTTTTACTCTGGCACTTCGTATGCGGCGAACTGTTAAATTCTTAATGTGTCTAACACGCTCTACGGCACCTTATACTACGCGGCGCTGACACAATGTAAGATACAATAAACTATTTTCTCTAATCTTGAAATCTATAAGTCTCAATCACTCCATACATAGAGTGATAGACAGAATGGTACTTATCTGCTTGAAGAGCAGTAAAAGAAGAGGAGGAGCTCAGGGACAGGAAGTGGTCATAGCTGAGCATGGAGGATATTGACTACAGAGACTATGGGGATTGCGTTTTTTCCTGTTTATGGTTGATTTTATTGGTTTGTTGAAACTGCTGAGGAGTAGTAAATTAAAGAAGTTGAAGCATAATGCTCGCCTCCAGTCTTGTCATAGAATAGGTTTTGGTTATCGGGTCAGGTGGGAGACAGAAATAAAAGGTGCTAAGGGGTTGGGTTGCGAGAGTATGAGCAGCACGGGAACCGTTACATGGAGGCGCGGGGCATTTGCCAGACAGGGGATTTAGTGAGTAATGAGGAGGAGCAGGGTTCTTAAATGTTTGAGGCAAAAGGTAATGCGAGGTTTATGGTGACAAGTGTTAGGTATGGGAAGAGAAGGTGTAACGTAGTGCGGTAAGGTGGCTGGAGTTCAATTACATGTGGTGCTTAATTTGTCTTTTCTTTCACCGATGCGGCAGGAGGTGGTGTTCTGAAGAAGAGAATAAGGGACCGGTTAATGTATGAGAGGCGACTATTAATGTAGGGGTATAAAGGTTTTAGTGCAGTTTGGGTATGGTATGTTTTCCGAGGTGAATTTTTGTCAGTGGGGAATGAAGGGGATGGTGGCTATTATGATTGTGTAGAGAAGTAAGGTGGCCATGGCAGTTGGAGGTCAATTTTGGTTATGAAGTCACGGAAGGGGTTTAGCCTTCTATGATGGGTTTGGGTAGGGACGCCATCGGTAGAGGAAAGAGCAGAGAAACGCTCTTGTGGCAATTAGAGCAGTTTCAATGGATAGTGTTGGAGGTAAAGGAAGGAGGGAAAATTATGGAGGAGTAGGAAATAAAGAATGGTTCCCTTGGGTTGTTGGGTGGGGGATTGTTTTTTCTTTTTTAAATAACAAGGGAAAGTGATGGAACAATTCAACAAAGATTTAAATAGGTAGATAATATGGGGGTGGGCAGAAAACACCTCTGGGGAGGGTTCTTCTGGTGCCAGGAACACGGTTGGTTAAATGATGGTTGGTTGAAGCCGAACGCAGCAAGGAGGGTGGTTAGTGCTGTTTGGACAGACCGGCCAGCCAAGGGTTACATCAGGGGAAGAGGTAGGGAGTAAAGCCGGACAGGGGCTCAGGGAGACGACATGGATACAGTTTTGAAAGATGTGGCGGAGTTGAAGGGGGGGAGGAATATTTGAAGGGACGGAATGGGGGGGGCGGAAGTGGGCTTACATGTTGTTGTGCCTGTAAGGCCAAGGGGCCAGGTTAAAGTAGTTTGTAAGCCATAGCCTGTCACATTAAAGCAACCCTTTCTACTAATGGGGTGTCTGGGTATTTTGCGCAGTTCAGCCCAAAATTCATTGATCTAGCAAATCGCACAGGCACATGCACCCAGCACATCCATCTATTAAATATACAGTTACAGCACTAGCTAACTCTGCCAAAAAGACTCTTATGCCTGTGATGGGGACGTTTTCTGACAATGTCCTCCTCAAATAATGCAATGGCAGACACTGGTAATAAATACAATGTACAGAACACAAGAGTTTGTGGGGGGCTGTGAAAGCAATGTCTACCGCCCTCGGCTCTCCCTTGATTTATGCTACGCTGAAGCGTGCGTGTTTACAGTAATAGATTTGCAGCTCCCTCGGCAGTTGTGGTGGCCGCCCCGCCTCCCTCTCCTCACTCCCCAGACGAGCCGGCCTCTACGGGATAAGAGGACAATGGCCGCCGGGCCTCGAGGCCCAGGGCAGACTGACTGGCTGCCTCCGGCTGGTGTGCGCCATGCCAGACAACAATGCGGCCGGCCGTAAAAGAGTCAGCACACAAGCAGCTCGGACCAGATCAAAGCCCGGAGGTGTGTGCCATTTGTTGGCTTTAAAGGGGCCCAGCAGAAGTGGAGTGTTGTGTGTTGCAAGAGAAAATACAGCGTGTACCTAAACATTGTGTCTTGTAGAACAGTATCTCGAATGCATAAACACGGGTTTCGCATACAAACGCGCAGCAAGAGAACACAAGAGGAGTGGACGGGGAACACGTATCCCTTCTAGAAGAGGACCTGTGTTGGCTCTGTGGTAAACGAGCTATTAAAATATAGTAACAATGCTGTTTTATTCATCGCTCGTTTGTTACTTGTCTTGGTCATCTTTATTACTGTTTCCAAAATCGTATTCTGTTTCAAACAAGTTAGAAAATAACAGGTTAGTGCCTCTGAAAGACGGCCAGAGCACAGGCAGAGTGACTCCCCTGTCCGATTTCTTGTCACATTACTCCGTTTTTATTCTGACTATCCTTTATCATCGACGGCCTTTCAGATCCTAATAGTAATTCCAGGGACCAATTGCCAATGTTTTCTATAGGATGCATTTGCTGCATCTCGGCTGTTAGACTTTGCACTGTATGAGAGAGATTCTCAAACATCTTTTGATGCAAGAGATAGGATGCGCAAGTGCAACACATTTACTTATGCCAGAATAGGATGCGCAAGTGCAACACATTTACTTATGCCAGAAACAGTTGTGCAGAAAGGTGATTCGGATAGTTACACAACGTAATGTCAAGATTCTATTAATGGCTGGAGACGAGGATTATGCGACCTCTTGAGTGTGTTATTCATACAGCAGCATGAAATTTACTTTTGTGACAAAACGTTCAGGACTACACGTCCCATAATCCTTTATTACATAGTCGTTTGGTTGTGAGGCTCACCACCTGTCTTGTTTACCAGAAATGTAGCACCAGGTACGGGTCTGGTCTCGATACTGCCATCACTTGCAAGTCTTGCTTGCCAAATGGGCTGCATATTCCTTAAACATTCTCTCATATCTACCAAAAACAAAATGCAGCTAAGAAACACGCATGTCAGCTAACACAACTATGATCCCTCCTCATATCCTCATGTGTTTTTCCCACTAAGTTTGTCCACTAATCCTCCTTTCTTATCACCTCCTATACCTCCAACACATCTCTTATAGCCACAGATCATGGTCTGACGACAACCTAGCAGGGTCACAGTATGCTGCCTCTCGGACAAGGCTAGGTGCCGTAAGACCACTACAGTGGTGATGGGAATATAGAACCTAACATAACCTAAAATCCGTAAAACTCCATCACCACATCCTCATTTCTTGACTGAAGCAAAATAAGCAATATCCAAAAGTCCCATAGTCAAATGCCACGACACATTTGTCCATATCCCCCGACTTGCTGCCCATTGAGTCGAATCCCTATTTCAGTACCAAGAGCCACAACCACTCGCGGCCAGGGGTGACTGGTCCACAATGAGTGACAAGTGCAGACCTGCCATCCACCATGGACAAGGCAAGCCAGCCCAGTGAAACACCAAGTGCTCTGTGGTCTGCCTGCTGAATTTGAGGCAGTGCTTCTAGGCTGGCTTTAACTGACAGTTTGGGTTCCCCAGCATGCATGCCCAATGAGCCATGCAAGGCTGGGGGCATTTTGCTTCCTCAGCCTTGCATAGCCCACTGGGGAAGCAGGCAGGGTAACTGTAGCTCTTAATATGCCTCTCTGCACATTCAGACGGCCTGGGGCATTCATCTGGTAGTGTGCCATTTCCCCCTGTGGGGTTTAATGACAGCCCCAGATCACATGAACTGAAAGGCCATGTAGGCCAGTCATGGAAAAGGCACATTGTGAGCTGAGAGACAAAAAAGGCAGCCTTTCATTTTTAGCTGCCACATTAAAAATGCTATGTGGATAGGCGTGGCCTGGAGCGCCACTGATGAGGCTGCTCCTTTGTTGGCCTTCGCATGAAGCCCTCAAATGCAGCGGTGAAAGAAGCAGTTTCCGACCACCAAACTGCTAAATTAAACCACCCACAGTGACCAGAATGGTGGGGGCACCATTGGCTGCAATCTGAGCCTTTAACGCTCCTTCATTGACCTCAGCTTGCAACTTCATTGCCCGTTTATTACAGACACAAAGATGGCGGACGGTCTCCGAAGCGCCAGTGGGAGGGGACACCTCCCCTCCGTCCCTGCTGCCTGGCCCATAGGGGATCGTAACAACAGAACAACGCCAGTGCCTCCGGACCCGATGCAGCATTTACACTTCACAACGGTCCCCCCAGCTACTGGCGTAATACCATCGCAGAGCCGAGACGCCATCAACCAACTCGGGCGTGGGAGGTGAATGCCAGCGACCCAGCCCCAGACACTCAGGAATGCACACTCTGGCTCCCGGACGCAACGCAGAGCGGGGGCTGCCTTCATCTGCAACCTCAATATCCAGCACCCCGATGTGGCGTTGCCCCGTGAGGGGATACGCACGCGGCGGCGTGACGTTGCACGTCGCCGCGTGCGCCTTAAATAAACGGGGCGTTCCCGGCCGCGTCAGAGCGACCGGGGAGCCCGAACCGCACAGACGGGTCCGTGTGGAGTCTGTGGGTGGAGGGGCTCGCGGACACACAGTGGGGGCACCCAGAGACCCCCAACAGTGGCGACGAGTGTCGGATGCCCGGGCCCGGCGGTGAGCGCGATCCCGGACAATTTTTCTACATCAAAGGGAAACATCCGCGGGTGTTTCGCATCACGCTGAGGCCGCGGACCACACGCGGCTGGCGGCCATCTTGCGCACGAGGTGGAGGATCTTCCGTAAGCTCCGGTTTGGAGTAGGAAGGCCATCCAAGCCTAATTTTTGGATTTTCTGACTGCGGGCAGTACAACCCGCAGGCCCATGCCAGAATTTTGAGATTTTGGCCATTTTTCAGACGATGACGTCGTGTTGTAGCTGGAAGATGGACTGAGGTGGCTGGGCCTTCTCAGCCCATTCCTTTTCAAAGCTCAATTTTTGGGAACATTTATCCACAAATCCTCTTCAGGACCCTCTTCAACCCCTTCATCATCATCACGTGGGGGATGACGCTCCCGCTTCTGCGGCCCACGTGGACACAAGGCACCTCGAGGTACTCTCCTTTAACCCTTTCATCATCACGTGGGTGGTGGCAGTGTGGGGAGAAGGGCAAGTTGCGGCCCTCAGGACTAGAACGAGGGTGCCTGTGCGCTTGCGCCTATGAGTGATCCCGGTGCCCTTAGGGGTGCGACGGCCTCGGAAGATTCGCAGGACGAAGACTTAACAGACCAGATCCAGCAGCAAACCCCACAGCCAACCCCGCGTCCTACGACTTCTGGACCGCCGGCGCGCCCGGTTGCTGCCGTTCCCCCTCCGATTCAACCACCACCCCTGGCCATGGCCCAAGCCAGGGCGCAAGCGGCCCTACAGCCTATTCCGGAGTTTGATGCTACGGGCCCCCCATCCAGCCTGGGGCCCCGATGGAGGAGATGGATCGGACGGCTAGACATGGTCTTTCGAGCCGCCCAGGTCACGGATGATGACAGCAGGGTGGCCACGATGCTGTACTCCGCAGGAGCGACCGTGCAGGAGATCTTTGAATCGTTAACTCCAGCGGGTAACTCCTATGATCAAGCCAAAGCCGCCCTCCTCGCGCATTTCGTCCCCCTTGCCAACGTGGACTTCGAAAGGTTCGTCATGCTGTCGGCCAAACAGAAGGAGGATGAGACGCTTGACACCTTCTATGGCCGCCTGCGCCGCCTGTCACAAGGGTGTGCGTGGGGGGATGCGGAGGACATGATAAGGACCATGCTGATCCAGGCATGCTCATCGGGCAAGCTGAGGCGACAAGTCCTAAGAGAGCCCGGACTCACTCTGCCCAGAATCCTGGAGCTCGGGAGGTGCCATGAGGTGGCGGAGGCTCGTGCCAACAAGATGGAGGCCGGATCCCGCGCGGCGAGACCGGAGGAGGTGTGCGCTGTCTGGCGGGGCGGCAGAGGGGTGCGAAAACCCGGTGTACCTCCCAGAGACAGAGCAGGGAAGCCGGTGGAGTCGTGCCAGAAGTGCGGCTATGACCTCCCCCACTCATCGGAGTGCATGGCAAAAGGAAAGATCTGTGGACGCTGTGGGGTGCCGGATCACTTCTCGAGGGTGTGCAGGGCGACCCTGCCTGTACTTATTCCGAGAGGACAACCTCGTCTATGGGCCCCGCGGCAATACCGCCCGCCGAATGTAGCTCAGGTGGAACAAGCGGAACCCGAGGAGGCGCTGGCGGAAGAAGTGGAGGAGGAGGATGAGGAGAATATCTTCTTCGTCTCCAGCATGGAGGTCCTCAAGGGGAGGAGCAGAAGACAGCCGAGATGTGTCGTAGAGGTGAACTGCTCGCCGGTCCCGGTGTTAGTCGACACCGGGGCCTCTGTCAACGTAATGGCGAGAGGACATTATGCTGCGCTCAACCCACCCCCGAGGCTGGCGACGCCAAGAGCCCGCATCTTCGCATTTGGTGGGCGGGAGCCCCTGCCACTTGATGGGGCGTTTGTCGCCAAGGTGGAACATGACGGGTCGAAAATCAGGGCCCGCTTCTATGTGACTCCGGTGAGCAGCAACACCCTGCTTAGCTGTGCGGCAGCGGAGGCCCTTGGCATAGTCAGCTTCGCCTATTCAGTATACTTGGAGGACATCAATGACCTGCTGGACAAGTATGCTGACATCTTCAAAGGGATTGGGAGAATGAACGGTGACCCCGTGAGGCTCCACATTGACGAGTCGGTACAGCCCGTAGCCCTGAAGCACAGGCGGATCCCATTTCATCTAAGGGACCAGGTGGACAGGGAACTCGATAACCTGGTGAACTTGGACGTAATTGAAAAGGTGGAGGGCCCCACACCATGGGTATCCCCCATCGTAGTGGCGAGGAAACCTAAACAACCGGACTCGGTCCGAATCTGTGTGGACATGCGGCTGCCCAATAAGGCCATCAGGAGAGAACGACACCTGACCCCGACGATTGATGACATCATAGCAGAAGTGCAAGGGGCCCGGTTCTTCTCGAAGTTGGACTTACGAGCTGGGTATCACCAGGTTGTCCTCCACTCAGAGTCCCGTTACATCACAACTTTTACCACCCACAGGGGACTCTATAGATACAAGCGGCTGAGCTTCGGAGTGTCGTCTGCGGCCGAGGTGTTTCAGAACTTAATCCGTGGCGCTCTCGCAGACCTGGAGGGCGTCCTGAACATTAGCGACGACATTCTGGTCTTTGCTAGGACTGAACCTGACCATCTGAAACGCCTAGCCAAGACCCTTGAAAGGCTGCAGTCGCTGGGGCTCACCCTCCACAAGGACAAGTGTGAGTTCCTCCGCCCGACCATTGAGTTCTTTGGTTTCATCTTCAAGGAGGGCGGGGTATCCCCTGACCCCAAGAAGGTC